>NC_138189.1:137166590-137481004 GCF_964194105.1 Spermophilus citellus
GCTGATAGGAGGGGAAAGTGACCATTCCCACTTAGCCAGGTCATCTTGAGGGGAGATCACTGACACTCTGCTGTGTGCTGTGTTGCTAAGCTGTGATGTTCTGTAGGTCAGCTGCATGGAATGCATTTTCAATCATGGCATCTACAATTCATGATGGGTTTAAAGGGACATCGCTCCTTGGTAAGATGATGAGCATCGCAGACTGCGTAGAATCATGTGGTCCTCCAGTGGCTCTTCAATGTCTGACTATCAAACTTTTCTTGCCTCTTCTCATCACCTCCTTGGTCCCTTCATCTGTTTATCAGATCACATTTCTCTGTTTCTCTCACTCATCTTTCACCCTTCTTTCAGGTAACTGCCTAACCCCCTTCACACTCATATAGAAAACATTCAGCACATAAAAACACAACAAATCCTTGCCTGTCTTTTTCTTTCTTTCCTAAATGCTCTTCTCCATTGCTTCATGTAAATCCTGCTAGGGCAATAGGTATGAGCTGGAGCTGCCCCAGGGTATCCTAAAAGTCTACACCAACAAACTTCTAGATTCTTCTTTTTCTATAATTTTCAGAGAATAGTACATAGCTTCTGTTTTCCGGGGTTACTGAGTTGTCTTAGGTAGACTGGAACACCATGTATGCACGTACTGATATCTCCATAGAAGAATGTAGAAAAAGAGTTGTTAAGAGCAGCACTCGGGAGTCAGAGGAGCCAGATTCAAGTTCCACCTCTGCGTCATATTACCAGTTTAATCTTGAGTCTGCTACCAAATATCTTGGAGTTTTCCCATTTACAAAATGGATCTTTGTACCTGCCTCACATGAGTGATATGAAGACAAAGGAGATCACCTGGGTGAAGTGATAAGCACTTGTTACCATCTAGGGGTCCTGGATTCATTGCCTCTGTTCAGGAAAGAATTGAAGAACAGGACACAGGGATAGCAGCAGCAGTTTTGTTGCAGAAGTGACAGTAACACACTTCTCTGAAGAGAATGGGCCTGGGAGCTGGGGGTCCAGTGGGGAATTTTTTGTCGTCTTCTTTTTATGGTCCCTGAAATTTTCTCCGTTTCTTCTGTCCTCACAATTGTTCATTGGTGCCCCCAAAATCCAGTGTCTATTTTTGTTTTTCTATGAGATCCCCTACTTAGGGGGCACAAGTATGGAAGTGTCTGTCCAAATGGGTCCCCCACTTGTATCCATGAGCACTTTCGTCAACTGGAAAGTTGACCTCATTGGAAGACCTTCTCCATGCTCCTTTGGTCTAGTCCTGCCCCTGACCTCCTCACTCTCCCTGGCTCTCTCTTACCTCTACATCTGCCTTACACTTGTGCAGTAGAACTGTTAACTTCTTGAGTTTTTAGTTGATGCTTTAATAATGAGTATTAATTTCCCTTCATCCATATTCTCAGTGGCATGTGAGTTAGTACCATAGCAAGGGCAGTAGCAGATACAGAAAGATTGATTTCTGGCATAATTATTAAGGAAAAGGAGCCAAGGACCATGGGGATTGCTGAGGAACAGAGAGATCTGGAGTCATATCGTGTGTTCTCAGACTCTGCCCCAGTCCCCACACCCCTTGGAGCATTTCTGCACAGAAGTGTGCTGAACTAGAGTCTTCCCAATGATGAAGCTACAGAGGAAGTTACTCCTTTGTTAAGGATGGGGCATGAAAGGAGAGATTCTCTTTCACCCAGTGGGAGTTGAAGAATATCATTAATGCAATTGTTCTGCCCACATTCCTGGCTCTGCACCCCCACAGGCTGCTAATGAGACCTGGGTCCTCCTCTGGAGGCTTCAGCTTTTGCTTATTTGAAAAATGAAGAGGTTGGACCGATGATCTCTAAGGGTCTCTTCTAACTCCAGCAATCTGAGTTGAAGAAAAGCTTTAAGCAATTTAAAAAGAGACTAAACAAAAGAGAAAAGTGGGGGGAAAAAATACCCCTTTCCCAAGCTCTGTGTCTTTGTGTTTTACTCAATTGAACAGGATGGTCGATACAGAGTGTGATTTCTGACTGATGTGTAACAAAGCCCAAACCAATTGGAGAGAAAAAGAAACTGCTGTGCCCTTCGAATTCTCCTGGTTCTACTAGAATCAAACTCCTGAAACACTTTTTATTTTAATCTGAGAAGTTAACTCTGAGCAATTGTCACGATTGGCTCCGAGTGATATTTTGCACTCTCTCTGAGAGCCATCTGTTTGGCAAACAACAGAGTCATTTCAAGAATTACTGCAGAGCATTGTTGCAAGTGTCAGAAATGATGGCTCTGTTAGACACGGTCTGATTATCTGCTTCAGTGTAGTGACGAAAGGAGCCGGAGAAGATAAAAATGCTGTCACCTCCACCTAACACATTATAATTGCTACTTTGACCTACCTATAAGTAGGTTCTGCAAGATGTTAAGTCACTCTAGTTCTTGTATTTCACCTGTGGCCTCTTATAATTTCTATTTATTTTGATTTATTCCAACCTTTATTGCTTCTTGCCTGAACCACTGCAGTCATTTCTTTCTTTCTTTTTTTCTTTAATTAATTAATTAATTAATTTGCATGTGGTGCTGAGGATTGAACCCAGGGCCTCACATGTGAGGGGCAGGCCCTCTACCACTGAGCTATAACCCCAGACCCAGGCATTTCTTAATTGTTCTCCTTTGTCTAGGTCTTTACTATCTACTTTGCACATCCACCGAAGAGTTTGTTCCTCAAGTTCAATGATGATCATGTTCCTTGCCACTACATAAAAAGAATGTTAAAGCTGCTTAAATTTTGGTGCCTCTGTCATTTCAAGATGAATCCACTTTTTCAATCTTCTTTCCCTCCTTTCTTACCACTCTGAGACTGTAGTCAGTTTGGACTGTCCCCAGTTCCAGGCATATGACCTTAATGTCCCCTTCCCAGTACCCTCGCCCATGCTGCTTTGTCCTTCTTCTGAGTTCATGCCCCTCCTCTCTCCACTGTGCCACCTTCATACATCTTTCAGGCACCAACTTGGTTCCACAAGAGCCCTGGAAGATGCCCATGAGTCACCATGGCCAACGCCATCCCGCTGCCCCTGGGCCAGCACCAGGTCTTGGTGCCTTCATCTTTGATCATTGATGGTAGTTGATTTTAATTTTAATGAAACTCAAGAGCCTCTTTTGTGCTCAACAAATATTGTTTGGAAAATTAAACTGTCATTCCTAGTTACCTTGTCAAAATTGTTGCTTAGCTTATTAAAAAAAAAAAGTTAAATTGCCATCTATCACACTATTAAAACAATTCTTGCTAGAACCTAGATTTGGATGGTGGGGGGGAAGCTTAGAAGATCAGCCCTTCTCAAGGTTCAATTTGTAGAATATTGATTCACAGATTGTTTTTTATTACAAAAACAAGTTGTAGATTAAAGTAGGTCAGCTTTTCCAAAACACTCTCCCTGCCCAGGCTTTCTGGATCAGCCTGCACCCCTCCCTACTCCAGACTCACATCCTGACATGTTTTTCCTTAGGGCTTTATTATTTCCTAAAATAAAACTTGTTTTTATGTGCTTTTTACCTGGTTCCTTATCTGAGTATCAATTGCATAAGGGTAGGAAATTTATCTTCTTTCAATTTATATTTATAGTACTTAAAGCTTATTATAATGTATGCACTCACTAGTTTTTTAATAAATAAGTATATTATAAATACTATTTGAGTTCTTTTAACTTAGGATTGCCCTAACTTATTTCATCACAGATATCTTAGGAAATATCATTTTCATGGAGTTGTATTCTGTATCCTTATATGGGCTGAAAGGTATAAGTTAAAAAGAGGGAAAGATTCATTACAACCCAAGTTAAAGTGATTATAACTTCTAGTAGGACAGTACCAACCCATTTAAAAAACAAAATAAATTCTTAACATTAAATAGAGAAATAAGAGGAAGTATCTGTCCTGTCTATAAAAAATAGGACATCTTTTAAGGCCATTTATCAACTTGGAATAGATAATTAAGTTCTAGGAATCCAGATTTAAGTCTACCCCAAAATCAGATTGGAAATAGCATATTGCAAATAATTAAAGGTCATTAGTGGTTATTAGAAATTAGAAGCAGAACAATACACTCTGTTCTTTTCCTGGTTATTTGTGTTGATGTGTTTATATGTTCATTGAAAGGCTCTAAGCCAAGTAGACATATGAAAAAAAGAATCAGTTCAGGAGGTATAATCCCTGAATTGAAAGTCACATGTGTACATACCTGTAAACTCTTGGGACCTACATAACATTGTGCTTCAAAATTATATGTGAAGATTCTTTTAGAGATACCATGGGCAATTTGGATGCTCTCAGTTGTTTTGACATTAATGGTTAAGTCCTCAGAAAATCAATCTTATAGACTTGTAATATGGAAGACAATAGTAATAATATTTTTCTTTCAAAGTTAAGTGAAAAAGAAGTAAAATTCAAGAATGGCATAGAAGTAAGCAAGATGAAATCAGAGTTAAAGTGTTCATAGGTTGTTTAGGAACATGGTAAGTGTATTAATTTCAGATGTTAAGCTTGCATTCATATCTTGAAATTGCGAGGATAACCAGTAAAGGCATATAATGTGCATGTCCAACAATTTTACTTCTAGGAATCTATAATAATAGCAACAAACTGAAGAAATCATAAATGATTATTAATAAAGAATTTGTTAAAATTATTATGGGGCTGGGGTTGTAGCTCAGTGGTAGAGCACTTGCCTCAAATGTGTGGGGCACTGGGTTTAATCCTCAGCCGCATATAAATAAATAAAATAAAGATTAAGTTAAATTAAAGATTAAGTTCATCTATCAAATATTGATTAAAAATTTTTTAAAATTAAAAAATTTAAACTTTTAGTATTTTTAAAATTAAAAATTTAATTTCATAGTATTCTAAAGAATACTATGCAGCCCATTAAAAAAATGTACAAAAGATGCCTTTATTTTCTTACTAGACAAATATGTTACAAATATGTCTGATTATGCCCCCCAAAATGGAGAAAGGTGAATTTTCCAGTTAGTTGCTTTTCTACATCTCCCTGTTCCTCCTGACCTTTGTCTTCAGTTTCATGTTCCACTGAAGCAAGGAGACTAATAGGACCTCGTGATTAAAAGTAAAATTTATGGCTAATTTTTAATCCATAAATATCTTACGTTCTCTGAAAAAAGAAGTGGTGGCAGCTCTTCCACATCCTTCTCTACTCTTCCTTCTTTACCTTTCCTTTGGGACTCCCAGCACACTCACCTCACGCATCCTTAAACAGTTTCATCCATCCGTCCTCTTGACCCTTTCACAGTCTTGAGCTCTCCTTTTCCTTCTTTCTCTGCCAAGGCTCTGAAAAGACCAGAATGTTCTCTCCTACACTTCATCAGTCATGCGCCAGCTGCTTCTAATTCCTGTTCTTAAAATTCTACTGAAAGTCAAAGGCTACAAGACATAATCACCAAGTTCTGTGACCTTTATTGCATTGAAACCTCCTTGCTTCAGCTGCTGAGTTGGCCACCCCAGTCATCCCCTCTTTCTTTGAATCTGGGACTGTTTTCTAGGTCCCTGTATATTGTCCACTTGCTTCCCAACTTTCCAGAAGCAGGAATTCGCTGCAGCGTTTGCCTTCAGCCCTGTCTCCAGTCATGCGATACTCTGTGCATGGGTGACTTCCTCTAATTAGCTCACTTTTTACATGAACTGGTAACAATTTAGGATATAAAGCGATGTTACAGATCCTGTCCAAACCTACATAGCCAACTAGAATTATGCATCAAACATAGGATGTGTAAATGAAGTACATTTTCCCCTAAGTTTCAAAAATCATTTTTTAAGTTTTTTCTGGTCCTCGTTTCCCCTGATCCAAACTCTACATACTGTTTTTCCAATGACTTCTTTACAGAAACTGTGACTCCCTCACCTTTCTCTTTCACTCCCGGTTCAAGCACTCGTCATTTCTTGCCTTGGCTATTGCAAGAGTCTCCTAATTGGTCTCCAGGTCTCCATCTTATTTCATCCCTGTCGCAGCCCTGGCTGAATCCATCCTTCTTATTGCTGCTGGTTGCTGTCCTTGAGCACAGAGCTCATCACAGCCCTCCCCTACTCCCAGGTCCTCAGGGCCCACCCACCTCCTCCTAGAAAGTAAGGTCCATGTTTTGTGTTGCTGTTGTCAACACAAACATTTGCAGGTAGCCCATCTCATTGTAAAACGTCATCATTGAATTCCTTATTTTAAAATATGTGGGTTTATTTTTAGAAAATATGTAAAATAAATAAGTAACAAAGAAGAAAATGCCCTCCTGTTTAATTAATTTTCCTATCTTCATTGGTTTCTCTGTTGCCCCATCATTATAACCAAGGCAGGCTGTGAATCATTCTTAAATACATCTGTATAGTTTTCTTGTTTCCATGTCTTTTCCTGGTTATTTGCATTCCTTCAATCCCAGCCAATTTCTAGGCATTGAAACTCTATTCATTCCTCACTATCCAATACAAAAATCTATTTCTCTAAGACGCCTTCCCTGATCTTTGAATCCCTATCCAGAGATTAATGGTGATATATTTAAAGCACTTTGAGCTATACCTGAGAGTTATTCCTCCCTGGTGTATTTTGTATTCTGCCTTCTTCATAGCGAGTTACTGTTGATGTTGTAGTTAGCCATGCGCTTGTTGTATCAAAAGGCTAAAATATATGATTTCTTGATTTATGTTATTTTCTTTTTCTTAGATTTTTGTCAGCCTTTACTTCTAGGAGTTGATAACAAAAGTAGTAATATCATGATGTTTGCAATGGTTCATGGGAGTAAAGGGAGAAGTTGGGAGATGGAAAATAGTAGGAAAGCAACATTATCCTTCTAGGGGAGATAATGGATATTCTCTTAATTCTTGGGGTACAGACCCTTACTTGATTCTTTTGATGAATCCAGTGCTAAGAATTGGTCAAGGTGAATGTTTAAAAATATACAATGCCTGGTGACAGTGGTGTCCAATGTTAAGTTGGTTCCCACTCAGAATATAGAGCGGAACAGCTGCACATCTGGACAAGGGACATACCACCTGCACAAGAATTGAGGTGTAGCAAGGGGATGGAAACAGAGGGTGTTATTTTAAAAATGCATCTATTCACTTGTACCTTTGAGAATATGCTATGTGCCTTTACATAATTCTCGCAATAATCCTATGGGATAAGTGTTAACATTCTCATTTTGAGGGGAAAGTGTTGAGACTTCCATGTTAGATAATAGGGAGTCGAGCTGATTTTCATCTGTGTTATTCAGGCCTAAATATTGATTTGTCATTGTTGATATCTGCTACGTTTCTCAGGCTATTTTCTGAATAAATTGGGCTATAATCCAATGGCGTGTGGGGACTTCTGTTTTTATTTAGGAGCTTCCTCACAGCCTGGGAGTCAGGCTGCTTCATGCTCTGCTAGATTTCCTGCTTTACCAGGGAAGGGAGGTAGTGATAGATGGACCTCACTGTTCTCTGTCTGGGCTTATCAGGGATGGAAGTAGAACCCTTCGATTTCTGCATGTTAATTTTCTCTTAACAGAGGTACCAAAGTAATTCCAACACCAGGAAGTTGTAAATTCAAGCAGTAAGACAATGGCTATTCACATTTTTAAATACTTGAGCCACAAACACACTTAAAGAATGTTTTATAGTTTCCTTTCTTTGATCTGGCTGTTGAGTCGACTCAGAAACAAGACACCTTTCTTTATAAAGAAAAGCATAACTATAACACATAGAATCCAGAAAATGAGTTATAAGCATATATCTAGATCTGTGTACCTATATCTTTGCAGAAATTTCTTACTTATCTGTTCACAATGGTAAGTAAAACGTGGTATGGTTTTTGTTTGTTTCTTTACATAAACTTCATTCCAAGTTCCAGCTCCGAGCAGGCTAAGTTGAATGAAAGTCAGACTTTATTATTTCATGGCCTGCCCCTGCCACAGGTCTTACTGGGCGCTGAGGCTTGAACTTGCCGGCATCAGTTGCCAGCCCCTATTGTGTCTGTTCCCCACTCCTGTGGTACCATCAGGCTCCTCCCTTCCCCCCCCCCATCCCAGTCTCACCCAAGAGAGGAATCTTTGGCAAAGCTGGCAATGTCCTGGGGCCAGCATCCTTCCCTGTATCCTGCAGCCCTTCCGCCCTGACACACAAGGTAGTGCCCAGGCTTCACCTTGTGGCACTAGCCTTTCTCTGCCCCCTCCCCAGTCAGTGTGTCTGTCTCTATGGAGTTTGTCTCTCCCCCTCTGGTTTCCTCCCTCCTCCTTCCCTTCTCCCTTCCCTACCTTCTCCTTCTCCCTCTTTTCCTCTCAACACTGTGTTACCCCTTCCCAGTGGACATTTCAAATTCTCTGTCATGAAAGGAGGGTAAATCTGTTTAGCACAGGCAGCTCTTGCTTTCAACCCTGCTAAAGTCCCTGGGGCACCTGCTTTAACCTACAGCCTCAAAAACTACCAGGGAGAAGAAACAGCAGACAGCATACCACAAATGGAGACATCCAATTTATTTTACCATATGTGTTACATATATTTTTATATGTCTTATTAGCCTTCTTTTATCCTAACAAATCAACTTTAAGTACTCCTCATAAGGTTTTTCCTTTGGTCTTTTAATCATTTATGATATTTCTTTCTGGATCTGATCCAAATATTCTCCTTTCTAAAACTCCAAGATCAAAACTGAAATTTATTCTCTGAAAATGATCTGATAGAAGCAATTATGCTTTCAACTCATTATGCCTTTCTTCTTCTTTTTTAAAAAAATAATAAAACACTTTTAGGTTTCACACCAGACCACTTTCTTGTCTGCTCGTGAGTATAATACTGAGTGTACATACTTTCTTTCTTTTCAAGGCAAGGTTTAGACACCTTCTGAAAACGTCACCACGTGGATGGAGCCTGTCTTCCTCTGATGAGGAGATACTCTGACTGTCCTGGGACTTTGTAAAGCCAGAACATCAAAATGGGACAAAGAGCACAAAAAGTAATACCAGGAAGAAATTCAGTGAACATCATTAAATACCCAGTTTTCCTTCATTTTGTTTTAATTCATCAGAGTAGATGAGAAAGAAGCGGATTGCTTTAGAGACCAGATTGGAATATCAGAACACTTTCATTTTTTCAGTTTCTTCTCAACCCCAACCATTTCTGAAGGCAATAATTCTTAGTAGAGAAAATACGCATCTCTGGCTTACAGCAGTTAGTCATTAATAGGATCAAAGAAGCACAGGGAAAATAGAGATGAAAGTAGTCAGAGAGGTCAGTGAATCTGATCTTAAAACTGGTAAGAAACTGTATCTTCCTGCTTCCGTGAAATAGCAGGAAACCTGTGCTTACAATCATAATGTGAAAAGAATTTTTTTTCCATTGGACAGACAGGAACAAAAGCTTCTACTTGCTACCTGATCATATCTTGAAACCCTTTGGAACCCATGGAAATGCCAAGATGTTAGCGCATACAGCATGGGACTATAGGAAATCAACAATCAATTAACCATACACTTCTCTCTCAGTACTTTCATCAGTCTTTTCTGACACGTCAGGTTCCCAGATCCAGCTCTCATTTCTTGGTACTATACTCTGGTATTCTCTAGCTTACAGTACCCTTACCTTAGAATGTCATGTCCAGAGATGCACACAGTGCCCTTGGGGTAAAATACAAGATAGCTTTTGTAGCAAACTTGTCCTCACTTATCAAAATTGTATATGACCTGGACTTTCAAAGTAGTAACACTGTCTTATGTTTTATGCATAATTTCATCCTTTAGAGCATTTCTTGTGGTTGGCATACTACATTCTGAGTTAGATTCTGATATTCAGTTAGAAAAAAGGAGGACTTTTTTTTTTTTAATCTTATGGCCATAAAGACTATTCTTACATCTAAGCTATTGGAAATGACCTCATTGATGAGATTCTTTCATAAAATTTCCCTTTCATTTAAATAATTACACAGTTTTAATTTTTTAAATTTTTTTATTATTTTAATTCCAAATTGAGTATTTTGAAGATTTTGGATGATTATTTGTTATCAAAATGTATTTTGAGTCACCTAATTCATATCTGATCTCTTGGACCTTGATCTAAACTAGAAAAACACTGCTTTCTTCCTTTGTCTTAAACTGTGATTTATGAAACTATTAGCCAGGGAAGTGACTTTCTCATGTGTTTTTACTTGCTGTTGATTGCTAAAGAAACAACAGGAAGACTTTTTATCTCCTCAGCTATGAAATGTATACATCTAACTTGAAGATTTTTTTAAGCCACTTTTCTCATTCATATGAGAATCTCTGATCCTGTGATTCCCCCATACCACCCTCAAATCTCTCATTGACACAAGACC
The DNA here is from genome assembly GCF_964194105.1 of Spermophilus citellus. Classification (NCBI taxonomy): domain Eukaryota; kingdom Metazoa; phylum Chordata; class Mammalia; order Rodentia; family Sciuridae; genus Spermophilus; species Spermophilus citellus. The sequence goes on from NC_138189.1 coordinate 137,176,906, forward strand.
TGCATTATATACATTATATACATTTTTTACACAGATCTGCCAGTTTGATTATGATAGAGTTTAGCAGTCCAGGACCCAAGACATGGTGTTCTGAAATATTGACTCCTAAGATGAATGTTGTGTCAAATACAGCACTCTAAGGAATTGGCTTTAAAATCTTGGTTCATAATTTCAAGATGATATACCCATAGACCCAGACTTGAAGCATGTAATTAAATATGAGATAGTTCTTATTTTAGCACAGAAAGAAATCAGCTTTCTGGTCAGAAGGAAATATTTTTTTCAACTCAGTTTTTTAATTGGTAATATTCCTTTGGGAAGCTTGAAGAACTATAGTGGTTAACAGAATAAAATATCAAATAAAAACCTATTTATGGGTAATTGTCCTATAAGGGAAGGATTCTAATTTTGTGTTTGGAGATCTGAATGGTATGAGAGGGTATCTCAGTGGGTGACTCATGACCTCTAGGATACAAACTAGTCAGTTACAGGAAAAAGAAAGGAGCAAATACCAACAAGCCATTCTTACTGGATTTTATTTTAGGATATGCCTCCTGTGTAGGCAGCAATATATGTAAAAGTGAGACATTTCTTTTTACTTATTTCTGTTTTAAGTGACTTCTTTGACAGGTCTTTGAAGATAATTTTCTTTCTTGAAAATTCAGTAACTGACCTTAAAGTCTGATCTTGTCACATTTCCTCCAGAGACAGCATCATTGTTTGCTTCCATGGTGACCATCCATTCTAGTGCCAGCTAAAACTAATGGCATTGGATTGTGAGGGAACCTTGCAAGGCAGACACCAACACATCATTTGTCATAATCTTCTGGTGAGGAAATTACTAATATTATTTAATGCTTCCTTTGTATTTCACACCTAAAGAGTGCTTAAAAAATCACTGGTCATGAAAAAGTCACCGTTTATGCTATTCTTGGCAAGAAGTGGGGAGGAACAGGATTTGGGGCCTCAAGCTTTAAATCCTGTGGCAGCCTCATAGGCCACGTTGCTTTGGATTCCAGCTGAATAATAGGAGGATTATATGTGAGGCATTTTTAATGTGTTACTCTAATCTCTAGAGTTGCTTAATAAACAACAAATTAATTCAATTATAAAACTGTCCCTCCAAACACAAAAACAAAAGCCTTTTACTTAGTAATATTCACTTGGCATATACTACATCAGACTGGAAATTTTTAAATGTGCTTTGGCAATTGTAAAAAAAAAAGAAAGAAAGAAGAAAAGAAAGAAAGAAAGAAAGAAAGAAAGAAAGAAAGAAAGAAAGAAAGAAAGAAAGAGCCATCTGACATAAATTAGTGCTCTCTATCAGACATTTTCAACTTACTTTCCAGCCTTGTTTTTGGTCTGCGCTCTCTAGTCCTCAGCCAGGGCCTATCTCACTGGGAAAGAGTATTTTTGACTATATGTTGACAAACTGTAGCTATTATTCTAATCTAAGTTTGCCATCAGCATGCAATATGTATACTAGGATGGATGGATGGATGGATGGATGGATGGATGGATGGATGGATGGATAGATACTATAGGGATCATTGGAGAGAACCAAAGTATAAAATTTTTAAGTTTTGCTGTAGATAATCTTACTTTAAAACTGGACAGATCAAGAGGAAATGGTAACAAGGATGATAATGATGAAAATTTTAAAAAATTTTACACTTAATATTAATAGCTAACATTTATTCAGGCTGTATTTTATGCCTGGTACTGTGCTAAGTGGTTTTTTTTTTTTTTTTATGTGTCGTCTCATTTAATTCTTTCAAGAACTCTACAGTTCCTGTGTGTATGAAGAAATTACAATGGAAAGAGATTCTGTGCTAAAGTTCATGCATCTAGTAGTTGCCATATCTGGAATTAAAAAACAGAGTTTCTCTTTTTATCTTGTACATGTGAAGATTCCAGGTAAACTTGAGACATCTTCGATCACCTCAGCCTTCCCTGGCCTTTGATCCTAGTTCTTCTCTACCCTCCCCCCACACAGGCCTGCACATTCATTCTGGGGCTGAACCCCATCCACAGCTGCATGTGGGTGAAACAAACTTTTAAGTACTTTTTCTTCATTCTCAGAATTGTTCAAGCATGAGATAAACCAGTCATTCTCAAATATTCTTTTCAACCAGAACACACAGCATGGTGGGTTTGATGTTTGAAATTGATATGAATTGCTATATGATTTGTTTGAAATAATTGGGACTATTGTTCGTTCACACATGGCCACTGGGGTGGTATACACATAAATTAAAGGCATTGTATTGATAAATAAGATCAAGAAAATCAAATAGCTGTCACTGACCCCATGCTTCTCCACCACCATCCCTCAGCACACCCAAGGGCTAGATCAGTGGCTTGTAATCCTGTTTGGTTACATATACCTCCTAGTTAAAAGGGTTCTGGCTATACTACTATATGTATATTTATTGACCTACAAATAACATAAGGATAGGAACTGTTATTATTGAATGCTTGTTACGTGCATTATATACTCTAAGAACTTTCAAGCGTTGACTCATATGGTGTTACTTCACAGCAGTTCTGGGAGGTAGATGTTGTTATTACCACTTTCCAGAAAAGGAAATTGAGATATGAAAAATTGAATGACTGGCCCAAGGTGACTCAACTAGCATGTGACAATGGAACTGTGAGCAGGTGGTCTAACTCCAAAGTCATGCTCTAGTCTCCTGTATCATAGCTGCTTCGACATGTGCCATGCTACCGATTCATATGAATTATGGAATATATGAAAAATAGAAAGAATGAGGTGCATATTGGTGATGTGAAAGTTCTCACACTTTTGGCCTTTGTTCCCGGTGTGTTGTGTAGAACCACCCCTGTGATGCCTGCGTCCCCCTTTGTAGATCATGTTGATGGATTAATACAGAGGAAATTGAAACCACTGCTCTCAGTAGCCTTAATGTCCTTTTTGTGCTAGATTCTGTGCAGATAGTGAAGTGTGTAACTGTGGAGGCTCTCCTCCAGTTTGTCTGTCCACCAGTTGTTGGGACCACTTCCCTCCCTATCTCGTTTGAGATCCAGCCAGGCTAGACAGGACCTCCAGGGATCCCCCCATGTTCCTTTGTCCTCCAGCCTAAAGGTGCCAGTCCCCTTATGTCAGGAAGCTGCTAGGTAATACACTATGTCACATAAAAACGAACGTCAGTATCTGCATGTCTCCCTCCCTTTCCTCTAAGTGTCATTTTATTGTGAGAGGTTCTCTAATCACTCTGCTTAAAATTCTCTCTCTCTCTCTCTCTCTCTCACACACACACACACACACACACACACTTCTCCTTCCCAGCTTTTTCTCCCTCCTGCTTTTGCCAAGATGTTATTGTTTTTCTGTTGGTCCCCTCTCCTCCATCTCAAAAGGCAAACTTCTTGCAGGCAGAAGTTTCTATCTTATCTCTCCACGGATGTATTACCCAACTCCACAGCAGTGCCTGGCTCCTCGTAGACAGCTGAGAAGTACGGGTTTAATAAATAAACGATTTATCTGGGATTAGTCAGTTATGTAAGGATTTCAAACCAATAAAACAATATTACCCAAGAAACATATCACAAGGTATTTTATGCTTCTAAAATCTATTGCATAATTTCCAGCAAATATACAGGAGAAAACTGAACATGTCTCAATTTCCAACATGAATAAACCCCTATTTGCTCAGTGAACCATTTATTTTCCAGATAATCTAGTTTATTGATGGTTACATAGTCCTTAATTCTCAAACAAGGAAACACCAGTTCTCAGCACAGCATGGTTGATTTGGTGTTTTAAACTTATTCAAATCACTGTTTGAAATAACAACACTGGCTGTTTGTCCAAAGGTAGTCCCTGGCATTGTCAGTACCTGGTCAAAAATTATTGTGTAGGAACTTTTCAAGGGCTGCATAAGGATGAAAAGTGGCCGTTGCTAAGAGCTTATGTAGAAGATTTCTTTGCTTGGCACCATTATAAGACTCAACCAATGTTCTGCCTCAAAATGTGGAGGAGCCAATGAAGATTAAACCACCACTTGATCACTGAATGTAATTGAAATTCAGAATACTTTGAATATTGATGAAATATACCAGAGAAATCAGTTTTATTTTCAATGTGTTTATTTCAGGCTTGTCACAACTGGAGCTGCTTCTGGGCAGAATTGGAAAAGCCCATTTAAAAAAAGTTAGGCAGGAAATACACATTCTTCGAATCTGAATATTTTATTTTCTGAAGTGTGCCTCTGCAAATATGGATCTCTTTTTACATCAGGAGTCCATAGGAGCTAGGTTTGTCTCTAAGAGAGATTAGCAGGAGACAATATAATTTACAGGCTGAACCAACAGAAGGGTGCTGAGTTGGGCTTTGCTAAACTAATATCATGGCTGGCAAGGATGACATGTCAGATGTTTCATTCATTTTAAAGACCAAACCATTTCAATAAATCATTTTTACAATTTTACGTTACATAGGTACACTATCAGGAGAGGGCGTGTTTAAATGTGCCAGACACATCCATTTGTTTCACTACATCATGTGCTTCATTTCATCCTTATTTCATTTCCCAAAGATCTATTTATCAGATTTGTTTATGAGCACATCCATATTTTAGTTTTATTAATGCAGTCTTGTCTGCTGGTGCTATTATGTGTACTGGACTCTACCTTGCACATACCAACACCACTTCTGTGAATGTCTTCACCATAATTCCTCCTTTTGCAAAAAGCAAGAGTATTTCTCCTTTTTTGAATATCTCTGTTAATGCAGTCCAGTGAGAGAACAACATACAGATGCATTGGAGCTATTTAGCATAAAAACTCATCTGAGACAGCTGTAATAGCATAGGATGGTGTATTGTGTTGTAAAGTACTTAAGGTTGAATTTCTTTACTGTGCAGATTCTATACTGTTTTCTTTTCTCCCCTAACTCCTCCCTGTTTAACAGCCGACAAACCCAGGGAGCACTGAATGACTCCGATGATCCTGAAACAGGCTGTCTAAGTGACAACAAGCCAACTTCTCGACACTTCTACCCTGTCGCCTTGCTGCTAGTCAGCTCACACCTGCTAGTTGTGTGGCTCATTTTAAGTCTTGCATTACTCTTAGCCAAATACCAATAAGTTCTATGTTGTATTCCATTTTTGTTTTTCTACAAATGACAATGGACTTTAAATTATGGGGACAATGCTGTAATATTTCTACATTTTCAGATTCATAGAATTTAAAAAAAATGTTTGAATTGTGTTCCTGTTCATTTTTCCTAAAATCTAAAAAAAGAAAACCAGAAAGTACTATGCATTAGTGAATTATTTTGCTCTTTTGTTCATTAAAAAAAAAAGTGTTTTCTCACTGTTAACTATCTCAAGAAGAATTTTTAAATTACTGTCTTTGGAATAAGACAAAGAACAGAATCCTGAAAGCTTGAAGTTCTGAACCTCCTCTTCCTCTTCCCATTCAGTTTATTTATGAAATGAAGATTGAATTTGCACAACACACTGAAACCCGGAAATAAATCCCAGGGATGTGGGAGGTTACAGACTTGATTTCCACTGTGCTAATAACATAGTTGCCATCAGCTGATAGAACTACTGTTTGTTTTTTTTTAACCTGTCTTCTTTATTTATTTATTTTTTGCTGCACTTAACCTTTTCTGTCAAGTAACTTAATGGAGAGAATGGCTATTTATGTTTTGTAATTAAATCAATCTGTTACTACTGTTTGGGTTGCTTTGGCTTCCAGAGTACTTTTCTATTCTTTTCAACAAGGTCTCTCTCGTGTGTCTTGATGCGTCATTTTTCTGCACCTGTGACTTTTGTACTGTCTGTGGACAACCACTCTTCCCTTACAAAGCTGAGACTTGGACCAGGCTGTTCAGAAAGCCATTTTCTCTCTTCGTTGCACAGTTAAAATAATGAAGTAAAATAGAGATGAAGCTTTCCTTTAAAAATCTATAGGGCCAGACTTAATAAATTAAATGCCTTATTCCTAGAACCTGCATCCTTAGGGCTACATATAGATTTTAATGTGTTTTGAAGAGACTGAGAAATTAATTTGTGGAAAAGTTATAAAAAGACAGATATATTTATGAAATGAAAGTGAAGCTGTATTGTGGAGTGAACTATATTTAAAGAGTTTATTAAACCTTAAATGTCTGTTAAGAACAAAGAGACTTTAATCATCTCTTTCCGAAGGCAATAATGGTATTGGGCCTGGCCTAGGATTTAATTTTGTAAGATGTATCATCACTTGTGAGAAAAAAAATGTAGAGTTGAATCTTTGTTATTTTTACTTGGACTGTTGCTGCAACTCTGCATTGAACAAATAAAGCATATTTATTTATTCTGTGTTTCATGAAGTTGTACTTTTTCCCCTTTCACCAGAGAAGGATGCCGCATAGAGAATGTTCTGAAGAACATCAAATGCAGGAAGTATGCTTTCAACATGCTGCAGCTGATGGCTTTCCCCAAGCACTACAGACCTCCAGAGGGCACTTACGGAAAAGCTGACACCTAAGGGTGCCAACATGTAAATAAACAGCAACACAAACACGCTCAGTTGGATGATCTCCACCTGGATCTTTTATTATTATTATTATTATTATTATTATTATTATTATTATTATTATTATTGTTATGAATTTGTGGGGGGAAGTGATCGTGGATATTTGCCCAAATCTAGGAATTATTTTAATTCCTATCAGCATATGACTCTGAAAGAAATCCAACCTAAAACTCCTAGATAACACTGCCATTTTTAGTTGCAAGCACCTTTGTGCTGACCCTCACAAAGTGGTGGATATTAATTCAAAAAGTGTAAATTTCATTCATGGATTATTTAAATGCAGAGTGTCTTAGAAAAAAAGCTCTTGCTTGTATACAGCCAGAGATGATTTAGAGTGATGTTCTTCACCCAGAGTGAAGAAAGGAGAAGGTAAAGGGGGAGAGAGTTCAAGTATGCCCCTTCATAGTCCTGATTGCAGACAACCTTAGAGCCCCCTTAGGGAGTTATTAAAGATCTTTCTAGCAAATTGAAATCAGATAAAGTTAACTCATGACCCTGACTACTAAAATGGTGTGCAGATGTGTTTGTAAAGACCTTTGTCATCCAGTCAAGATGTGACTCCTGCTCCTAACCAGGTGGATGAGCAGAGTTAGCACGGCAGAACACACACCTTTCCAAACTGTGACATCTTTTCAAAACTCCTGCTTGTGTTGGGTGACCCAGCCATAGCAGTGGGGATACAGAAAACTTAATGTTATAATAGGCAAAAATCTTGCAAGGGACTGAAAGAGCCTGTTGATACCCAATCTGAAAATCCCCATCAGTTGAACTTTATGTAGTGAAGTTCATGAACTTCACAAGAAATATCTTTGAGATGCTTTCTAGCAGCCACCTTGGTGGGAGTGTGTATTCTGGCATATGTTAGCGTAGGCGAATAAACCTTCAAGGCATGTGTAACTGTAATTAATGAGAAACTAACAACAGTTTTCTGTTTATCTGATTTCAAATTTTTTAATTTGAAATTTATGTTTTCTGAATTCCAAATTAGAACTTTCCTTAGAGATCAATTATCTTCTATAATACCAACATTTGAAAAATTGGTAAATTAAGGATAACCATTAACTAGAGAATTACAGAATCATGATTACAGTCTCTTCTTACCAACAGTATTACTCTTAACTTCCTAGCCTATGGCTTGTTCCTTCTCCAAATTTCTATGCTAAATATACCACAAAATTGAGAGAGAATGCTATGCTAGTTAATTCACATAGAAATTAGGATCTATCATTGCAATGGTACAAAAAACTTGAACAAATGAAGTTTATTTTCTCCAAATTTTAAGAATTACTTTTTTCCTTTCTTGACAGTGGAGCATGCCACCCAGAGCAGGGATCTTCTTTGGGATCACTAGGGTCTTATTGCATAGACACTTCTCAGCTCTGACCACATTCAGCTGGTGATAATGTGGAGGCTTCCATGGCCAATGTGATAACTCCTTGCCAGAGTACAAGTTGAAACTAAGATTTCAAACAAATCTCCAGTCCCACATTACATTTCTCAAATTGCTATAAGGATAAGATAACTTTTGAGGCTTCTAACACTCAAATTGTCAATTTATTATTTTAGCTGGTGACCAAAGGGTGTTACTGAAGAAGTTGCCACAGGGTTTACAGGCATTTTAATGAAGATGTGATGCATACTCTGGATACTCTGCCTACTGCATACTATTTATGGATAACATTAATCCTGGGAGTCTGTCCTACCTCATTCTCCATTTCAGTGATTATTAAATGTGATCTTTGAATTGTTTGAATGGATTTAAAAATGATAGGATTCATGGTTCTTCCCCCCCCCCATCCCTTTGGTTTTAAGATAAAGATGTTCAGATGACAGAGTTCTCCTTGGATAGCTCTGAAGCTTCATTTAGTACATCAAAATGGTAGTCAGAGTCCTAAGAGACCTTACATATGTATCAGCCCATTGATGTTTATAGGCAATAATTATTTATATTTTTTAAAATAAAACCTCTTAACTCAAATATTTTTTTAAATTCATTAACTAGAAAGCCAGCCATAAGGTTTTATATATTTAGAAGTCATTTAATAGATTTTTAAATTAAATTCCAACATACACATTGCAAAGGATAGAGTTTGATGTAATGCTAATGCATATAAATTTTCATTTTTCATTAGTATAATCATCAGCATATCCTTATTTAAAAAAAAACATATTTATATGTATATCTAAAAGTGGATTTCACCAAAAAAATTCTTGTTTCAGAAACATTCCTGCTCATTTCCAGGTAGTGCAAATATCCTTGGGAAACTACTTAACTATGAAAGCTTTCTGAATTGAATGTTAAACAAAACATGTTTTTCAGTCTCCCTTGAACACATACAGTAACATCATGATTTTCTATCTATATTTTCATTTAAAAGTTATACAACATGTCTATTTGAGTTGATCATATTGTCTCAAAAATGAGCCCCCAAAATTACATTTACTAACAACACAGTTATTTTGCTAAAAAATGTGTTCCCCTTCAACTGTAATTAAAAATAGGTGTCAATACTGGATTGACCATTTATAGAGCCCTAGAAAAAAAAAGAGAGGCACAATCTTGATTATGGTTGTCCCAGTGACAAAAATCCAGAGTCTGGAAATGTTCCCCAAAACAATTAAACACAAATTTTTGAAATATTTGATTGAAGCAGACTCCCACTTTGGTATACCCATTCATGTCACTTCTCATATGGCTAATTTTTTTCTCATGAATATTGCCTTGAGTTTTATCTATACACTGCAAAACAACTTTTTGTTGCACAAAGCTTGGTAAGTCCCATAATCCAATGGATCACAGCAAGCACCTGATCCAGGTGATGAATTATACTAAAATGACCACCTCTCTGTTAGGGCAGTATTCCATGTCATTAGCCTCCAATCATTTATTAAACCACAACATATCTCTAACACCTCTTCTGAAAAAATGTGAATCCCTAAAATTACCATTTGATGGGGGATACTTCTCCCATTTTTTTCTCTCTTTAGTGCAATATTTTGCATAAATAAGGCTCATGGTAGAAAAGGAAAAAAATGTGCTTTTTTTTTTTGTCCCAAGGAAATCAAATTTCTCCCTATTAAAGGGTCAAATTATGCCAGGAGATAAGATCCCAGTGTTGTGCTTTGCTGGAGCTGGCTTTTGTTGGCTCATGAGAGTCAATCATTAAATTTTCAGAAATTATGTAAGCTGATTGCTAAACACAATCATAATTAAATATTAAATTATGAGATACAATTGGATCCATTTTACCAAAAAGTGAAGGTGATTATGGAAGCTTGCCACTTGCTAATTATTTTACTATATTTTGCTACTTACCTATATGCTTGAGCTTAGTTAGGTCTATTGTATCTTTATCTTTGAAGTGCTATATAGTATTATGCTACTGTGAATCTCCACCTGACTCCAGATTCAGGAGCACCATATTGGTATTGGTATCTGAAAATCTGCCACTGTGGGAATATTTACACCACAGGAACTGGCAAATGCTACACACTAAGATGCTTAGTGCCTGAAATGTCACTTGTCAAATGTGTACCAGAACTCAGCTGAAAGCCACCACCATTTTTTATCCAGAGAGGAACATATTTTGGGGAGCAGGATAAAATTATTAAAATAATATTAATTATTAAAATTATTAACTTAGTCATTTCAGATGGCTGTAATTTTGTTTTGGTGTGTAATCTCTTTAAAGATTCCTAATAGGCTATAATTAATATTTAATAGTTATATTTTATTTATATAATTAAAATTATTATTATAGAGTTGAATTTATAAACCCATCTCTCAATAATGTGCTGCAAGAGGAATCTTAGCAATGCAACTTCAGTGTAAGCAGTAACTCAGGATTCATTTCAGGAAAATGTTAGCCTAATCAGAGTATCATTGAAAATATGCTTCAGTATCAATTTTTAAACTTATAATTTTGGCATTTGCTAAAAGTAGAAAAAAACAGTAACATATTACTTTGCCCAGATTCTAATAAATATAGCTCAATTGAAACCCAAACTGTTAGATTAAACAAATTAAACTCTGGCAGAATGCTAAAGCACCACAGATGTTTTAAGTGTTGATTTCCAAGCAGAATGGAATATCATTTTAGTTCAATATACAGGGCATGTTTTCTAATATTTTAGGAAATAAATTAACTTTTATCACAGATTTAAGAAACTGGCCTGAGAAGAATTGTGAGCAGTTATCAAGGGAAGCAAACATATTGAACACAAAGCATCTCTAATAGCTGGAAGCTTTACAAATTATGCACTAAGAATAATTTGCTAGGAATTTGTGTAGTTGATTGATGATTTTCGCATAAATTCACATTCATTTCACCCAGCTGCAATCTGTGTAAGCTATGTATTTTCCCCCCATATTTAAATTTCTTAGCTTTGTAAACTCCAAATATATGACATCTTTTATTTCTTTGGCAGTTTGAAGTTAGAACTTTGCATCCAAAGTGATGCTACCCAGAGCAAAAACTGCCTTTAAAAATAAGAAAATAAAATCAATGTTTTAGATAAAATATGGCAGTCCAAGCATGGTTAAGGAATACAAAATTGCTTTTTTTTTCTTTCTGAGACATGGTGCACATTTATCACTCTTTGAATTTTATTTCTAAGTAAATAAAGCAGACTCTAAAACATTTCTGGTTTAGTAGAAACAAACCATAACTAGCAATTTGTAACAAAGGTAGAGGAAAAAAAATGTAGGGTAATGTTAACCCCCAAAAGGTACATGCAATCAGGTTTCCTGAGCTTGAATTCTTATTCAAGCATGTATACTAAGAATTTTGAATTGAAAAAAGAAAAAAAAAGATCACAATTAAACATAGTACCAGAGAGAGTGAATATTAAAGAAAAAAGACCGAATACAAATGGCATTGCCTGATAAACCATACGTAGGTAGGGCAAATGCTTATAAAATACATCTTTTAGTAAATACAGTTTTAGGATGAAGGTGTTGCTCTTTTACACTCATTTTATGATAACATTCACAATATTCCTAAAATCATCAAAATTTTTCCCCGGTCATAACAGGGCATGATCCAACAGCCTATCTTTAATGATGACTTAGCATGGTATTGATCACTAGCAGGCGTTAGTGGTAAAATTTTCCCAAGATTGCTGTGCTCTCTATATAACTCTTATTATGTTTTTATATTGTCATTAAGTAAAATGTCATGTTAAAGAGCTCTCACTCTTAAAAAAGGCAAAGTGCCTATGTCTATACTACATAGACTCACTTCAACACACACATAATAGCCTCTTGTACAAATAACTTTTTATGTGAATATTTTATTATTTTATGTAACCCAACATTGAATTTTCAGATTCTTGTGGTACTCATCGGGAAGGTTGGCATTTGTTTTCTTTTTGTGCTAAATATCTATACTTTTTAGGTGAACCAATAATTTGTATTATAGGAAATGAGCCACACATAGATTAGAACATTTTATGTTGGCATTTGTAGAAATATCATTTTTGTTTTATTGTTGTGTGTAAACCATATTCATTGTACACTGTGTGTATATTTTTGTTTAAATAAATATGATTTTATTTTTTATGTTTCTGTCTTTCCTCCCTATTATGTTTTTTTTTTCATTTTCATCAGTGTAGCAATGTGTAAACATTAACTAAAATATTAGAATAGGGTCACAGTTACAGTGGAAATTTTTTGATGACTCTAGATTAATCTCATTTTTCACTAGTAGAATCTACTTTTTCAGGATTGCTCATCTGTAGAGCAAATCACCTACAACTTTAAAAAAGATTCAAGCATCAGGTATCAGTGCTTCAACAGTGCATGCAAATCACTCTCTTTTTGTCAAGATTATATGTAGTCATTTGAACACACAAAGATAATTTTTCCTTATAGACTGCATGTGATTATTTATGATCTTTTCTTTTTTAGTGATTGATAGTAGAACAAAAATTCTGAAGAATTTAGTAGATCTAATTGCAAAGAAATTAACCAAATGAGGTCCCCATGGTTATGTAAAGAGTGTACTTTTGCCATCCAGAGAATTTCAAGGACATACCTGATCTGGCTACAAAATACATTCTCTGTAATACCATCATCATCAGTATGTGTCTACTCCCATGTGTCTTCCTGTAGCTGAGCAAGAGGGATGCTGGATAATCCAAATGTGAAACACTGCAGTGAATAATAATGAAATGCTGCCCATCATGGAGTCCGGGGAGGGCTGAACGAACTGGTGGAACTCTTAAATATCCTGCAAAGGCTCTGTAAGCCTTGTAAGGGAAGTGACAGTCTCACCCCAAATCAGAATACAACAGGGGACTCCAAACATTTGTTCCAGGGCTATATTCTGGTTTCATCAGAGACTGGATTCATGAGGGTAGGGGGATGTCAGTGGAACTTCCTCAAGCCGCCACCTATTCCAAGCCCAAGTAGCCATATGGTTACGATTGCAGGGCTCTGTCCATTCCATCCATATAAACCAATCTCTGAGTTATCTGCTCTTTCCATGATTTTGATGAATACGGTTGATTCAGGAACAAGTCTTTCAGTAAACTTTAAGTCAACATAAGGGTTGAGGGAACCACATTTGGGTTGGACAAGAAACTTTCAGCAGCACTAACCTGCTGCAAGCTATACTGTATCTTCTAATAAATATCACTTCAGTTTTCACCTTACCCCTCAGTTACAGATTTATATAAAAACAGTGACAATAGTGGCATGCCTTTTGATGGGTATGATGACTTCTCCATTCTTTTTTATTCTTAATATATTCATTTATGTATTTATTTGTATATGGTGCTGATGATTGAACCCAGTGCCTCACATATGTAAGGCAGGTGCTGTACACTCACTGGGTTACAGCCCTAGCCCATTCTAAAGCCCATAGGACTTCCCAATTCTTAAGACAACTGATCATAAACCACTACCTCTTCTATGATACTTCACCATTCTGACTGCAAATGTGATGTGTGCTTCCAACACCCCTTCCTTTCAGTTTGTAATCTTCAGATACTGCTTTTGCTCACTCTATTTATTCCTTGCATTTAGGAATTGCCCAAAAGTCTGGATTCTGAATTTGTCTTTGTTCAGTTAGCATGAAGTCTACACCTATTATTTCTAAGGGGAAAATGCAAGTACAGGGCTGGGGCATGCCAGTTTCTGAATCAGTATGCCTGAATATAAGTCTTGATTCTCTTACTTATTAGATGTGGACGTATGTCAAGTTACTTAATGATTCTATGTGTTCACATTCTAGTCTATAACATGAAATCAATAATATGATTCCTGGTGAAAAATGAGAAAACACATATATAGCTCTTTGCCCAATGCCCATTGTGCAGAAAATTTTATGTCCCTGCAACCCCATTACCTGAAATATGAAGGTTAAAAGAATGAAATCTACATTTCCCTGGTATAGTTACCATGACAGTCCAGGATATTACATGGGTTCTGCCAGTGAGACCTATGCCATATTTGGAAGACAGGGAAAAGCAGGAGGCAGTTTCTCTGTCTGCACCAGTATATGTACATAGGCATATTGCAGCAGAGTATAAGCAGCAGTTGGACTTCTACACTCAACTCACCAGCTTGCTGTGGGTTGGGCTCCAATTTCAACAATGGTGTAAGCCACAGAATCAGCATGTTCATGACCTCTGGGTGGCAGTAGTAGCTCCTGATAACAAGATCAGAGGTATACAAATCCATAAAGTCCACTAATGATATAAGTAAGATTCCTTCCTCTGGATTTCACAATGACTTTACAAATATCTGATTCCTTGTTTAAAAGGTACTAAATTTTCTGCTAGAAGAACTTGATTTGAGCTCTGATGATACCCTTTGCCTAGAGCATGGACCCCATGTTCCATGCATTTATTTTTGACAGATATTTCTAATTATTCTATTTACTTTTTGAGCCTTTTTAATATTCTTTAATTATTGATATGCATTTGAATCGTTTTCAGTTTTCACATTCTTTCACAAGGTGAGCATAAATAGGTATTTCTAATGGGTATACGTCTAATCATTTTTATTTCTTTTTTATTTGTTGTTTTTAGATATTCATGACAGTATGGTGTATTTTGAAGTACCTACATGAAATTCAGCTCATTCCAATTTCTTGTGATTGTACATGATGTGGAGTTACACTGGTCATTTATTCATATATGAGCATAGAAAAGATATGTCTGATTAATTCTACTGTCTTTCCTATTCCCACCCCCCTACCTTCCCTTCATTCCCCTTTGTCTAATCCAGTGAACTTCTATACTTCCTCTCCCTACCCTCTTTTGTTATGGGTCAGCATTCACATATCAGAGAGAACATTCAGCCTTTGATTTGTTGGGACTGGCTTACTTCACTTAGCATGATATCCTCCAGTTCCTTCCATTTACTGGCAAATGCCATAATGTCATTCTTCCTTATGGCTGAGTAATATTCCATTGCATACATATCACATTTTCTTTATCCATTCATCTTTTGAAGGGCACCTAGGTTGGTTCCAGCTTAGCTATTGTGAATTAAACTGTTATAAACGTTGATGTGGCTGCCTTACTGTAGTATGCTGATTTTAAGGCATTTGGGTATACACCAAAGAGTGGGATAACTGGATCAAATGGTGTTTCCATTCCAATATTTCTAAGGAATCTCCATACCCCTTTCCAGAGTGGTTGCACTAATTTGCAGACCCACCAGCAGTGTATGGCTAATCCTTTTTCCGCATATCTTTGCCAATATTTATTTTTACTTGTATTCTTGATAATTACTATTTTGACCAGAGTGAGACGGAATCTCAGTGTAGTTTTAATTTGTATTTCTCTAGAGATGTTGGACATTTTTTCCTACATTTTTTGACCATTCTTTTTTTTTTTCTTCTGTGAAGTGCCTGTTAATCAGTTCCTTTGCCCATTTATTGATTGGATTATTTTTTTTTCTTTTCTTTTTCTTTTTTTTTTTTGCTGTTAAGTATTTTGAGTTCTTTGTATATTGTAGAGATTAATGTTCTATCTGAGGTGCAGGTGGTAAAGATTTTATCCCATTCTATAGGCTCTCTGTTAATGGTCTTGATGGTTTTCTTTGCTGTGAAGAAGCATTTAAGTTTGGCATTATCCCATTTATTGATTCTTGATTTTACTTCTTGCACTTTAGGAGTTTTATTGAGGAAGTTCATTCCTGAGCTGATGTGACAGAGTTGGGCCTACTTTTTCTTCTAGTAGGCTCAGGAGCTCTGGTCTAATGCCAAGGTCCTTGATCTACTTTGAGTTGAATTTTATGCAGGTTGAGATATAGAGATTCACTTTCAATCTACTACATATGGATTTCCAGTTTTCCCAGCACCATTTGTGAAGAGGCTATCTTTTCTTCAGTGTATGTTTATGGTGCCTTTGTCTAATATAAGATAGCTGTCTTTATATGTTTATGTCTCTGTGTCTTCTCAAGACAGGGATGCCTTCTCTCATCACTCCTATTCAACATAGCTCTTGAAACTCTATGAGTCAGAACAGTTAGACAAAAGAAAGAAATTAAAGGGATATGAATAGAAAAAGAAGAGCTCAAATTATCCCTACTTGCCAGCATCATGATTCTACATTTAGAAGACCCAAAAAACTCCACCAAAAAGCTCTTTGAACTCATATACAAATTCAGCAAAGTAGCAGGATATAAAATTAACACCTATAAATCAATTGTCTTCCTATATACCAATGAAGAATTTGCTGAAAGAAAAATCATGAAAACTCTCCCATTCATAATAGCCTCAAAGAAAATAAAATACGTGGGAATCAATCTAACAAAAGAGTTTAAAGACTTCTACAATGAAAACTACAGAACACTAAAGAAAAAAATCCAAGAAGACCCTAAAAAATGGAAATGTCTCCCATGTTCTTGAATAGACAGAATTAATATTGTCAAAATGACCATACTACCAAAAGTGCTATTCAGATTTAATGCAATTCCCATCAAAACAATGACATTACTCATAGAAATAGAGCAGTCATGAAATTCATTTGGAAAAGCAAGATGTCCAGAAAAGCCAAAACAATCCTTAGTGAGAAAAATAATGCAGAAGGCATCACAATGCCAGACCTTAAATTATCCTACAGAGCTATAATAACAAAAACAGCATGATATTGGCAGAAAAATAAAATTGAAGACCAATGGAACACAATAGAAGACACAGAGTCACACCTATTTTTAGTTTTTCTAACTGGTCTTCAGCCACCTTTTCAAGTATCCAGTGGCTATTGGTGTGTGTTCATATCTTAGTGACATATAGCTCCCCATGTCACACATGGCTCTCCTAAGTTTTCTGTTAATGGAATTTATATCCTATACACAAAGGTCCCCAAATTTGATTCAGCTTTGACTCTTGCATCTCTGTTGACATGTAATATTCCCTCTGTCACTAAAGTTTGTAAATGTTACCACTACATCGCCTCATAACTATTACCTCCTCCTTCCATTGCCAAAGCAATTTTCTTTATATGCATCCTTTTTACCCCTATAATTGTAGTTCCATTGGAACTAAATCATTTTAGTAAACAATGAATTCCACAATTTGGCCTCACCTTCCCTATTTAGGATTATTTCCCACTGGCTGCAGTTCAGCTCCCATTTACATACACAAAGGGTGTCTTTGCACACAGCACATGACCCTCATACATATGTGCGTGCACACACAAAGGTTTTCTCTGAGACTATTTCATTTCTTCCCAGTATTCTCAAAACTATTGCTCAAAGTTAAACTCACACATTTATTCCAAAGCAATCTTTCCAGTCTCTCCAAATGGGATCAGTTTACTATGTTTTTTTAATATTACACCCTGTATAATTCACACATTCCCTTGTCCATTAACTTTTCATTTTTTCATTCAGCAGATACTTTTGAGCATCTGTGTAGCTGAGTTGGTCATGGAGTGTTTAGTGGTAGACAGGGTTCTGGTTCTTGTTTTCATGGAACTTACAATCCAGTCTAGAGCAAGACAAAAAGAAAACCAACTAAATAATGAATAATTATTCATTATCATGTATGATATTAAGTAAGTTATCAAGAACTTTGGTGGAGAATCATGGGGTTGATCAGGAGCTACTCATTTTAGATAGGGTTGTCGGAGTTACCTCTCTGAGTAAATGTAATTTAGACTGAACCATAAAGGGAGAAAAATATCCAGTCAATTGAGGAGAGGGGCAAACACAGAGTCATTATATGGGAGAGGGCAGTGTGTGTATGAGTCTGGGAAAACAGACAAGGTTAGAGTTTTAAGTCTTTTAGACCAGGAAAAGGGATTCAAGATTTATTTTATGTGCAATGGGAAGTAGGCACAAGTTTCCAAGGAAGGGACTAAAGTGGCCTCATTTATATTTTTCAAGTCTTATTCTAGGTGTTGTGCAGATAATGGGGTACAGAGAACCCAAAGGGAAAGGATGAGGCAGTTGGAAAGATAAAGCAATGCAATGAGAGAACATAGCATTATCTTGGACTGGAATGGAGACAGTAGAATGAAGTAGGAAGTTTCCTCTAACATTGGGGATTAAGAAGGGCAGGTCTCCTTGATGGGTGGAGTTGGAGTTAGTAAAAAGAAATAGGTAATTAGAGTGAGTTTTAGTTTTCTGATTTGAGTTAACAGAAAGGAGATGGTTACATATTGAGACACAGAGGCATGAAACCAGAATAGGTTTGGGGAAGGAATCAGATGTTTGGCTTTGAACATGGTATATTCAGCTGCTTCTGAATCATGCACTCCAAGCTGAAAGTCAAGCATATTCATAAATATGAACCTGGAGTTGAGAGTAAAGTCTAAGTGAAAATGTAATAAAGGAATCTGTTAGCATGTAGAAATGTGTAAAACACTTGAAATAGTCAGCACTTGGTTGAAAGTGACAAAAAAAAAAAGCTAGCTTAAACAAAAAGGTAATTTCTTTATTTATAAACTGAAAAGGAGCAGGAGTTGCCTAATGTTTAAAGAACAATATAATATATATCATAATATATATTATTTAGATGATCATGAAATGTAATTTCATTGAGAAGTGAATGTAACTAAGGAAACAACTACAATGAGAAGCCAGACGTCTACTGGTCTTCTTTTACCATGAATAACAAACAAGTCAGTTCACTCTTGTTTCCCATTTTCCAATATGTAAACAGAGGATAGCATAACTCTCTCCATGCCTGTCCCTTGGTGGCTTCAGGAACATGCAGTGAATCTACCTGAACTCAAGGATTTTCTGAAACATAAATTATCTCTAAAATATAGTTTGATTTGAGAGATCTTTGACTCATACCTACAGAGAAATGTGGACTTAGATTTATTTTATTCTTAAAGAGAGAAAGAAAATATAATGATAAACATCCCTCTACTTTGTTCCTGTTTTAAAGTGGGAATATCCTCTAAGATAATATTGTCTCCTAACTGCACAGCTTGTTATTCACTCGATTACTTATTTGTTTTCCTTGAGAAAAGGAACCGAACATGCATGGTGTAACCACTGCCTACTGTTTTGATTATTTACCTATCTTGAGAAATCACATTTTGTTTTAGAAAATTGAATAGGATGACATATTTCCCAACTCATTCCATGAGGCCAGTGTTGCTCTGATATAAAAATCAGACATTACAAGGAGAAATAAAAAGTGCAGAACACAAGATCAATCAACATAGAAAATTGGTTGTATTCCAACTTTTCTAACAATAATTCAAGTGAAATTCTAAAAATGCCATTTACAAAGGTGCAAAAGTATATCAATGAGAAAAAGATATTTTTAAACAAATAGTGCTGGAACAATTGGGTGCTCATTTACAAATAAATAATCCTTTCACCAAGACCTCAAATCTTATATGACAGTTCACTTAAAATGTAAGTACAAAACATTACTAAGAAACTTCTAGAAGAAAACATAGTAGAGAATATTTTTGACCTTGGATCAACCCTCAACAATAAGAAAACAAACTACCCATTAAAAAATCTTGAGGAAAACTTTTTTTTTTTTATTGGATGTTCACAACATTACAAAACTCATGACACATCATATTTCATAGATTAGAATCAATTGGGTTATGAACTCCCATTTTTACCCCAAATACAGATTGCAGAATCACATCGGCTACACATCACATTTTTACATACTGCCATATTAGTGACTGTTGTATTCTGCTACCTTTACTATCCTCTAAAATCCCCCCTCCCCTTCCCTCCCATCTTCTCTCTCTACCCCATCTATTGAAATTCATTTCCCTCCATGTTTGTTATCCCCTTCCCCTCGTAAACTCTTATATATAATTTTGTATTACAATGAGGGTCTCCCTCCATTTCCATGTGATTTCCCTTTTTTTTTTTCTCCCTTTCCCTCCCGCCTCATGTCTCTGTTTAATGCTAGTCTTTTCTTCCTGCTCAGCCTCACTGTTCTGCTCTTAGTTGCTCTCATTATATCAAAGAAGACATTTGGTATTTGTTTTTTAGGGATTGGCTAGCTTCACTAAGCATAATCTGCTCTAGTGCCATCCATTTCCCTGCAAATTCCGTGCTTTTGTCATTTTTTAGTGCTGCGTAATATTCCATGGTATATAAATGCCACATTTTTTTTATCCATTTATCTATTGAAGGGCATCTGGGTTGATTCCACAGTCTAGCTATTGTGAATTGTGCTGCTATGAACATCGATGTGGCAGTATCCCTGTAGTGTGCTCTTTTAAGGTCTTCAGGAAATAGTCCGAGTAGGGCAATAGCTGGGTCAAATGGTGGTTCCATTCCCAGCTTTCCCAGGAATCTCCATACTGCTTTCCAAATTGGCCGCACCCGTTTGCAGTCCCACCAGCAGTGTACAAGAGTACCCTTTTCCCCACATCCTCGCCAGCACTTGTTGTTGTTTGACTTCATCATGGCTGCCAATCTTACTGGGGTGAGGTGGTATCTTAGGGTGGTTTTGATTTGCATTTCCTTGACTGCTAGAGATGGTGAGCATTTTTTCATGTACTTGTTGATTGATTGTATGTCCTCCTCTGAGAAGTGTCTGTTCAGGTCCTTGGCCCATTTGTTGATTGGGTTGTTTGTTTTCTCATTGTCTAATTTTTTGAGTTCTTTGTATACTCTGGATATTAGGGCTCTATCTGAAGTGTGAGGAGTAAAAATTTGTTCCCAGGATGTAGGCTCCCTATTTACCTCTCTTATTGTTTCTCTTGCTGAGAAAAAACTTTTCAGTTTAAGAAAGTCCCATTTGTTGATTCTTGTTATTAACTCTTGTGCTATGGGTGTCCTATTAAGGAATTTGGAGCCTGTCCCCACAATCTGTAGATCGGAACCAACTTTTTCTTCTATCAGACGTAGAGTCTCTGGTTTGATATCTAGCTCCTTTATCCACTTTGAGTTGACTTTTGTGCGTGGCGAGAGGAGGGGATTTAGTTTCATTTTGTTGCATATGGATTTCCAATTTTCCCAACACCATTTGTTGAAGATACTATCCTTTCTCCATTGCATGTTTTTAGCTCCTTTATCAAATATAAGATAGTTGTAGCTTTGTGGATTAGTCTCTGTGTCCTCTATCCTGTACCATTGGTCCACCCGCCTGTTCTGGTACCAGTACCATGCTGTTTTTATTACTATTGCTCTGTAGTATAGTTTGAAGTCTGGTATCGCTATACCACCTGATTCACTCTTCCTGCTTAGAATTGTTTTTGCTATTCTGGGTCTTTTGTTTTTCCATATGAATTTCATGATTGCTTTATCTATTTCTACAAGAAATGCCATTGGGATTTTGATTGGCATTGCATTGAACCTATAGAGAACTTTTGGTAATATCGCCATTTTGATGATGTTAATTCTGCCTAACCATGAACAGGGTATATTTTTCCATCTTCTAAGATCCTCTTCTATTTCTTTCTTTAGGGTTCTGTAGTTTTCATTGTATAGATCCTTCACCTCTTTTGTTAGGTTGATTCCCAAGTACTTTATTTTTTTTGAGGATATTGTGAATGGAGTGTTTTTCCTCATTTCCATTTCAGAAGTTTTGTCGCTGATATACAGAAATGCCTTTGATTTATGTGTGTTGATTTTATATCCTGCCACATTACTGAATTCATTTATTAGTTCTAGTAGTTTTCTTGTAGACCCTTTTGGGTCTTCTAGGTATAGAATCATGTCATCCGCAAATAGTGATAATTTAAGTTCTTCTTTTCCTATTTTTATGCCTTTAATTTCTTTCGTTTGTCTAATTGCTCTGGCCAGTGTTTCCAGAACTATATTGAATAGAAGTGGTGATAGGGGGCATCCCTGTCTTGTTCCAGATTTTAGAGGGAATGCCTTCAATTTTTCTCCATTCAGAATGATGCTAGCCTGAGGCTTGGCATAGATAGCTTTTACAATGTCGAGGTAAGTTCCTGTTATCCCTATTTTTTCTAACGTTTTGAACATAAAGGGATGCTGTACTTTGTCAAATGCTTTTTCTGCGTCTATTGAGATGATCATATGGTTCTTCTCTTTAAGCCTATTGATGTGGTGAATAACATTTATTGATTTCCGTATATTGAACCATCCTTGCATCCCAGGGATGAATCCTACTTGATCATGGTGCACAATTTTTTTGATATACCTTTGTATCCGATTCGCCAGAATTTTATTGAGGATTTTTGCATCTAGGTTCATTAGAGATATTGGTCTGTAGTTTTCTTTCTTTGAGGCGTCTTTGTCTGGTTTCGGAATCAGGGTGATGTTGGCCTCATAGAATGAATTTGGAAGAGCTCCCTCCTTTTCTATTTCCTGAAATAACTTGAAAAGTACTGGTATTAATTCTTCTTTAAAGGTTTTGTAGAACTCCGCTGTATACCCATCCGGTCCTGGGCTTTTCTTGGTTGGAAGTTTTTTAATTGCTTCTTCTATTTCATCTATTGATATTGGTCTGTTTAGGTTGTGAGTTTCCTCCTGACTCAGTCTGGGCAAATCATATGACTTAAGGAATCAAAAAATTCTTAGAGATAAATGAAAATACAGACACAACATATCGGAATCTATGGGACACAATGAAAGCAGTTTTAAGAGGGAAATTCATCGCCTGGAGGTCATTCCTCAAAAAAAGGAAAAACCAACAAATAAATGAGCTCACACTTCATCTCAAAGCCCTAGAAAAGGAAGAGCAAAACAATAGCAAATGTAGCAGAAGGCAAGAACTAATTAAAATCAGAGCAGAAATCAATGAAATTGAAACAAAAGAAACTATTGAAAAAATTAACAAAACAAAAAGTTGGTTCTTTGAAAAAATAAATAAGATCGACAGACCCCTAGCCATACTAACGAAGAGAAGAAGAGAGAGAACTCAAATCACTAACATACGGGATGAAAAAGGCAATGTTACAACAGACGCTTCAGAAATACAGAAAACAATTAGAAATTATTTTGAAAACCTATATTCCAATAAAATAGAAGAAAATGAGGAAAACTTTTGAACAGACACATTATCAAAGAAGATAAATGGTTAGCAAATATACACATGAAGAGATACTCAGTATTATCAATCACTGAAGAAATGCAACTTAAACCACAAGGAATATCATAGGAGTACTTGGAGCAACTCATATTGTCATATACTGCTGCTAATGTGAATAAAAAAATAGCAAAGCCCTTTGGAAAATGGATGACCCATTTCATACAAGATTAAACATCTGTTTATCATGTTATAGGCATCTCACTCTTAGGGATTTACCCAAGAAACAAAAATCTATGTCCATGTAGACTTGTACATACATGTTTTTTGGAGCTTCAGTAACAATTGCCAAACCCTTGAAACATTTCAGATTGTTCTTTGGTCACTGGATTAAAAAACACTGGATTAAAAACATCATTGGAATGCTATCCAGTAACACAGAATAATGAACTATCTCTATGATGAATCTCAGATTCCGTTTTGCTATAATAAATGCCAGATCCTAAGGTCCTCATATTGTATGCTTCCATTATATGACACGTTGAAACAGGAGAACTATCTGGACAGGCAACAAGTCAGTGTTTGCCCAAATCTGGGGGCGAATAGACTGCTTGACTGCAAAAGTAACGGGGGGGGGGGGGTGATCAAACTACACAATGTCTTGACTGTGGTGGCACCTAGAGTTCCCTACTGCATTTGTCAAAGTCCACTATTGTCTCTATTATATGTGTATATATAATACATATATTGGGGATACATAACTAACTCTTGCAAATCATTAAAACATAGCCAAATAAAAATAGATAATTTAGTCAGGATTCAAAAGACTTGAACAGTAACTTCACAACAAAAGACATCCAAACATATCTATGGTACTCAACTACTTAGTTATTTTGAAAAATGCAAATCCAATTAGTCTATACCTTCTGATTGGTCTCTGTCTCCCTGATGGGCAGGTGATATGCATCCCATGGAGCCCACAGCAGTCACATCCCCTGTGCTGGAGCCGAAGCAGCACCCTGATCCCTGAGTGTAAAATGAATAAATTTTACTGCCAACTTTAATGTGGTATATCAATTTAATGAATTTTTTAAAAAACAAAATTAACAAAATGCAAATTAGAAATCACAAATTGATACCATTATATGCCCACAGCAATCATTAAATTTGAAAAGACTTACTATACCAATGGTTGACAAAGACATGGATGAATTTCAAAAGAATTATGTTGCCTGAGAGAAGCCAGACAAAATAAGAGTACATACTGTTTAAGTGTGTTTACCTAAATTGTATAAAATTGCAAAGTGATCTACAGTGACAGAATGTGGATCAATGCTTACCTGGAATGGAGTTTGGTGGATGGAGAAATAGATTGTAAAATATAGCTAGAAATCTTTGGGGCAATTAAAAACTTCATTACTTTGTGCTAATGAATGGGGGACAGGATGCATATTCATTAAATGGTACAAAAGGAACTGAATATCCATGGGTCAACTCTCACCTTGCTCATGTGCTGCTGAGATCACCCTCTCCTGGAGGAGTGGGGTCACCACTGTGTTGCTTGATCCCTGCTGCCCTGGGCACAATAGCTGCTGCATTAGTCCGTTACTGGTTCCTTTCTGCCACTATACCTGTCCTTAGGTATTCTGAGAGACCACTGTGTCCTACCATCTCAGGGTTCAGTGTCACCAGTGTACAGAACCTCATCCCTTGGGGCCTTGATTTCTGCTATACCTTCTCAGCTCTGATTCACAAATTGGAGTTCTATCCTTCCGCCAAAACCCGAAACTCTAAAATACCTCTCGAGCAAGACCAGTGCTGTGTCCTGTCCACACCTCACTCCACAAGAGTCAGACTCACACCTACACACACTCTCTTGGGCCCAAGCTACTGGGAAGTGCCAGAGTCTCAAACCCCAGCCTTGTGGGTAATCTGAACCCAACCGTGTGAACCTATATTACGAGACTCAGGTGCCACAAGAGGTCCAGGAGACCTCAAACCTGGGACCCCACAATTTTTGGCTCGACAGCTTCTCTAAGCTCCTTTCCCTGAAACCCATTTTTTATGAAGCTCTTTGTAGAACATGTCAGACCTGACACCAATAGGGAACCTCAGATAAGATTCCTCATTATGTAGAATACTAGAACAGGGGGACCCCAGAAGCCTTTGCCACTGAGGACCCTCACAAGCTACGTTATTACTGCCACTGCCACAGAATCCCACAGCTGAGGGCACCAAAGTCCCCACAGTCATCATGGACATTGATCACAACTTAAGAAGATGCCCAGAGGTTATATGACTGTATTTACTTGGAACCAGGTTTACCACGTCTTTCCCAACCAGCACACTGAGATCTATCTACAGGTCAATGTTCTTCTTTACGAAAGTCACTCTATAGTTTGGAGAAGGTGATTTTTTTCTACCAGGTGTTCAGACATCAATACAGAGACAAAAGAAACACCAAGATTTATAAAAAAAAATCATATAACTTAATAGCAAGAAAACACATAACTTGATTTAAAAATGGATAAAGGACTTGAGTAGACATTACTCCAAAAATGAATGAAAAATGGCAATCAGGCATGGGAAGACCTTAACACCACTAATCACTATGTAATATCGCCTCACACCTGTTAGGATAGCTTTTGGCAAAACGAAAAGAGATGGTGTGTGTGTTGTCAAAGGTGAAGAGAGGAGGAAACTCTTGTACACTGTTACCTGGAATATCCACTAATGCAGCCATAATGGAGAACAATATAGAAGTTTCTAAAGAAATTAAAAGTTGAATGCATGACTCAGTTACTCTCCTTCTGGGAATATACTCAAAGGAACTGAAATTGCCACTTGATGATATCTGCACTCCCATGTTCTCTGTAGCTCTATATTTCACTATATTTAGAAACAACCTGAGTGGACAAGGGGCTTAAAGAAATGGTGGAGCATGTACAGTGGAATACTATTCAGCCTTAAAAACAAGAACCTGTCTACCATTTGCAACAACACAGGCAGACCTGAAAGACATTGTTAATGACATAAGCCAGACAAAGAAGAAAAATATTTCATGATTTCACAGGTGGAATCTTTAAATAATCAAACATATCAATAAAGAATAATGCAATTGTTACCAGATTTTGAGATTGGGTGTGGGGGAAAAAATGGGGAGATGCAGGTCAAAAAAATACAAAATAGTAAATATGTAAGATGAAAAAGTAGGAAATCTAGTGATTTTATGTACATATAAAATTCATATAAAATCACATATCTCATAGTGCTCATCATCTCATAGATGAAGACTATGGTTAGTGACAGTGTACTATATTCAGGATTTACTAACTGAGTAGGTTATAATTATTCTTGTCACAGGGAAGAGTGAGATGATGGATATGTTGATTTTTTAAATTATAGCAACCAGTTTACTATATATGTACGTCTTATACATCAAGTTTTACATAATAATATAAACAAAATATGATTTATTTTAAAAATAAGAATAAATAAATAAATTTAAAAGTGAAATAATTAATACGAAAAATATACTTTTATTTTGAAAATACAAATTTGTTCATACCTAAAAATATTATAATGAGCTTTTAAAAATATCTTTAAAATTGAAATGTCTTGTTTCATAAATGATTAATTAGTTGTCTAAAGAACAAATAAATAAAATAATAACTTATCAACAGTTACCTGGTAACTACTGAAAACAAAATTGTTTCTCAAAGGGATGATATTAAATATTAATTTGCCTAGGTAAAAATACACAATGTGTGTCACTGTTATTGGACATATATCCAATATATGTATATGTATATATATATATATATATATATATATATATATATATGCACTTGGTGCCTTTCCTCAAATACATTATTTATTATATATATATATATGTGTGTGTGTGTGTGTGTGTGTGTGTGTGTGTATACACACATATATGCATATTTCCAAAACAGTTATAAGCATGCTTTAAAAAGCATTTTTTCATATTATTCTAAAACAGTAAATAACACAATGTCCAGCCATAGTAGCATTGACAAATTTAGCATATTTATTCAATGAAATTCTGCATAAAAACCAAGAAGAAAGAATTTATATTACAAATGAAGCATAAAGGAACCTCTCAAAAATAACTTAGTGTTGGATAAGCCAAACACAGGAATAATACATAATGTATGCTTCAATGCAATTAGAAGGGAAATGAATCTATGGTGTAAGAAGTTAAAATAGCCATTACTTTGAGGAGGAGCATGAAACAGTAGCTGAAAGAGGGCAGAAGGCAGACTTCTGGTTAACAGTGATGTTTTAGTTCTTGACTGGGATAGCAGTCCTGTAAGTGCATCCGTATGGGAAAATCCATCCATCTTGGTGCGCTTTCCTCAAAGACATTTTTTATTTAAAAATGGAAATAGCATAAAAAGAGTCACTCGATACCACATGATCTCACATTGACTTATTTATGTAAGTTATAGTTATGGGTGAAGATTTCCACTACTCAATTGTGTAGGAGGTCATGGCAAAGGGACCCCTACTCTCAGTGTGCTGGTGTTTCTGTTTAGGGTTCTTCCAAAAATGATTCTTCATATACAACCTGCATAAGGAAGGAGGAGTGACAACAGAGGAAGAAGGGTGACAGTTGTCATCTCGGAGCTGTATGCAGTTGCCTTCTTTGTAGAAAGGAGAGAAGCAACAAGCTCAAAGCAGAATGATGTACCCGATCCACAGAGTCCACGGGGAAGTAACACAAAGCAAGAGCTTTGAAACGGGAGGTTTGCAAAAGGTTCATCTCAGGTTAAATGATTAGCACTGCAAACATAATAATTTTTGAAATTTTGTGGACTTTAAAGCCTTAATTGCATATTACTAAGTAAAATAAACCACTTTGAAGGAGCTACAGACTACGTTTCCCATGGTATGACATAAATATATGATCCTGGAAGAGGCAAAGCTGTGAAGACAGTGTAAAGATATGGGGTATGGGTAAATAGGCAAAGCACAGAGGATTCATAATGTGGCAACATTATTATTATTATTCCATAATGGTGCATACATGTCATCCATTTATCAAAGCTCACAGAGTGTACAACAGCAAGAATGAGACTTAACGCAAGCTTTGGACTTGGGTTGGTAAGATGTGTCCACGTAGGTGCACCATGATAACAAATGTACCCCTCTGATGGGGATATCGATAATGGAGAAGTCTGTGTCTATGTCTCCAGTGTGGATTTGTGAGAAATCTCCGTATCCTCCTCTCATTTTTTCTGTGAACTGAAAATTCATCTAAATAACAAAGATTATTTAAAAGAAAAAGAATTGTAAACTATAGCAGTATCTCCAGTGTGTTTCATCCTCTTTGTAACTAGAAAGTGTAGAGGGGTGAGTTTCCCCTCAGCTACTGCAATTATATTTCCAGCTATGGTGGCTATTCTAAACAATAAGATTTCTATTAATTAAGATTAACTTTATAGATCATGAGCTACAGAAAGAAAAGAAAAAAAAACATTAATAGGCATCCTAGTTGGACTAAAACCAAGAAGACTTTAGCATTTATTTTTATTTATTTTTTTTTTACCATTCAATGTCATTTGAGTTTCTATGATGGTCTTTGGCAACACTGAGTGTTAGATTCTGAGTTAGAAACTGTGAGTAGCTTATTCACTTAATTTTGTGTAGGCCACTGACAGTTATTTGGTAATCCTTTGCATGCTTTCAAAGTAAGAACAGGAGGTTTTTGGCTTTAAGCTTACACAACTTCTAAGCCTTGAGAAAACCTCACCAATTCCAGTGGGAGCCTAAATTGTGGCTGCTGTAGAAATCCCAGCTCCACCCAAATGCAGAGAACTGAGATAGTTGAGAGTAGGTTGACAGAATAAGTTCATAGAATAAAGACTTGGTGAACTCTGAAATTGTCCTGAATTGGTAACTTATAAGGACAAAGTAATTTGAATTATCACTTTAAATATGGTTTAGATTTTGAAATCTTAGCACTGTAATTTAAATGAGGATTTCGTCTGCAGATTTTAAACCTCCCCTAGAATTTAATCATTTTATGTTGTTACTTATTCTTATCACAGGATACTTAGCATGTAACTTTAGGGAATGTGGCAGGCTCCAATTGGTAAGGAAAGAAAATTTGAGGCTGAAATTCAGGGACTTGGAATTATTGTTTTCTATTTTGATCATTGAAAGGATCTTTGGTTGTTCATGAGGAAGCAGCATCAGGAAGGTAAAAATAACAATGTGGATAGATTGCTGATTCCTCCTGCAGGATGACCATGGATTTGTTGGTTAAACTGCACAGGTAAGTAAGTAATGTTATTGGGAAGGGAGGAGATATCTCTAGACTGTGAATATAGAAGAATATCCATTAGAAATATATTCTTGGTTTATTTCCACTGTCTCATTTCAGTGGGGAAGGATGATAAATCTGAGTGATGAATTTGGGAAGAAAACAGCATATATAAATAACTCTTTTTTTGTTTCATCTTTTCCTGGGGATTTTCCATCTGTAGAAAATATGTGTTATCTTCTTCCAACCATGACACAGGCTTACTGGCCAAAGCTCTGACTCCGTTGTTTTCCAGGAACTGAGTTGGTAAGTTTGTCGTTAGCAGGGTAGTCACCCTGAGTAGTCACATCCCTGAGTCATATTCTTTTAATTGAGCTACATTGAAAAGTGAATACTGACTTCCTGTTTCAGCTCAGTGATGGAAAGTCAGAAAGAATTCTGATCTCACTCTTACAGCAAAGGTGGACGATACAAATTGCAAATGGTTTATCACACCATTGCATCTCTATTCAGACCAATATCCACTAGTTCACATACAGAACAGAGCATGAATCAATGGGAATGGGGGTAACAAAAACATCACATGAGAGCCCTGGTAAGAAACAAGTGACTAAAAGGATACAAGGAAAGTAGAGTTATCTCCAGCTTTGAGAGAGGGTTGGTGATACATGATATGTCCATCATTGCGGTGATCAGGGCATCAGGGGCACTTGAAAATGTCACCTACATCAGACCCAGAGACAGACTCTGCCTAAAACTAAAACACTAACCACTCCATCATGGAACAACTACCCTGGTCCCTGGTCCCTGGTCCCCACCACCAGACTATCAAGTCTAAAGAAAAAGCAAAAGTAGAATACAGCTAGAAGAGGGGCAAAATACAGATTCTGTCTGGGAGGCAGCACACAGGGACAATCCAAGGCAAGTGTCCTTAGTCCATTCTTGCTACTGTAACAAAATGCTTTAGACTGGTAATTTATAAGCAACAGATTTATCACTGACTGTTCTGGAGACTGGGAAGTCCAGAATGAGGTACCAGATTCAGTGTCTGGGAAAGACCTGTTCCTCATAGATGGCCATGTCTTCACAAGGTAGAATGGGCAAAAAGGCTAAGAAATGTTCTAGGGAACTCTTTTACAAGAGAATTAATCACCTTCCAAAGGCTACACCTCTTGATACTTTGATATTGGGGATTCGGTTTCAACATATGAATTCTGGCAGAACACAAGCATTCAGACAACAGCAGGCAGGTGAAGCACATGTTGAAAACATGATCTGTAGCAAACCAACCCTTTCCCTAAATTTCATGAATAACTAAAGAAATTTGAATTTTGTGGAGCAAGATGGTGTTATGGTTTGGATATGAGGTATCCCCCAAAACCTCACATGTGAGGCAATGCAAGAAGATGCAGAGGAGAAATGATTGGCCTGTAAGAGTCTTAACCCAGTGATTTAATCCCCTGATAGGAATAAACTGAGTGATAACTGAAGTGGTAGGGTATGGCTGGAGGTGGTGAGAATTGGGGTGTGGCTTTGGGACATATATTTGTATTTGGCAAATAGAGACCTCACTCTATGTTCCTTGATCACCATAATGTGAACTGCTTCCCTCTGCCACACATTTCACCATGATGTTCAGCCTCACTTCGAGCCCTGAGGAATGGAGCCTGCCTTCTATGGACTAAGACCTCTGAAATCATGAGTTCTCAAGTAAAATTTTCCTCCTTTACAGTTGTATAGGTCAGATCCTTTAATCCCAGGAGCAAAACAGCTAACTAAAATAGAGGGTACTAATAGGGAAAGCAACAAACTCAAATCCAGCCTATCTCTGGGTTAGATTAATACAAACCACCAAGCAAGGAGACCAGGAGAAGGTATATTCATCTCCATGTATAAGAGACATTAACTTTAGTATTTATTGTTCTAAAAATCATACTGAGAAAGTAACAAATAAATGTTAAGACATACAAAATGGCAAGAGTAAATACACTTCCGTAGGAAAAAAGGAATGAGAACCAAATTCATTTGACAATGAAGTAAGAGCTCTGAGAATGAATTGAAATATGATTAATATGTTGA
Organism: Spermophilus citellus; assembly: GCF_964194105.1. Taxonomy (NCBI): domain Eukaryota; kingdom Metazoa; phylum Chordata; class Mammalia; order Rodentia; family Sciuridae; genus Spermophilus; species Spermophilus citellus. The sequence goes on from NC_138189.1 coordinate 137,208,211, forward strand.
ATGTTCTAATGTAAGACATAAAAACATATGCAAAATCAGGTGCGAACCAGAGAGGAGAGTTGGTGATAAAGTCCAAAGGGTATGCTGGATATTAAAAATGTAATAAAGTAATGAAGAATGTCCTTGAGTCTTATTAGTGCACTCAATATGGCCAAAGAAAGACTCCCTGAACTTGGAGAGATGAATAGATATTACCCAAACTTAAAGACAGAATGAAAAAGATGGGAAGAAACAATACAAAGAGGAGTAGGTTGATATATGAGCAATTCTCCTTGAGGGAGAATGGAAAAAAGGGTAGGATGTAAGAAACTCTTGAAGAAATAATGGTGGAGACTTTGCCAGAATTCATGACAAACCCAAGACCAAACACCAAAGAAACTCATAAAACACAAGGAAATTTTAAAAACTAGATGCATCATATGACAATTATCATCAATGACGAAGAAAAAAATGATTAAGTGGTCAAAAAAATGAAACACATACAGAGGATCCATAAGCGTTCATTCTTTACTTTCTTAAATTTTATGTTGGTGATTTGAGACTTCTAATGCAAGCAGTTAATCTGTATGAAATTGCCTTCTAAGCAGAGTTTTAACTACACCCTACACATTTAATATGTTGAATTTTCATGTTCATTGAGTTCAAATTTATTTCTGCCCTTTTATCAGCGTTACAAATGTATGGCATAATCACATGGAAAGGAACAGAAGGAGAACAATATATCCACTAGATACATGCTTTATGTAATGCTGAACAGGAAAAAGACCTATATATAAATATCATAGTCAATTTGGTAAATTGTTCGCTATGTGAGCAGAGATTAGGCAATTTTGGAACTAGAGCTATACTATAATTGAAGAAATAAGTAATTATTCTGTACTTGTTGAAAGCCAGTTTCTCCTTGTCTAAGAAAGATGTTACAAAGAAAGAGAAAAGGTAGAACATACATTGTGGTGCTGGATTGGAGTCAGAGATAGCAGGATAAATTTAGTTTATAAGCAAATATGTTACATACGTGTAAACACACAGATAGATGGATACAGAAATATAAATTTAAGTACATACATGGAACAGTGAACAAACATAAATTTTTGAGCTCTGTCCACTAACAGGACTTAAAAACAATGAGACACCAGTGGCAATAAACACATATAGCTCCTTTTTATTGGTTTTTAAATAAAAGGAACCAAAGTTCCTTCCATACATGATTTATTCCAGTTTGGGAGCAGAGAAAATACAAGATGTCACTGAGCATCTTAAAGTTACAGGAAGTGAAGTTGTTCTCAAACCAAAGCAAACAAAATTAAAGGGAAAAAATAAAACTGAGCAAAAAAAAAAAAAAAATCTGAGCAAATCACAAAATAAAAAGGGAAGACCATGTGTCTAAAACATGCAAGGGCTGACCTCAAGGAGCCCCCAGTGGTCAAAGCCAGACTACTTACAGCAACACTATAAATGACAATAGTATTGTATTATTAACTGAAGAATGAAACATGCACCCATGATATAAAGGAAAGACTGATTAAATAAGTGAAAGAAAAGAGACAACTTTACCTTTTAGATAATTCCAAGGAATTAATGAAGAAGAAATGAGTGTGGACAATCCCCTTTAGGACTTAATTATTCCAGTTGTTTCCACATATACCAAGTCATTCTCTGATACTCTCTTCTCCAGGCTCCAAGAGGTAGAGCTTGATTCTCCTTGAGTAAGGACTGCACTCAGTGACTCACTTTTATCAAAGTAAAAAGGGGGAAAAATAGTAACTTTGTAGTAGAGAAAGCTGGCAGACACCACTGAACCCAAGTAATGAGGGTCAAAATCACTAGTCACACCACACATTGATATCATGTGCCCTCTGTTATAACACAGTATAATGTGGACTTTCACCATTTTGATATTCCTCCAAAACCGTAATCTCTGTCTAATATATCAAGCAGACTCCTGTTGAGGGACATTCACAAAATACCAGATCAATACTAGTATTTTTCAAAGTTGCCAAGGTCTTAATAAACCAAGAAATACTAAGGAACTAAAGGAGGACACAAAGAACACATACAACTAAGGGCTATGTGGTTCCTAGATTGCACCTGGAACAGAAAAACAGCATTAGCATAAAAACAGGGAAAATCTCATGAATGCACTTTAGTTAATGTTATTGTATCAATGGTTATGTAAGAAGCTGACATTAGGGAAATCGAGGTGAAAGTTGTACAGGTACACTCTGAAATCTCTTTGATTTTTTTTTCCAAATTTTGTTATGTTTTTTTTTCCTGTTACTATCTTCATAGCTCTTCCATAAGTCAAAAATTACCTCAAAAAAAAACCTGAAGTGCTTATGTTTTCATCTCTGCCACCTAATTTTTCCAGAATATAAAGAATGAAAAAAAAATAATGTAGATGAACTCCCTAAAATATCTTTTGTAAAAAAATGTTCTCAAGTATTTATTAGTTTAAAACTATTTAACAGAATGATGGATACATAGAAGTATCCATGACTCTTCTACTCCTTATTGCTGATCTTTTAAAAACCTGCTCTTAGTGTTATCATTTTAAGAGTTAATTTATTGATATGGATATTGCATCTGTTATGCAACCCAATGAGTCTTTGCTTTAGCCAGGCTTTGAAGTTTAGTGTGTGATTTGATTACATAGCACAAATTCTTTAAAACCTTTAAATTTTTAATGCCTCTGAGTTTTTGATCATTTGAACATCCCACTTTGGGAAATGTCATCTTGATTCTCAACAGGATTATTCCCCACCCCCAAGTGCTGGAGATTCAACCCAGGTCTTGGGCATGCTAGGCAAGGGTTCTACCACTGATCTGTAAACCTGTTGTCCTTATTTGTAATGATAAATTACTTTATGAATTACTTGTAATTATAAATATTACTTACTTACAATTACAATTATCATCACTTATTATTTTACTTAAAATTCAAAGTAATATTGTTCTGTAACAGATGATTTAGTTAAGTAACTAAAGGCTAAAAGATTGTATGTGAGATTTTTGACTTGATTTTGTTCTCTTCAATAATTTCAATTTTTTTTAAGATATACTGTTTTAGAAAATAGATGAAGCAAGAAATCAGATATAAATATGTTAGAGAAAAATAATAGTTCAAACATGATTTTAAAATCCTTTATGTATAAGAGCAACTTATAAGAAAAATTAATATTTTGGAGCTAGTCTTAAAAACATTGGCTCTTAAACATTATTTTGAGGAAACAAACAAACAAAATGCATGGGTTACTAAACGATTTTGGTTCTATACCTGAAAATTCACACTGGACATTAGTTTTAACTCTGTGAGTTTAAAATACACAAACACACACATTTGTTTTTTTCTGCTTTTTCTTTCACTGTCACATTAATGTTTTTTCTAGCATAAATTTTTCTCTATTTAAAGAAAATGAGTATTCAGTATTTAAAGCTGAGAAAATTTTAAAAGCTTTTCTGTGTAAATTAATTCAAATTTCACAGATGTTGCATATACATCAGTTTGTAAAATCTTTATATTAACTTGAAACAAATGCTAAAGATGTTCTGGACAAGGGGGAGAAAATCACTTAGGCAAATGTTAGCATGTGAACACATTGTGTGAACACCATGGAACCCGAAACCAATTAGAGATCATTTTTAAAATCCTTTAAAAATATGTTAAGATGCACAATGAATTTTGAAGAAGAGGAAAAGAACCTGCCTGGAATGTGCAACCAATTTTGCTGCACTAGAAAAACATTTGAAGGCTGTAAGTCATCAACAAACTTAACAGTCACCTGCTGTGCCATGATGATTTCCACCTCCATTATACAAAGAGGCAAGAAGATAAGCAGAGAGATTGCTCATTTTAATAATATGATACTGACTATCAAGAAGGTTCAAAATGGACATGAAGGTAATTTTTTTTTTTTTTTTTTTTTTGGTACTGGGGATTGAACTCAGGACACTCAACCACTGAGCCACATCCCTAGCCCTATTTTGTATTGGTAAATCTAAATATATAATAAGTGTCAATTATTTATTTTTAAATTAAAATAAAATCTGATACAAAAAGCATGGTGGCAAACACCTATAATCCCAGCAACTTGGGAGGCTGAGGCAAGAGGATCACAAGTTTGAGACAAGCCTCTGCAACTTAGCAAAGCCCTAAACAACTTTGCAAGGACCTGTCTCAAAACACAAAATAAAAAGGGTTAGGGATGTGCCCCTGGGTTTAATACATAGAACAACAATAACAAAAAAGCATCAAAAATATATATATTTATGGGGTGCTATGTGATGTTTTGATACATGTATATACTCTTTAATGTTTAAATAGATATGTTTAAATCAGATTAAACATATCTAATTCAAACATTTATGATTATGATTACTTTATGATAAAAATATTCACTATCCTCTCTTCTAGCTTTTTTTCAAATACACAGAATATGATCCATAGTCCCTTTACTGTGTAAAAACCCACCAGAAACTCTTGTTCCTATTTCTCTGTAACTTAGCGCCCATCAACCTCTCCCAATCCCTCATTAGCCTTTACTCTACTCAGCTTCTAGAAACCACCATTCTACTCTTAACTTCTATGAAATCAACATTTTTAGATTCCATGCAAGTGTGCAATCAGGTGGTAATTATCTTTCTTTGCCTGGATTATTTCACTTAACATATGATCTCCAGTTATATCCATTTTGTCCCAAATGATGAACTTTTTTTTATTTCTGAATAGTATTCAGAAATATTAATTTTTCTTATAAGTTGCTGTCATACATAAAGGATTATAAAAACATGTGCTGTGGTTTCTTTATCAATTTATCAGTTTATGGATACTTAGATTGTTTGCATTTCTTGATCACAATTAATGCTGCAAAAAACATGAGAGCACAGAGGTCTCTTTAATATGCTTTTCTCATTTCCTTTTTTAAATTTTATTAATTGCTGATGAACTTTATTTATGTGTATGTGGTGCTGAGAATCAAAGCCAGTGCCTCACACATGCTAGGCCAGTACTCTACCACTGAGCCACAACCCCAGCCCCTCTTTTTTTTTTTTCAAATTTGTATATGACAGCGGAATGTATTACAATTCATATTACACATACAAAGCACAATTTTTCATATCTCTGGTTGTATACAAAGTATATTCACACCAATTTGTGTCTTAAAGCATGTACTTTGGATAATAATGTCCATCACATTCCACCATCATTTCTAACCCCACGCCTGGTCTTTTCCCTCCCATCCTTCTGCCCTATCTAGAGTTCATCTATTCCTCCCACGCTCCCCTCCCTACCCCGCAATGAATCAGCCTCCTTACATCAGAGAAAACATTCAGCATTTATTTTGGGGGGGATTGGCTATCTTCTCTAACTCCATCTACTTATCTGCAAATACCATGATTTTATTCTCTTTTATTACTGAGTAATATTCCATTATGTATATATGCCACACTTTTTTATCCATTCATCTATTGAAGGGCATATAGGTTGGTTCCACAGTTTAGCTATTGTGAATAGTGCTGCTATAAACATTGATGCAACACAATGAAATTAAGCCCCTATCTCCGACATGCAGAAAACTCTACTCAAAATGGATCAAGGGCCTAAGAATAAAACCAGAGACCCTGCATCTAATAGAAGAAAAACGGGGCCCTAGCCTCCATCATTTGGGATTAGGCCCCAACTTCCTTAATAAGACTCCTTGGTATAAGAATAAAATAATTTCCTCTTGATATATACTCAATATTGGTACTGTTGGATCATATGGTAGTTTTATTTTTAATATGTTTGAGAACATCCATGTTGTGCTCCATGATTGTGGTGTTAAGTTACATTCCCACTCTCAGGGGAAGTGTTGCCTTTTCTCCACATCCTCACTGACATGTTATTTTTTATCTTTTTGATAATAAAATATCCATTCTTACTGGAGTCAGGTGATATCTTACCATGATTTTGACTTGAACCTCCGTGAGGGTTAGTAATGTTAAACATTTCTCTTGTGCATTTTCCATCTGTAAGTCTTGTTTTGAGAAATTTCTCTTTAGGTCTATTGCTCACTGTCTGTTATGGTTGGGATATGAAGTATCTCCCCAAAGCTCCTGTTTATATAGGAGTAATCAGAGGTGAAATGATGATATTATGATAGCTGTAACCCGATCAGCCCATCCTTGTTTGAATGGACTTACTGGGTGGTAACTATAAGTGGTTGGGGCATGGCTAGAAGAGGTGGTTCACTGGGGGTGTACCCTGGAGGAGTGTGTCTGCCCTGCAGTCCCTGCCTCTTCACCTGCTTCTGCTCCCTGACCCTGTCATAGTGACATCTTTCCTCTGTTGGGTCCTTTGCCCATAATGTGTTACATCATCCTGGACCCAGAGCAATGGAATCAGTCATATAAGGACTGAGATTTCTGAAAACTGTGAGACTCAAATAAACTTCCCTCTTCTATCTTGTTCTTCTCAGGTAATTTGGTCACAGCAATTAAAAAACTAACTAAAACACTACTTCTGTTTAATCCGGCTATTATTATTGTTATTATTTTTGCTTTTGAGCTACTTATACATTCTGGATATTAACCCTCACTTAGATGTGCAGTTTGCAAGTGTTTTCTCCTGTTATTCAGGATGCCTCTTCACTCTGTTGACCACTCTTCCTTTGATGGGATTTTGTTTAGTTTGATGCAATCCCCATTGTCTATTTTTGCTTTTGTTTCATGTGCTTCAATGACTTCTTTCTGAATTGATTTGATCTTCTATTAGTGAGACTGTGTTAGTACTGTGGTAAGAAATAAAATATAAACTTCAACAGGACAGCATTCAATATTTTTTCAGTAAACTTTACTTTTTTCTAATGAGTATTATGTATTGTGCAGTATCTGTAAAGTTATTTTCAATATGTTTCTGTTTTCTTGGTTTATTTTTATGTTTTAGGTCTTTGACAGATGGTCATCTGTGCAAAATGATTTAGGTACTATCTTTTTTTTTCTTTTGGTCTTAAGTGTGTTTGATCTGAGTGTGATTTTAAAATAAACAGAGAGTTGAACCCCAGAGATAAAAATTAGTATATATGTAAAATTCACTAATCTCCCATTTCTTTGACTTTATTCCAATGTCAAAAAAGATACTGTCTCTTGTTTTCAGTTTTCTCCATTTTCAAATGAAGTCAGTGAACACTACCTAAAATACAAAAAAAGAATAACATGTGTTCTTGAAATGATAAAATAGTTTTAAAGTTCTGGAGCCCTTGGATAAAAGGTTGTTAGTTGTGTGGTAAATTCTTTGGGCTTTTTGTTTGTTTGTTTGTTTGTTTTTAGTATTTTTAAGAGGTGAAATCTATTTCTATTTAAGTTTGTAAAAATGTTTTCTGATTTTCTAGTTTCCTTGTAAAATAAATTAAATAATCCTATTATTCTAACTCTATAAAATAACTAGAAAGGCCCTTAAAATAACTGTTATTTTATATGAATAGATACTTCTCAAAGAAAGAAATTAAAATAATTAATAAACTTATGAAAAAATGCTCAACTTGGTTAGCCATCAGGGAAATGCAAGTGAACACAATGAGATATTATCTCACTCTAATTAGACCTGGACTATTATTAAAAAAAAAGACCCAATAAATAAATAAACCGTGGCAAGGATGTTTGGAAAGGAAACTCCCATACACTGCTGGTGGGAAATGTAAATTAGTACAGCCATTACGGAGAAAAGTATGAGTGAGGGTTTTTCCAGAAATGAAAAATAGATCTTCCTTATGATCCAGCTATGCTAGTTCTGGGTATCTAGCCAAAGAAAATGATATCAGAATATCAAGGAAGCACCTGAATGCCTATGGTTGGTGTTGCAGTATTCATAACAGCTAAGATATGAAATAAACCTAGGTACCCATTTATGGGTGAATGAATAACAAAGATGCAGCTCATATACACCATGAAATGCTAGTTAGCTATCAGAATAATAGTACCCTGACGTTTGCAACAAAACAATGGAACTGGAAGACATAATATTAAATGAAGAAAGTCAGGCACAGAAAGACAAAATACCATGATTTCTTTTATATGTGGTGTTTAAAAACTCAATTGGAATGCATAATAGTGATTACTACAGGCAGGAAAGTTGGAGATTGGATTGGAAGGAGGTTGGATAACAGGTACTGTAACACAGTCAGATAGAAGGAATAAGTTCTGGTGTTCTTCAGAATAGTGTGGAGACTGTAGTTCCACAATAACCTATTCCATATCTTCTTAGTAACTAGGAGAGAAGAGCTTGATGGCTCCAAACACAAAGTAATAAGGAGATAGAAATATAATCATCCAAATTGGATCAGTGCTATTCTATTGAAATATCAGTGTACTCATAAATGTATACAATTTTTATGCTTTAATCAAAAAATTTTAAAAATGCGTAAGAAGATGAAATTTACTTACTTTCATTTGATCACTTCAAATTATATACATTTATTCAAATTATCACATTGTGCCTCATAAATTGGTATAATGAAAAAAATAAATTTTAGCAAATTTAGAAAACAAAACATTAACTGCTGTCCTAAATGGACACAATCCTATTGTATATAGGACAATAGGAATACAACTAGGAATTGTATTTTCATCTATGCTAGCATTCTTCTCTTTTGTCTAACCTACACTTTTTCCATTATTATTACATCATAAATTTAAAATCTACTGGTATTTTTATATATGTTTTGCAAATTTATCATACTAATAATTGGGATCAACAATAATGTGAAAGAACTCTACCAGAGAACCAGCTCTAGCCAATTTTTAAAAATCATCTTTTATTTGTCTAATTGGGCATTACACAATTAGTTTTTGAAAGACAGGTTATTGTTGTTGTTGTTGTTGTTGTTATCGCAAAGCAGCAAACCAAATGAAACTAAATACAAGAAATGGAAGTCACATGACTAAGAGTAGTCTGGAGATGAACTCACATCCATAAACCCAGCCCCTGGCTTGAGTTCATGTAACCCACCTTTCATGGGTTACAAATATGCTATTGTTCTTCATTATATTGTAGTGGGAAGCTAAACTCATTACTGCAAGACAGTTCAGAGTTTGCTTTCTAAGAGCATGTATATCAATGTTCTTGTCAGGAAACTAGATAAAGAAGCATTCTTCTTGGACAAATGGAAATGTGAGGGTCATTTTGGAATAAATTTATATACACACACTGATTTGTAAATTGATGCAACTGAATCAAACCTCTGTGGGTATTGTTTTAGTCAGTTTTTTCCCTGTGATGACTAAAATACCTGACAAGAACAACTTTAGAAGGGTAAAAGTTTATTTGGGAGCACACTGTTTCAGAGGTCTCAGTCCATAGCCAGCAGGCTCCATTCCTGGGGGCTTGAGGTAAGGCAGAATATCATGGCAGAAGAGTATGGTAAAAGGAAGCTGCTCACATGCTGATCAGAAAACAGAGAGAGAGAGAGAGACTTACCAGATGCAAAATATATACCCCAAAAGTAAGCCCCAAATGGCCCACCTCCTCTAGCCACACCTTACCCTCCTTCAATCATTACCCATTTAGTCCCATTAATTCACTGATTGGGTTAAAGCTCTCATAACCCAATCATTTCTTCTCCAAACCTTCTTGCATCGTCTCACACATGAGCTTTTGGGGGACACCTAATTTCCTAACTATAACAAACATGTACTATGTTCTGGGCACTGTGCTAAGGGATTGGAACAAAAGAAAGCAAGATGAAATTTCTGCCTTAAAGATCTTCACTGTCCAGTGGATAAGACAGACAAGAAAAGTCCACTTTTCACATGATGCAGGGTGCTTTAGGTTACATAGGGAGGGCATTTTGTTGTCATGAATTGGAAGAGGGGATAAAGAAAAAGCTTGCTGGAGGATATCAAAGCCAAATCCTGAAGGATGTACAGGGATCAGCCAGGAGAAAAGACAGAAAATATTTTACCCCAAATCATCTGTCAGAGCTTTGGAGTGAAAAAGCACCACAGTGTCTGATCATGGTGGCAAAAAGTGAGATAAAATAAAATACAGGAAGATTAAAAAAACTAATATTTATTCAAGAAAATGAGATAAAACTACAGTACTTCTTTTACCAAGAGGAGAACAGCAATATAGTATCATGGGTTATCTTTGGACATTCCTTAGTTTACTGTGTTCTTTAAAGTTTGTCTGTTCTTCTGCTATCTTATACTTGGTTTGAAATTTCATATAAAAAAGTTGAGTTTAAAAAATGAAAACAACCTATTTATATTTATTTATTCATGAGAATTCTAAAAGGACAGTGAAAAAAATATGTACTCACACAGTTACAGATTTCTCTGTGTGCCCATGTGTATATGTATACACACATCTCAAATAATACAACTTCATTTGCATCAAACTTATTAAGTCAAATCAATTTTCCAGACATTTGGTCCAGAGCTTAATTCCACTTGATCTTCCACCTGGTAAGTCTCATTTCCCACTGTGTTTCCCTGCAATTTATTTTTAATGTTTTATTTGTTGGACATCATTAACAAAGGAAATAGCATTTTTGAAGTTGTGTGGTACGGAAGAGCATGCAGACATTTCAGTGAGAAAACAAACAAATTCACACACTCTACTCTTTTGTCATAGGGTCAAATAAAATAGAAAATGCACTCTACTCATGCAGACTGAGAATATTTAATTGGTAGACACCCAGGGTGTTCAGATAATGAGCTACATTGAAACACAGAGGACTCTATAGCAGACTTCCTAGTCTTCCAAAATATATGCTTTAGATGAGGAGAATCAACTAATAATATTTGAGCATCTGTTTTATGCTGGCTAATAATAGGTGCTTTGTTATACTCTACCTCATCTAATTTTAGAACAGTTTTCAAATGAGGCTTAGGAAAATTAAACAGTCGATATTCAGTCATACAGCTAGAATTCAAAGTAGGACTTCGTGTTCAGGAACACTGGTATTATGCTTTACTGTAGCTCTTCATTAACTATAGAGAGTTAATGATATATGGTTGTGATATTCTTATAAGGAAAAAAAATATGCAACTCCAATTTTATAAGTTTTAAAAATATTAGAATATATTCTTATTTTAAAGAAATTTGAATGAAAATTAGAATGTCTGCTTATTGAAATCATACAAACATGTTGTTACTTTTATGCTAAATGCTTTATGGTGATTTGTTAATTTAACCCTTAAAGCAATTATTTGAGGTAGATATTATAAGTAGACTGAAGGGGAAAATAAAAGACTGCCCTTCGAGTCTGAATCCAGAGGCTGTTCTTTTTCCAACTATTCTACAGTTTACTCCCAGACTACTTCCTTAATCATAAGAAGTCATGAAGTTACGCACAAGCTTGGAAATGAGTTAGGCCCTCTCAGACTGTATATATCCTAGATTAATTCTTTTGTAATACATAGTTCAGAATAGGACTGCTAAGTAGGAATCTCTTCTGTGAAAAAGTCATATTAAGAGCATACTTTGGGCTGGAGATGTGGCTCAAGCGGTAGCGTGCTCCCCTGGCATGCGTGTGTGACACTGGGTTTGATCCTCAGCACCACATAAAAATAAAATAAAGATGTGTCCACCAAAAACTATAAAATAAATATTAAAAAATTCTCTCTCTCTCTTTAAAAATTAAAAAGAGCATACTTAACCAAATTTTATTTCCTACAAAGTTAAGTTGATCGTAAGAGCCTAGAGATGATAAAATTGCTGACATCATTTATTTCATAGAGCCCAGAACCCCCATCTCAGGAGCCTGGTCTACCTGTCAATCTAGCTCTACTTACATTACAAGGTATCTTAGGACTTTTCTCCATCACTGTGACAGACCAGGATGTAGCTCAATAGTGAAACACTTGCCTAGCATGCACAAGATCCTGACTTCGATCCCCAGCACTCCAAAATAAGAAGTCCACTATACTAGGTAGCAAATGTAAAAGGTATGTTTCTGGAGCTAAGGACAACATAGGATCTTGGAAATCTTGGAAACCCCTTTGAAGATAATATTGAAAGGACATATTTGTTCATTCTCATGAAGCATGGCCACCATTCTAGAATATTTTGAAGGGCTCTGGATTGTTAGGATATTTATTCTGGTGTTCAAATTTGGATAAGTCCCTTTTTCTAAGAGGATAACAGGATTTTAGGCCATTTTGAGGTCTGGCTGTATAACTTATGCAGATGGAAGTATCTTTAGGCAGCCTGGTAACCTGCCAGTCTCTCCTGAGACCCACTGAAAGTCCAGCTGCATCCCAATGCTTGCTTAGAAATGATACAAGGACACCTTGCCAAACATGTAGCAATCCCTTCTGGTGATATAAAGGCAACAACAATGAGGTGGTAACAAATGCCCCAAGGAAATGGTAGTGTTGACCATATCATGAAGAGAACTGAACATTTATTTTGACTTGATGTAAGTCAATTTGGTCACCTACAATTATTTTTGATAAATATTAGTGATCTCCATTGGTTAGACCTATATGAGAAAATAATCTTCCCATTTCTTAACTGTCAAAATAAAAGCATGTCTCAAACTGAATTGTGTCACTCATGCGGATATTTAGCCACAAGCATGAAATAGGGCACATAAACCTTCTGTATGCATGAAGAGTTTCTTAGTTGTTCTTACAATAATTACATGAAAAGTTTATCTTAAGGCATTATTTGACACTATTTTAACTGTGTTAAACTGAATCACGTAACCCAAAAGGTGCTGGAATCACAAGCTAAACACAGGGCCATTTAGGAATGAGATCAGGTAGTTCAATTCTATGGTGAGGATAAAGGGCTCAGTCTAGATCTGTAAGTTCTCCACACAGTTTTTTGTACATTTCAGCCTATCAACCTATCTTCAACCTCATTCATTACACCAAAGAAAGGCAATCTCTAATATTTTTACACAAAATAAGAATATCTAATATTGGAGACGCATTAAGCTAGTTGAAACTTGTAGTGGCTACGTTAGGAATTTCCTTCCTTCCTTCCTTCCTTCCTTCCTTCCTTCCTTCCTTCCTTCCTTCCTTCCTTCCTTCCTTCCTTCCTTTTTTTCTTTCTACTTTTCGTTTTCTGCTTAATTTTTTAAAAAATTAAATGGTAGCGTACCTTCCTGAGAGTCCCAGAGGGTGTATAACTGAGCAAAGCATCTGATCATTCCAGGAATATAGACTTCCACTAACATTTTCTAAATGAAAAATATGTTTTGTAGTACAAAATAATGTTAAGAATTTGAGGAGTTTTTAAAATTTAAAATCCCATTATAACATATAACCTATTTAGTAAACCATTCCTAATTTTGTATTGGTTCTTTTTAGTTATACGTGACAGTAGAACCCATTAAGATATAATTATACAAGCATGGAATATATTGGATTCTAATTGGGACCCTACACTTGTGGGTATACCTGATGGTGGGATTCAGCAAGTATTTTCATATATGTACATAGGAAAATTATGTTGGATTCATTCTACTGTCTTTCCTAATTTTATTTCAAATACAGCCTAAAGTCTTAATCTGTATAACTCTAAAAAATTGAAAAGTAAACAACATTGACACTGCACTCAGTTAAAATTGAATTAAGCATCTGACACAGTTGTTCACTATACTTAATCTAATTTTTTATGTTAAAAAGACTGTGGAACAGCTAGATATGGTGGTAGACACCTGTACTCCCAGTGACTTGGGAAACTGAGGTGGGAGGATCACAAGTTCAGGTCAACCTCAGCAACTTACTGAGACCTTGGGCTCCAAAAAAAAGAAAGGAAAGAAAAGTAAGAAAAAATAAAGAAACCAAACTGTGATACGGATTAAAGAACATAAACTTTGGAGTGAGATAGACTTAAAATTAGATTTCGAATTTTCCACTTACTGTGTGAATTTAAACAACTTGCCAAGCAAAAGCTCAGTTTCCTCCATTGTTAGGGGAGAAGAATGTCTTTGTCCTGGAAGAGTTGTGAAGATAAAATTAAATAACCAAAGTCATGTTGTGTGCACATAACAGATTCAATAGGACTATCATTATTTATTATTAGGAGAGTTGTGAGAATAAAAATATATTCGCTGTCAGTACTTTTTGTTGATGTGAGTGGCAGAGTTGGCTCTCTAATTCAAGGCTTGCCATTCACACATTCTTGGTTCTGAGCATGGAATGTTGGTGTCCTGGGTTTGTAAAGAGCAGTACAGCAGAAATCTATTCCGACTCAGACCATAGAACATCCATGCTCTCAAATTGTTCTTTTTCTTTTTATTTATTTATTTTTTCTCCCTCTGCCCAAACTGCCTTGTTTCTAAAAATACTGCATTGTTCATTAGCATTTTGCCATTGGAACTACAGTATATTTATAGTAACAACAGAAAGGGAGAGGGCATACTTAATGTAGGAAATAAGGAGTTTTGCTGTTGTGGTTTGTGGCTTTATTTATTCTCTTTTGTTCCTTTTCACTGAGCACAGAAAATGAAATGTAGGCCTTATACTCAAAGTTTTTAGGTCCATTCCTTCTCCTAATAAATAGATCAATAACACAAGCCTCTACTGTGAGGGTATTAAAGAACGGCCTCTCTGAGAGTCCTTTCTTAAGACAGTTCTTCAATACTCTGGCAATGAAAGACAGAAAATAAAATTGTTAGGCTATTGATTTACCAGCAGGGCTTAAAGGGCCATGTCTAACAATGGTTTGCATTAAAAGGCTGCGATAATCTCATGATGATGCTCAGCACCTAATTTGTTGAAGGAGATTTTGCATCTTCAAAGAGGGCACAGATTTGCTACTAATTCTCATTAGCCTGATGAGGAATATGCGGACTTAGGGCCTTCATTTTATCTGCATCTGGAAACTATAGCTCCTAGCATGTTTTTGTCCATAACAGTTATAAAGGTCATTGTAGAATTGAATGAAATTATTATTACATCTATATTGAAATATACAATTTGTAAAATGAAATTTATATAAATAGGATATGGGGATGTTATATTATGGATCAGTTGTATTTTGAATTTGATATTCCATCTTCTTTAAAAGAAACAGAAATGAAGTGATTATATAATTGAATTTGACAGCAGGATGGAAATGCATTTTTTTATGTGAATTTATCTGAAGGTAATGAAAAATAAACAAGAACAATGCTTTTATATCCATTCCTAATTTCTTCCAAGAGAGCTAAAAACGAATTTGCATTTTATGAAATTGTGGTGGCTCACAATTTGATAAAAATTGTTAGAATTACTCCCTTGTTGAAATTACTCCCTGTGCAATAATTTTGCTCAAAGACAAGAGTATAGATGGGGAATAGAGTTCCTAAATTTAACTAATGTATGTCATGAAGAAACTTTACTTCAACATAAATATTTCTATAATTTAATGTTGATATCTTTAAAACATCATTGGTCTAGATTTTCCGGAAATTGAGTGGAAGGCACTGCCACATGTTGCTCAGAGTTTCACAGTAAGTTTTTTAAATTCTCTTATCATCTAGCTATTTCTTCTGTCCTCTGTAATTCTTAAAAACCAGAAATTAGAGCTACTTTTTAAAATTAAGTGTACATAAGTAACACTGGATAATAAATTTCGTCACATCAGAAAACTTAGCTTCTGGTTGACCCACCCTTAGTGTTACTAAGATTATACATGATAATAAGGAGTAAACAAATTAATTGCTTCATTGTAAAATTCTTTTTTTTCTCCTTTGCAAGCCAGAGATACTCAGAAAAGGATTATGTCGGTAACTTTTCATGTCTTCCATCTACTATTGCTTAATTGTTTTGGGTGATAATCATTTTCTGGATCAGTAGTATCATTAGAGGTTCCAAAATTGTGGTTATGTAATCCTATAATTATAATTGTAATCCTATAATTTCTTCTACCGTTTTGGTTGGCCTTTTCCAGTATTTCTCCTTTACTGATTCTGGTAAGTTTCCTACTGGCTCTATTCCATTACGTCCACTGTTATTCTGCTTGTTTTCAGAATAGTAGCCTACTTCCTGTGTACGTGTTGATGTTTGACTTAGAGTGACTTGCCAATTTCTTTGCTGTTCTTAGCTAGTCATTCCCTGATATTTTCAGTTGCTTCTCCTCTGTTCCTGTCCAGTTTAATCAATGTTCATCTTGCAAAAGGAGTCCATTCCAATTCAAGGATTGCCTTTATAAAATAGCACTGGGGTTCAGGCTATAGAGCCCCTTCAGCCCCAGTTTCAGCACCCAGAATAAGGCAGCCTTTTAATGAATGAGAAAGTTCATTTGATTGTGGCTTTTTTATGTAATAATAAATAATAGTTACCTTCAAAGTAAGAATTCTGTCCCACCTGGTTCTCTCTGAACTTGTGAGTCACACATTCATGTTGATGCCACATATTTGATTTCTGTTTTTCAATCAAATTATGCTGTACTGATTTAGAGGCTAAGTTGCCTACTTAGTGTTTTTCCTTTCAAAAAATATATATTCTAACATAATAGACTTAAGAAAGACTGTGGGGTAAATGTTAATGTAAAATTTTTAAAGTCAATTTTACTATCTGTGTGATTCATTTGATTAGACAACACATCAAACAAAAACATGTTAAGCCGTTACATAATGCAAAGCTTATTTCATTAGCTTTCAGCCAGATTTTTATATGACAATGATGACTTTTTTATGCCACCTAATTATTTTCAATTATATTAAAGGTTTAGGGCACAAACACATTCAAAAGACCTTTAATGTAGAATAAGTCTCATTTTTCTTGGCTTCCTGTGAATATGGTTTATTTCTGTTTCTACTGAAGTAGTTAGTAGGGTTGACCAAAGTTAATAAGAAATGCTTAAATGTGCTAAATGTTGACTTTTTGACAAATGTTGTCTCAGTTTAAACTGCTAGCACTGTATAATCAAACAAAAGCAATTTCAGCCTTTTTAACCACATAGGTTAGCTTGGTTGCTTTGAAAATCATGTTTAATCACTTCCATTAAACTATTTTAAACAAAATCATCTATTTTCCTATTTGTTCCAAAATATTTCCAAGAAGCCAAAAATATTAAATTATAGAGGAAAAAATTAAGAGGTAAGAGACTGATCTTACCGAGTTTTATTAAGAGAACACACTCTCTTTCAGTAAGGCCACCAAGGACAAATGTTAAGTAGGAGCTGGTTCCCAAAGCATGTCTGCGAAATTTGAGACAAGAAAACATGTTCCCCCTAAAAGAAGATTTTCTTATTGGGAGCATTTTAATTATCCTAAATTAGTTAGCAAGCATTGAAATCAAGAGTTGAGAAGGCAACCTGTTTTGGTTTATGTCAATTATAATAAAAATGAAAGAAACAAGCAATATTTTAAAAAATGCTCTAAGCATTGATATTTCACGACTTATTTTGAGGACCACAATAATTGGGTTTAGTAGAACTGATACCAAAATGCAAGCATTTCCTGATTGATGATTCAATGAGAGTTATAAAATGAAAATGTAACCATTCTGAGAGTTTAAATGCTGTTGTCTCAACATTACGCCAGTCTCAGGTCCCATCAGCCAGAAGGCCTTGATTATATGCTATGTTTAACAGTAGGTACCACATAAGTCAGTCAGAACGATAAAATATAAGTCTAGGATGTTATGTTTATTAAATGTGTATTTAGGGAATAATTGATATGAAAGTACATTCCATCAATTAAGAGAAATATTTTCATCTGCAGTTCATCAATTGTAAGGCCCTGAGGGTGTATCCAGAGCTGGCGCTGTCTCCTCCACAAATCACATTGTCATTTGCCTTTTTATTTTTATGTTTTGGATAATCAGAGCTCAATAAATGAATAACATGTTCAAATCAAAATCCAAATATTCCCATATTCTGCCCACCTGTGTTACAGGAGAGAGGCCAGGACCTCCTGCAAAATCTGTAGGAGGGAATGTATCTAAGGTTTTGGCAGGAGCAGCTGTGATGGAGACAGACTTACCTTCATTTAATGGAAAAGTGATGGCGACGATGTCAGCCAGATGTCATTCAGTTCTAAAATTCCTTCCTCCTACTTCAGGCAAGTTACTTATTTCTTTTGCAATACTTGTGTCAATACCATTATTATGTCTACCTCACCCAATGTCTGGTGATTAAAGGAACCAATGTTTGTGGAGGAAATGAAATTGTGCATGGGGTTGTGTAGTTTAAATGAGAAAATGTCATGACCTAAAATAAATTTCTGGTATAAGAAGTGGGGGGAAAGGTAAAACTGTTAAGAGGGTTGGAGGAAAACAAAAACAGAAAGACATATAATTAAATTGGTATGAAGAGAATGGTGGTGGACAGTACCAAATGGATACTGGTGGACAAGCAAGTGGTTTTTCCTTTCTTTCTTCTTTGTGCCCATGCAGAAAATCAAGCAATTAAGTTGAGTGGACCTGACTTTGTAATAAAGGGCTGAGTTGTGTCAGAAATAGAATATTCTTCTATCGGTGGTACCAAAACATGTATAAACACCTGTAAAATCTGAAAACATCTCCAACATCACATCTGAAGATGATAGATGTCTGAAAAGCCAAAAGAGTGGAAAGTACATGATATTAAAACATTTTCTTTTATAACTTGTACCCAATGGTTTATTTACATCAGAATGAATTGGCCTAGGGTTCACTTCATTTTATACATTTCTAGGCTTACTATGAAAATATGCTTAGGTTGTAAAAATTGGCAATGCTGAACAATGTTTAATCAAAGAGATTAGGAAATGAATGACATAGCTTGCATATTCTGAAGTTTTTAAAAAATAACTTTTGGGAGTAGCCAGTAAACACTTTATATTTAAATATTTGATAAGATAAAAATCAATCAATTTTTCTTCCCTTTGGAGAAAACAGCATTCCATATTTTACCGGGTAAAGAAAGCATGATCAAGATTCATAAATCATCTTTTGCTTTTTGAGCATTGCCACTCTTAACTGGAGTAAGATGATATCTCATTGTGATTTTGATTTGCATTTGCCTGAAAATTAGAGATATTGATCATTCTTCCATATACCCGTCAGCCATTGTATGCTTTCTTTTGAGAAATGTCTATTTGGTCTATCACTGTTTTTAATTATACCATTTATTTATTTATTTGTTCATTCATTCATTTATTTATTTTGCTGTTGAGAATTGTGAGTTCCTTATATATTCTAGATCTTATTAATCCTTGTCAGATGGATAGTTTGCAAATATTTCTCACTTTTTTTAAAATTTTCTCTTTACCATCGTGATGGTTCCTTTTGCTCTGCAAATGCTTTTTAGTTTGTGTAAGACGACTTGCCTATTTTTGCTTTTGTTTTTTGTGCTTTAGGGTTCTTGCCAAAAAAAAAAAAAATATTCCTGTTTCAATGTCCTCAAGCATTTCTCCTATGCTTTCTTCTAGTAGTTTTATAGTTCCAGGTCCTACATTTAAATCTTAGATCCATTTTGAATTTATTTTTGTAACTGAGAAATGGAGGTCAGTTTCATTCTTCTGAATGTGGCTAACCAATTTTATCCGTACTATTATATTAAAAACACTGTCTTTTCTCCAAAGTATGTTTTTAACTCCTTTTTCAAAAATTGGTTGGACATAGATATGAAGATTTAGTTCTAGGTCCTCTAATCTGTTCCATTAGTCTATATGTCTGCTTTTATGCCACTTCCAAGCTATTTTGATTAGCACAGCTTTGTAGTGTACTTGGAAGTCAGGTAGTCTAATGTCTAATCCCTCTGCTTTGTTCTATTTTGCTCAAGATAGCTTTGGCTATTTGGGTTTCATGTGGTTCCATAAAAATTTTAGGGTTGTTTTTCTAGATCTGTGAAGAATGCCATTGGTATTTAGATTGGGACGGTATTGAATCTGTAGATTTGTTTAGATAATATGGAAACTGTAACACTATCAGTTATTCTAATTCATGAACTTGGGACAACTTTATATTTCTTTGTGTACTCTTCAATTTCTTTCTTCAATGTTTTATAGTTTTTATTGTAGAACTGTTTCACCTTTTTTCATTAAATTGGTTTGTAGGTATTTTATTTTTGTAACTATTGTAAGGGGGATTGCTTTTTAAAATTTCTTTATCAGATTACTGAAATACAAAGTAATGCCAGTGATTTTTGCATATTGGTTTTGTATCCTCTAAATCTGCTAGATTAATTTGTTAGTTCTAATTTTTCATCTTTTTAATAGAGAGTTTGGAGATTACTATATATAATATCATGCCATTTCTTAAAAAAATGACATTTTTGACTTCCTGCTTTTTCAATTTGGATATCCTTTATTTTTTTTCTTGAATTCATTTGGCTAAAGCATGTAGTACTATATTCAATAAAAATGATGAAAGTGGGTATCCGTATGTCATCCCAGATTGTACAGAGATAGCCTTCAGCTTTTCCTTATTCAATATGATAGCAGTTGGCTTGTTATACAGGGCTTTTATTGTGTTGAGGTATGTTTTCTCTATACTTAATTTGTTCGGAGTTTTTATTGTGAAGGGACGTAGAATTTTATCAAATGTCTTTTCTACACCTATTAACAGGATCATTTTTTTTTTTGCCTTTCATTATGGGAATGTAGCATATCATGGTCACTGATATGTGTATTGAATCATCCTTTCTTTCCTAAGATAAATTCCACTTAATTACAGTAAAAAATATTTTAAATATGATGTTACATTCAGTTGGCTAATATTTTGTTGAAGATATCTGGATCCAGGATATTGGTCAGCAGTGTTCTTTTTGCTGTGTCCATATCTGAATTTAATGTCAACATAATGCTGTTCCTGTTAAATGATTGTGAAAGAATCCCTTCCCCTTTGATTTTTTTTGTAACAATTTAAGAAGAGTAGATATTAATTCTTCTGTAAATATTTGGTAGAGTTCAACAGTGAAGTGTTCTGGTCCTGGGATTTTCTTTGATGGGAGTCTATTACTGATACAAACTTGTTATTATTGATCTGTTCAGTCTTTCTGTTTCTTCTCATTCGATCTAGGTAAGGTATACATGTCCAGAAGTTTTTCCATTACCTCTAGGTTATCAAATATGAATCATAAGGTTGTTCATAATAATCTCTAATGATCTTTGTATTACTCAGCTTTTTCACTGCTCTGACTAAAAGACCTGACAAGAACAACTATAAAGAAAGAAAGTTTTATTTGGGGGCTCACAGTTTCAGAGGCCTCAGTGAATAGACAGCTGGCTCAATTCCTTGGGGCTCAAGGTGAGGCAGAACATCATAGCAGAAAAGTGTGGCAGAAGGAAGCATCTCACATGATGATCAGGAAGCAGAGCGAGAATCCACTCACCAGAAAAAAAATAGATAGCCCAAAGAAACAACCCAATAACCTGCTTGTTCTAGCCACACCTTACCCACCTTCAGTTACCACTCAGTTAATCCCTATCAGGGGGTTAATTCACTGATTGGATGAAGACTCTCACAACCCAATTATTTCTGCTCTGAACCATCTTGCATTGTCTCACACATGAGCTTTGAGGGACACCTCATAACCAAACCATAACAATGCTTCTTGTATCTCTGTGTCTTTGTTGTAACACATCCCTTTTCATTTCTGTTTTGAGTTTCTTTCTTTCTTTCTTTCTTTCTTTCTTTCTTTCTTTCTTTCTTTCTTTCTTTCTTCTTGTCAGGGTAGGGGTTTCTTAATTTTGTTTATTTTTTTTCCAAAGAATCAGCTTGTGTTGGTTAAGATGTACATACTGTTGATGGGAACATAAATTACTGCCGCCATTATGAAAAACAGTATGATGTTTCTTACTCTTATGTTTGCATCCATTCATCGGCCTTTCCCCATTCCACCCTTTCCTTCATTTTATCCAACCTCTAGTAACCACTTATACTCCTGACTGCTACTTGATCTACCTTTTTATATTAAACTGTCAGCCCCCAAATAAAACTTTCATAAATTTTCACACATCTTTTTCCTTTACTTGCTCTCTTCCTTCCTTCCTTCCTTCCTCCATTCCTCATTACAGGTGGTTCCCTAGTTGAGCAAATTCATTGGTGCACTTGGTCAGGAAGCCTCAGACTGGGGCCATGTCTTGCTCCAGCAGGATAATGACTAGGTACAAAAATTCATCCGAAGGCAAACATCCTGATGAACTGCCCATTCAGTTCAGGCCTTGATGCAGCTATTATGGCAAGTGTCTAGATCATTACCATTCCAGAATCTATTGTGTGGCTTTATACATCCAGTTGGCTCTCAAGCTCTAAACTAGTATTTTATTTGTTAGGATGATATCTTTATGTCTGTCCTACTAATGCATCAAAGTCAGTGTGAACCAAGTCAGATTTATCATTCCTATCTCATAACAATTCTTAAAACTCTACTCCCCAGCCTTATTAGTGTGATCATCATTCTGTCCATTGTCAATGCTAAACCCAAAGAGTCATCTCTCATTCCATCCTTTCTTCTACATTCATGTATTTGCTTTAATCATGAGGGGAAAAAAAACAACAGAAATACAAAGATCATATTCCCTGAGTCCCAAACATGTCTGGCTATGTGCTAAGTACATTCATAAATCATTTACAACATATTTATTAAGTATGCAGTAGTTTTCATTCTGAGAACAAGGAGTAGAAGCCAAGGAGATTACAATATTTGCTTATAATCAGGCAAAAGACAAACAAAGCTGGATTTTTAATTCAAATCCAGGTGGACATAAATCTACACTCTACCTTCCTACTCATCTATTTTCAGTATGTTTCTATTGGCTATTGTCTGTCTAGTTCATCACAAATCACCTTTTACTTGAAACGACTATGATAAGAATAACCTTTCAATTTTTCTTTGTACCACCAGGCTCTCTTGCCTCCAGTTTATTCTTCATATTAATATTGTTATGTGGATCATGGCACTAAAGGGTAGTGTAAGATGTAATTGGATAGTGGTAAAATTGAGGATTACAATATAGCTCTCTCATTTAGTAGATATAGCTGTAGATAACCAACAATGGTCGTACTTAATAAAGTTATAAAAAGTAAACCATTCTAAAATAAACCATTCTAACATTTATTTTTATTTCCACTATAAAATTTCAATTTATAAAGTAATAAAATTTGAGCTTTTAAGTTTAATTTGCTTAGTCCTGACTCTTCCTTTCAATATTTTCTATAAACAAACCTCAATCTGTCTTTCCAGCCTTATTTCCTACCCAATTCCTTTTCATATCCTACATGGTGGCTAGTCAATACTGTTATCCAGTTTTTAAAATCTCCTCACAGAAAAATCAGTAAGTCCTATTTTCAAAACCAACATGAATAGAAAATTCTTCTGAAAATAATCTGAAACCAAGAACTGCTGGTGATAGAAATCCAAGGCAAGTGCTTTGCAAGAGGCCAGGAAAGGATATTGGACAGTCCAATACCAAAGGGCAATATTTGTGTTGAAAATAAGGAAAAAAATCCTGAGTCAACAGCCAGAGAAAGCTGATAAAAGTCGTGCAGGTCAGTAACAAGCTAAGGTAGGAACAGTTCAAGGTATTTCTAACTCGCTTGTGTAGGCCAGCAAATGACTGCTGTCTGCAGACTCAAGTTGGCCTTCAGTATAACTTCTAGGACTCCTCAAACTTCAAATAAACAATGGTACTACCTCTGTTCCTTCTTTCAATATCAAATATTATCCCTCATTTTCCTTGATAAATTATCCTGCTTTGTGTTGTAATTCAATAGAATATCAACATTCTTCTCTGTAATAGGTGGAAATGATATATGATGTGGCTGAGGGTGAATGATGATTGAAAAGTGGAATTAAAGTCCTCATCAACTGACTTTCAAAGAAAGACATGATTGATCTTCAGTCACCGAGGGGAACCTGATGTAATCACAAGGGTCTTTATGAGGGAGAGAAAGAGATTTGAAGATGCTATATCGCTATCTTTGCAGGTGGAGGAAGGGAATACTAGTTAAATAATGCAGGCACCCTGAAGATGCTGGAATAATTAAGAAAATGGATTTGTCTCATGCCAGGTTACCAGAGCTACCCAAACACCTGAAATTTGGTGGCTTAAAACAACACAGGCTTATTCACTCACTGTTCTGGGGGTTATAATTCCAAAATCAAGATGTCAGCAGGGCTAACCTCCCTGCAAAGGTTGGTCTTGGGTAAATCCAGATTTTTTTGTCTTGGGGCTTTATGACTCTAATCTCTGCCTTCATCTTCATGTGGCCTTCTCTCCTTTGATGTCTATTTCAGTCTCTCATGAGGACATTTGCATTAAACTTAAGGCCTACCTGAATAATCTAAAATGAGATCATCTTGAAATCCTTAATTATGTCTACATAGAACCTTTTTTTCCAAATAAGTTCACATTCATAAGGTTCTAGTTTAGGATGGGAACATATCTTTTGGGGTCACCATTTAATGTACTATGCAATGTATTTCCTTAAAACTTTAGAAGGAACACAGTCCTGCTGATCCTGGATTTTACTTCAGTAACAGATATTTTAGATTTGTGACACCTGGCACCACAAGATAACCTTTTATTGTCATTGTTGTTGTTTTAAACAAGATTATGGAAATTTATACAGCAGCAATAAAAAACTAAAAGAGTTCATCTCAAAATTTGTTTCCTTCAACCATGGGTCTTTTGTTAAAACCACTGGATAAATAAAATAAAATAAAAATCTTTATTTCTACCTGGATTACTAAAATGGAAGACCATGATTTGGGAATCTCTTGGCTAACTTTTAGGGATTTTTGCCATATTAAAGCTAACAGTGAGTGTGGAAGTCTTTAGGCTCTGCACTGTATATTTCCAGTTCTGCTGCATTCTGGGAAAATGGCAGGACTGTATTTCTTTTTTTGCTCCTGGAGGTTGGTTATAACCATATGACTTGCTTTGTCAAGGGTGTGTGAGCTTTAGTAATGGATGTCACATGTAGGCAGATGTTTTAAGGGCCAGTGATGAATCACTAAATCCTCCTTAGAGACTGAAGAATAAGGCAACAAGATAGAACCTCCTTCATTCGGGGTCACCAAATCACTGTCCCTTTCCCTTGGGAATGTGGCATGATCAGTAAGTTAACCAATTGTGCTGGCCGTCTAAGGAAACCTGAACAGAAAGATGGTGAGATAGTGATGGTGGAGAGGGGTATAGAAAGATTTCTCATCAGCCTCTTTCAAATATTTGGAACCACCAGAATTCTCACTTACATGAATGATTAA
Organism: Spermophilus citellus; assembly: GCF_964194105.1. Taxonomy (NCBI): domain Eukaryota; kingdom Metazoa; phylum Chordata; class Mammalia; order Rodentia; family Sciuridae; genus Spermophilus; species Spermophilus citellus. Next base: position 137,233,323 of record NC_138189.1, read on the forward strand.
ATTCTTCAATTTAGATGAAACCATTTTGAGTTGCATTTTTCTCACCTGCAACTAATGAGTGATGACTAATGATAAATAGTACTCACGTGTAACTGCCTTTCTCTAAATCATCTATTTGCTTGATATTATTTATTAATTTTTAATTTGCAGATTTATTTTAAGTTTTATTGGAACAAGTATATTATAGGCATTTATATAAAACATTATGGGTATAGTTAAGTAGTATAATATCATGGCTGACATGACTCCAACTTAGTAAAAAAGAAAACATTTTATGTGCAAATTCTTGTGTGTGTGTGTGTGTGTGTGTTTCTAAACTCCATATTTGGTTTAATTACTTGGTATTGAGAAACAAGACAAAAAATATTTGGAAAGTAAATCGCAGGTGCAATGAACAGAACTTCTGATGCACTCTTAGTGTCTGGGCAGGCAATTTTAACATTGGTGGTTTGTAGAGATTATACTAGGCCAGATGGGTTTTTATTCTGCATAGTTAGCTTTGAACTGCTGAGATCCATAAAGCATTAGTCATTAGGCATGTTTTCACTTTGGTGGCTGAGACTTGTTGTTTTGACCCCAGATGACTTTCTGTAGAGAGAGGGCCAAAGGTGTGGACCTATAGCCAACACAGATGGCCTTGGGATAGAAGCTGCTGCAGTATGACCTTGAATTTGTTGTGCAAGGCAAGGTCCTCAGTAAAGGGAGTGTCTTTGGCTGGTGCTAAGGCCTCAGTATTCAGGCAGATGAAGTTTGTCATGATACAGACTCAGCCTTGCCTGGCATTGCTGGCTGTGCTAAATTACCTGCATGTGCACAGCAATCAGCAAAGGTATAGATGAACCACTGGACACCAGGCAGCTTTTAGGTTCATTTGCCTCAGGTGTCAGTAGGTAGGACTCCATTCTATAGAGCACAGATTGAAACAATGGAGTACTTGATCTTAAATTATGTGTTTGGTCAAAGTTTCAATAGCAGAAAATACTAAAGAATGTTGGAGTGAATTTCAAAATTAAAATTATTGTAACTGGGCATCTGGGTACCACTGTGCTCACGAAATTTATGGCATGGAAAAGATAGCCATTGTCTAGACTTTAGAGGACCACATGGCTGAAGCTCTGGCCCTCATGATGAGCACCTGTCCCACCAGCCTCTACAGCAGCTTCGGTTCAGAAATCTCAGGGTGACTTTTCGGCTTGATCTAAGGTAAAATCTTTTTCTAGACTGCAGGATATATAGGCCATAGCAATTGCATTTCAAGAGGCAAAGGGAGGATGCCACTATATATACACACACATAGGTACCTGTTAGAAGAATATCTTGAAGTCAGTAGTACTCAGTAGAGCTCATCCCCTGAATTGAAGTGCTCAAAGGGAAATAAAGTAAAAGGATTTATAATAGATTGGTCAACAAAGAAAATATTCTCAACACCTGGCAAAGAGGCTGCTGCCATTACAAACACAGATGAAATCTTTGTCTCAATGCTGGTTCTGATGGAGGAGGCAGTCTGAGGAAAGAGACAGAGATAGAGGAGGCATGAGGATTCCTGTTCACCCTCTGGCTCCATGTATGGCAAATTTATAGTGATGGCTTTATCATTTGCTAGAAGATTCCTACCAATTTTATTCACAAGTTGTGGATTTCAAAAAGGCAAAAAGAAATCAAGATTGTCACTATCTACCACCTGTCTTGGTTCTTCAGACAGCATTAAGATAGGCTTTGAGAACACTACCTACTCGGACTGTGGAGCAAGATTGTTACCGTAGGTACGCATGAGGGGTTTGTCTTATATCTTAATTCAGGTGAGTGTGGGGTTAGGGTTAATGTTTTGGAATCCTGTTTTAAAGCACCCGGTTAGAGGAAGAATGATGAATCTTGACATTGAGCTAAGAACTTCTGTAGCCTTAAAAGATTCACACCTTTCCAAGGTTGTAGTTTGTGAAGAAATCCCAACTGCTCATGGTAAGCCCCGAACCAGAATAGAAATTATAGGCATGACTTTTGCCTTTAACTTAATTTAAAAAGTACAGGGAATTTGATTTTGACCTTTCTTTAATTTAATGGACAAGAGTATTTATTCTTCAATCTTTATTTTCTCCCTAAAAGTTTAATATTGGCAAAGAGGCTATGTGTAAAATTAGGGCAACTTTATTAATGTAATTTCATGAATTAAAGGATTTTATGCACTTTGCAATTGGTGTATTATTCTTTTGCCATCTAAGGTTATTGCAAAACTTCTGTTTTCTTATAAATACATATAATTTGGTTTAGAAATTAGACTAATAGATAATTTCTTAAGAATTTACTTTTTAGTATAGAAACATTTATAATTACATGTTTATAATAACAATATAATGTTATTATAATATACTATATATTATACTATAATATACTATTATGCACAAGCATATATATATACATACCAATGTGAAATACAAACTTGCATATATGCTACATATACAAATCTCAAATATAGCATATTTCACATGCACACATGTGCATATAAACATTCATATGTACATATGATTGTCAGATTGCTATTGAAATATTTTTGTATTCTTCACCCATTTTTATATTTTCAGTTCTTTCTATGTATATTCATTAATCAGAAAAAAATAACAGTGTTGAAACAACCAAGGTCAATTGTCCCCACCACCTGTGTTCTGTCTCTTCTGCCTTCGTATAAGTTATAATTTTGATTTTCATAGGATGTTGTATTAGTCAGCTTTGTGGTGCTGTGTTCAATGTACCCAACAAGAACTTATACAATAAAATTTTATTTTGGCGCACAGTTTAGAGGTTATGACTCCATATCTCTGGGTCCAGGAAGAACATCATGGTGGAAGGGCATGATAGAGAAAAGCTGATCAGTTCTTCATAGCCAGGAAGAATAAAGAGCTCAAGTTCAAGAAGGCAGGGATAGTACCATCCCAAGGGCATGCCTCCAGTGACCTACTTCCTCCAGCCATGCCTTACCTGCCTACAGTAAACAGCCATTAATCCTTTAAAAGTATTAATCCATCAGATGGATGGATCCACTAACTGGTTACATCTCTCATATTCTGTCATTTCACCTCTGAACATCCTACCTTATCTCACACATGAGCTTTTGGGGTCACCTTACATCTAAACCATAACATATGTCTTCATAAAATAATGAGAACTTGTTTCAATGTATTTTAACTTATTTACTCTGGTTACACCTATTGTAGTGTGATTTACTGGAGAGGAACAGTCAGGTCTTAATTCAGAGTTTTTTTGTGGTGTGCACCTAAGTATTTATTGATAGTAAGATTCTACCTGGGGGCTGGGGTTGTGGCTCAGTGACAGAGTACTTGCCTTGCACGAGTGAGGCACTGGGTTTGATATTCAGCATCATGTAAAAATAAATTAATAAAATAAAGATTACCAAAAAAATGAAGACTCTAAAAAATAAATAAAAAAGATTCTACCTGGGACTGGGGATTGGGAGTATAACTCAGTAGTAGAGTGTTTATCTAAGATTCTGGGTTCAATCCCCAGTACTGGGGGGAAATATTCTACCTCTAAAAATGTATTTCATGTAATTGGATCATTATACTCCACTGAAATATTTGCAGAAAATAGGAAAAAACAGCATACCCAGATGCATATAAGGAGGTAATTCCACACAATGGTCATCTAATTAATTGTTCAATAAGGTTATTGTGAAAGACCTAAAAATAAAATTATATTCCCTGTAGACCAGGCTCTATTGAATTTCTGATTTAAGGTAAAATAAGAAGAACATGTTTGAAATCAAGACTAGGCAAAGTGATTATGGATTCTCTTTGTGAGACTGAGATGTGCTTAATATTTCCTCAGAGGCCATAACAACACCTCTTGCCAAATCAACAAATGCTGTTATCTTGCCCCTCAAGAGACTAGATGATTGTGAAACAGGCTACAGATGTGGAATCCTTAAACTTGTTTTCAGTCTGAGGGGCATATCAGGTACCTGCACGCTGAGACATGCACCCCATTAAGGCCCTGAAGCACATTGAAATCTCCTGGATTCTGAGTCTTCTCCCAGGGGTGTGGATTTATTTGACCTAGTGTGCAGCTGCACATCAGTGGCCCCAAAACTCCTCCAATGGTTCTCATATGCAGCTGAGATTAAGAATCACTACTTGAGGGTCTCTTGGAGGTTTTAATTCTTTTTTTCTCTAACTATAGGTTTTCCCCTAAGACACACTGACTTCTTGCATATTCAAACAAAATCACATGTATCAGCTCATGGTTCACATGGAATGTTAAAGAAAACTCCTTTTTCTCTGTAGGGCTTTCTGCCCAGTTGAATGGTACACTCTTGTCACTACTCCACATCCCCCCAAAATGTGCTTTTGTTGCATCAAATGGTAACCTGTTCTGTGGATGTGGAAGAGTTGGGCATGACTAGTGTTCTAAAGTTAAGAAGAAAAAAATTAATACTTTCGATTGTGGAGACTCTTTTTTTTTCTTTCTCACATGGAACAGCTGCACAGATTCCCATCTGTGAACAGCTGGATTTTAGAACTGCTTGATTGTAAAACAGAATAATGTCAAAGGGTATTATGAATTGCAGAAGCTATAAAAACATACAAATGTTTTCATTAATCTGAGTAAGATATATATTCTTTTGAAAATAAAGGAATGTGCGTCTCATCTATTTGCATGCATGTCATCATTATCTAGCATGCAGAAAATGTTTAGGACACACAAGTACTCATTGATTCTTCCCAGTGATTCTTTTTCTCCTCCAGGGTTCATTGCTCAAAGACTGGGGTCACTCACTGTTCTGTGCCTTCAACACATGGAAGCAATTTCCTTTGACCACTAAGAAGACATTTATCCCCATATTATCTGGCCCATGGTGGTAGGAAGGTCTAGGAGGTTATCTTGATAGCTGCTCCTGGATCCCAGAGTTACTCAGCCAGGCATCATGGTTCAGTATTTTTTCTAACACCACTGATGAACTCTTCACTGACCAGTGTTTAGGTTTGACCTGGGAGCAGTAAAAGTGATAGCCACACTGAAAGGACTTGGTCCTTAGCTATCCTTTCTAACTATAAACCGTGTCAGGAATGTTACTTTTCCTGTGAGCCATAATGGAGTGAGAGAACTATCAGAGCAGTCATTTATGGGAAGAAATAAGACGATATTGTTGAATAAAATACTGCTGTGGGAAGTTAAATAAACATACTTGTGTTAAATAAACCTGCAGTTTGAAAGAGTGTTGCTTGTTCACATAGGAGCTGATCAAATCCCTAATGCTGAGGAAAATCAAGGGCAAAATAGCCATATGAAAAGTTTGAAAGCACAAGAAGTACCCTTTTTTTAAGAGAGAGAGAGAGAATTCTTAATATTTATTGTTTAGTTCTCGGGGGACACAACATCTTTGTTTGTATGTGGTGTTGAGGATCGAACCCAGGCCGCACGCATGCCAGGCGAGCGCACTACCACTTGAGCCACATCCCCAGACTGGGAAGTACCCTTTTGAAATCTATGTTACTTGTGGGCAGGTGGAAGTTGTCCTGATTCCATTTTCACAGGCTATGGATACCTTTGCAATTCCTCTTTGTTATATTCCACACCCCCCCACCAAAAAAAGATTATGTATATTTACTGTTGGGGAATGCATAATTTGCATTAAAATAATTGGTTAATGACACATAATGCTTATTTTCATGTAATGTTTTTTAAGCTTACCATATGGGAAATGACTGTAAAATGTCAGGTTCTTCAATGGCCTCACTAAATCATTTCCATTCCTACAGTTCCAATGATGACACATATGTAAATTTACACTCTTTAATTCTATGAAAATCCTATTTTTCAAATCAAAATTGTTCTTACTTTCTTATATTCTACTCACTTTTTGTACCATTGAGGGACATTGTACGTATCCTAAATGGAGCCTTGGGTTTATCCATGTTTCCATACTCCTTTTAATTTTTTAAAAGTTGTCTTTGTGATAAGGAGATTAATACATAGAAGTTACAATGCTAAGAACATTGGACTGATCAGAAGCCCTTGTAATTTATGTCATTTTCATTTGTTGTACTCTGTCTGCATGTGGTGATTAGTAATGAATAAATGAAAATTTTGATCTGGAGAAAAGGCCTTGTATTCTGTTACTGGGAATGTAAACTGGTACAGTCACTACCAGAAAACAACATGAAAGTTCCTCAAAAAAAATACAACCACCACAGGATCCAGCAATTCCACTTCTGAATGTCATGAAATTAAGACCTCAGTGAGTTATCTGCACTCTCATGTTCATCAAAGCATTTTTCACAATAGCCACAATATGAAAACAGCCTAAGTGTCTATCAATGGATGGAGGAATAAAGAAAATATGGCATATGGACACAAGGGAGTACTATTCAGCTTTAAACAAGAAGAAAATCCTGCCACATTCAACAACATGGATGAACCTGGAGGACACTATGCTAAGTAAAATAAATGGAATAAAGAATGGAAAGACATGATCTCACATGTAGAATTTAAAAACAGTAAACTCATAAAAGCAAAGAGCACAACTGTGGTTGCCAAGGGCTGAGGATTTGGTAAAATGGGTGGATTTTAATGTAAAAATTGCAGGATGACTGATTTCTGGAGATCCAGTGTGCAGTATGGGTTCTACAGTTAATAATACTATATTGTCTACTTGAAATTTTCGAGGACTGTACATCTGAAGTGCTCTGTCTCTCACATACACAGAATGGTAGTTATGAAAGATGGTGGACATGGTAATTTATTTGGAGGCTGTGATCTCTTCACAATTTGTGTAACATATATTAAAACATTATGTTATACACCATAAATCTGTGTTTAATTTGTATCTATTTATTATACATCAATAAAGCTGCATTTTCAAAATTGTAAATCCTGGATATTCAGTGTTTCTTTGGATAAAATTATAAATGAAATCATAGGCACAAGTTTCAATGGTATTTCAAATAAAATTTAAGTGAGGAAGTTGTCATAAGTATTTTGATAAGTATAAAGCCCTGAATTAGTCTTTATTCTGTTTGAAAAGAAAATTAAGACTACAAGAAAATGTGTACATACTATTATCTCAAAAATCTTAGTTCCATCTATGCTTATTCATAGCCAGTTTTGTCCCAGCTTTTTACCATTGAAGGAAAATACCTTTTCTGCCCTCCTAGTATGTCCTTCCATGTGGAGAGAGTGAATTACCATGACACTGGAACTATACTCTTCTATCGACCTCACCCTAGCCTGGGTGAGGGACTTAGTCTGACTAGTAATTTGGGAAGAACAATCAGCTCTTTGTTCCTCCTGGAAACAAGCCTGCCCATAAGTTCTCTTCTGTTCCTCTGCTTTGAAACTCACCCAGGATGGGCCCTCTAGATGTTTTCCTGCTCAAGTGGCTAATCCTGACTATTTGGCTGGTCAGCACCATGAAGCACATTTGGCTGCCACATGACCTCTGACTTGGCCTTGATTGACAATGGTGAACCTCTGCCTGCTGTTCTTTTTTTTTTTTTTTTCAACTTATTCAGAATACAGATATAAAGGAATAAAACCAATATTTATCAAAAGGAAGAAAGAATTTTGCTTTATTTTACAAAGCATTCTTGGCTTTCCTGAATCTACTTCTGTAGAGCATCCCACTTCGAATTTAAGTGGTTTTAACAACAATTTATCATTATTTGCCATGGTTCTTTGCAATGGCTGGACTCATGAGCAGTCACTGCTTGGTAATCAGAGTGACTGGGGTTTGTTCATCTGAAGGTGCTGGGACTGGCTGTCTAATATGACTCACAAGTCTGGCACCTCCGTTTGGTTGGCGGGTGTTTTGGAAAAACCTGATATATAAAAACCAGCCACCAAAGGGGAAAGTTCAGAGAGACCTAAGAGAGAAGAGGATAAACTCAGGATTGCATAGGATGCAATTTGTCGGAACTTACAGACAGAACCATGCATTGAGTGGCTGCAAGACAGGAGGATCCTGACAAGCTGAGGCAGGAGGAGAGCTTCTTATGCTAAGATAGACAAAGATGGCCAAGCCAACCAGAACGTATCTGGGCTTTGTAGAAACTATGAAGATATCACATGTCAGTTAAGACATGTATGAATGTCAGTGGTTGTTATGAATTGTTTGGATGACAATCTTAATGATTGTGTTTATCCTGGAGGGTTTGGAATGTGTTTCAGGGTCTACTGACAAGCAAGATGGCAGTTATGACTAAGACGGCTTTAGTTGTGTCAGGTTGCATCCCTACAGTGATATGTGAACTGGAACTTGTCAGTTCTCTTTTTCCATGTGGCGCTTCCATATGGCTGGCTAGAACTTCCTCACTGAGGGGGAAATGGTGAGAAATGGGAAGCTCCCCCACATCATGTTACATCAAAGCACAACAACGGAGTCTCATGGTTGTTGGACTCCTTTCTTGATGATAGGCCATTCCAAGTAGGTGTTTTCCAGGAGAGAAACGGAAGCTGTAAAGAAGACCAGACGTGGAAGTCATGAAGCATCATTTTTGTTGTATTCCTTAGGGCACAGAAGACCAGTCCAGATTCACCATAGGAAGGACTAAAAAGGGTACCAAATCTCAGAACCTTGGTATGATGAGAATGATCACAATCTATAACATTGAACACAAATGTTTGTTACAGGAAACTTCATGTATCATGATGTTTATCATAGATGAGTATAATTTGTTCACTTAAATTTTTCACTGCTTGCCATAGAAAGTTGAAATTTTCTCATTAATCTTATGATAGTTAAATGCTAATTATGAAAGAGTTTAGTGTTTTTTTTTCATTTTGAAAAGCTTCTGATTTTCTTCCTTGTGTAATTTTTTTCTTTTTTGCTGAAATGAATATTTCTGCCAGTCTAATTTTAAAGCACAACATAAAATCTATTTCTTTCACAGTAGGAAAACCCTTACAATGTAAAATGCTTGCATGATCATAAGGAGATAGTAATAACTAGATCTCAGGATGCTATAGCACACTATCAAGTCAGGCAGGTGGGAAAAGCCACCAGAAGGCAGGGTATACAGGAGAATCTTCAAAGGAGAAGATGGGATTCCTGAAACTTTCATTTGGGGAAAAGAGCATGTCATTCTCTTTTGGCCCTAACACTAGATGGTCTATTCAACATTTGCCTTGTGGAATAGGTTTCTAGAACAGAGATCGATATCTTGAAATAATGAGAGAGAAAGCAAAGCATTATGGAGCAACAAGGACAAGGTAAATGGGGACAAGGCAGGGACCAAGTTCTTAGGAATGGAAATTGTTGCAAAAGTCTACATGTCAACAACACTATATGAAATAACTATAGCTGCTTGAATGAATAAAACTACTAAAAGTAGTTTTAGTAGTTCTTCATAAAGAAATTTTTTTACTCAAGTTTAAAATGAGTGTTTGTGATTGATGAGGGTCTCTATTTCAAGTAAAGTTTCAGACACCCACACTGTTGGCACCTTAAGATTCTGTCAGGGACTGGGGATAAACCTCAGTTGGTAGAGTGTTTGCCTTGCATGCACCTCCACCTCCCCAAAAAATATTTTGTCAGTTTTATCAGGGGGTTTCATGGTTGTCATGCCCATTTGCACAAAGCAGCTGAGAGAAGGGAAATTGAATGAAAGGATCACGAGCAAGAAATTTTCATGGGCTGGGAATGAAAGTGACACACATTACTTCAATCATATTCCATTGGCCAGAACTCAGTAGCATGGCTGGAAATTACTGGGAAATGGGACACTAGTCATGCCATAGATAAAGGGACTGAAGTCTAGCTGTGTTTCCACAAAGAAGAAACAGGGTTTTGGTGAATAGTTAGCCATCTTTTCTATACTCACTAGCTAGAGTTAATGATGGAATTAGGGATGTTTGGTACTGACCTTGACTGATATGATTTGGATGTAAATACTCTTGTGGTTTAGATGTGAGGTATCTCCCAAAAGCTCATGTGTGAGATGATGCAAGAAGGTTCAGAGATAAATGATTGGGTTGTGAGAGCTTTAGTCCAATCAGTGAATTAATTCCATGATATGGATTAACTGAGTGGTAACTGAAGTCTGGTAGGGTGTGGCTGGAGGAGATAAAATATTGGGGGGCATGGCTTTGGAGTATATATTTTGTATCTGGCAAGTGGAGTTTCTCTCTCCACTTTCTGATTATCATATGAGCTGCTTCCCTCCACTATACTCTTCTGCCATGGTGTTCTGCCTCACCTCAAGCCCTAAGGAATGGAGCCTCCTATCTGTGGATTGAGACGTCTGAATCTTTTTCTCTTTTTCAGTTGTGCTAGTTAGATTCTTTCAGTCACAGCAGTGAGAAAGCTGACTAAAACAAAAATTTGTGCCAGGAATAGGGTCATTGCTGGGACTAACCTGACCATGTGATTCAGAAGCTTTTGGAGCATTTCGGAATCAGTTGGAGGAATTTTGAGATGTTTAGCAGTACAAGCTGGAAATGCTTTAGGTTGTTGTAAGTGGGAGTTTATGGCCAGTTCTGGTGGGAGCTTAGAAGACCAGAATGCCAACAGGAATCTGGACAGTGAAGACAGGGCTCAAGAGAGTTTAGAGGAAAAGGAGCACACTATTGGTAATTGGACTAGAGGCCATTTGTGTTATGTTCTGACTGAGAAGTTGTCTGCATTTTGCCTGTATCCTGAGATTTTCTGTGAGGCTGATTTAAAAAGTGGTGGACTTTTTAATCTGGTGGAATACATTTCTAGGCAGCATAGCATTCAGGCAGTGGCATGGATATTGCTGGCGATTTTTAGGCAAACTTATTGTGATATTCAGGAGCAGAACTATTTGAAAAACTTGAACTTGAAAGGCAGGAGTAAAACTGGGCCTAAGGAAGTTGCATCAGCATATGGGCTACTTCCCTCCACTACACTCTTTTGCCATGATGTTCTGCCTCACCTCAAGCCGTGAGAAATGGAGCCTGCTGTCTGTGGATTAGGACCTCTGAAATCATGAGCCTCCAAATAACTTTTCCTCCTTTTCAATTGTGCTGGTCAGGTCCTTTAGTCACAGCAGAAAAAAAAAAAAAAAAAAAAAAAAAAGCTAACTAAAAGAGATATCATCTAGGAAGCAGACAGCAAGTCCTTACCAGACAGAAATCTGCAGGTACCTTGATTTTGGATTTCCTCATCTTCTGAATTGCGTAATAATATTTTTATTGTTGTTTACAAATTACCTATCCTGAGGTATTTTGTGATTGGTAACTCAAAGAGATAAAGACAAAGAACTCTCAACTTTGATATCCTTGTGTTTCTCTTTGTTTACAAGCAAGAATAGTCCCAGAATCCTGGAAAAGGCCAAGTCAATAAGGATATGATAGCTTAAGTGTAGTGTAGCTTTAGTTGTATAACTTAAGATAAAACAATGCCAGAAAGAAATGGTATACTTGTAAGATATAATCTGGAGTAAAACCAACCCTACTAATTGAAAGGATATGAATGACAGGTGAACTAAGGAGCCCTGAAGAAGACATAGAAAATGGAGAATAGATTCTCACAGATATTGTTGATAATAATAAAAGAAACAGTTGCTTTTAGGGCCAATGCTATATTCATAAGAAAATAGAAATTTAGTGAGTGCTTGTATCACTTTTGGAAACTATGAAGTAATTTCTTCTGAAACATAAACTTTTTCCACTTCATTAATTCTTCTACTAAAGATGTAGAGTGCTGGTTGACTTTTGGGAATTTATTTCCTTTTTGACTTTTGATACCCGTCTTGATTTTGCTATCAGCAGAATAAAAAGCCACCACTGAAATCTTCCATTACATTCTATCAAGCTGAACAGTTAAAAACCTTTTCTCTATAGCGTTTCCTTTTTGTAGAGTAAATAAATATTTTTTTTTCTTTTTGTTTAAAAGTTACTGTATTTCTTAGCTTTAAGGTGCTGAAAATATTCTGTGTTCTCTTGTCATTTGTTTTGGAAAAATAAGCTTCCTATAACTGTGGGTGATTTCTGTGCACAGAAAGAACAAAGGCTAGAGGACCACAGGAACATCACAGCCACTGCAGGAGGACAAGGCAGTATCCTTACATCTCAGGCCAAGAGGCACAAACTCACTTCTGCAACTCCTTTTACAAGGCACATATCAATGTGTGAATTGCAAGCGTAAAGTAACACTACAGAAAGGCCTATTCCTTATAAGACACCCAAATTGCCAGCTAGTTTTTTGTTTAACCAGGGTTCATCTGATCCATTTCCAAGGTACTGTGCATGTTTAACCAGGGTTCATCTGATCCATTTCCAAGGTACTGTGGCTGTGCTGTAATTCATGAAGGGAAAATGGTTGCTTAATTGCCCAGAAGAATTTCCTAGAGATACTTCAGTAGTAACAACTTGTCTTCCTCTGACCATGATCCATGAATAACAAAACAATTGGAGGTGAAAGTCAAGCTGAAAAATATTACAATGGTATCGCTAGTCAAAATAAAACATAGCATTGAAATAATTATTTGAATAAATTATACCTCTTTCCTCCAAATATTCATCACGTTTGTAGCTCAATTTTCTCCAGTACTTAAAAACAAGTATAATTTATTTATTTTCTGTACTTTTTTATGTGAGAACATGTCCAGCCACCAGAAAAAAAAAAAAATGCCAGGAAATACCCTACTTACACTGTTTATCTATCTCTCATCCCAGCCTGTGGCTCATTTCCTTAGTGGCAACTTCCTGCCATGAAAAGCATCATGGGAAGAGCTGACCACTTTGGTTCACACAAGTCTCCCCTCTCACTTTGCTTATGGAAAAATCATTCCATTTCTATGGATCTCTCCATAAAATAAGGAAGATGGGATAGTTCAGAGTTTCCACTAAATCTATGGATTCCATCATCCTTTGTTAAAAAGAAAGTTCCTAACAGTATTTTCAATGCAGCATCCAGAATGTAAGTCTCCATTTTAACCTCTATGTTATTCACATTTAATTTCCTTTTGGCTGAGTCTGACCAAAATCCATTTTAAAAATCTATTTTTCTTTGAATTAGCATCATGTAACAATGGAAGCCTTTTCTAAAATTTTCATCTGTCTTTGCAGGCCAATAGAAACATTCTTCACCTTGAACAGTACTATCTGACTAATGCAAACTAAATGTTGTACTCTAAGTCAGATGATGTTTATCTCAACATTTTTTCCCTCATTAAGATTATTAACATGAGAACACTTTGCAAACTTTAAAAAGGATCAGATAATATTCAATTGTATTGACTGTTTTTAAGTCCATGATCTAGACCAGGCCAACTGTTGCTCAAGTATGACAAGAAAATGAACTTCCTTTGTTTTGTTTTCAAACTAAGCCTTTACTCTTTTTGCCTCAGGAGACTTGCCATTATTAATAGCTGTGTAAATTCACACTCTTCTTCCAGAAGTACCCAAAATTGGTCTCTGTTAGGACATTTTAAAAAGTAGTCAAAATAAGTCAAGCTTCTATACCTAGACTGAAGTGATCAGGGTGTACAGTGAATTGAAACAAGAGGAAATTAATGTTTCAGAGAAACAAAATATTTCTGTTTCACATAATGAATTTCATTATTACCAGGGCATTGTTTGACTTTTGACAAAAATCATATCTCCTAGAATAAATATGGGTAGTTAACAGGAACAACACATCTCTCTCTCTTATTGTGTGCTAATGAGATTGCCTTTCAGGTGTTCCACCATCATGAGCTTCATTCCATAAGTCAATGCAATATCAGCTTCTCAGGGAAGAAATTTAAGCACAAAGATTTTTTGCAGCTCTAAAGAGAGAAAGCAATGATAGTAATAAGAGACAGAGATTGTGTTTTAAATACTGAAGACTCAGTTTCCTCAGGAAGTAATAGGCACTGAGTTCCCAGCATGGTGGTTAATATCAATACAGATATAGAACCACAGATCTGTCTCCCCATTATTGCTAATTTTCATAAACATGTTAAAGCTGTAAATTATTTCTATTTCATAGTCACTGGAATTAACAGTTGGAATGTTAAATGTCTTCAACATCTCTCAGTCAGCAAGTGTTCAACCAGGATTTAAATCCACAACCATCTAACTCCAAACCTTTCAACCTCTTACCCATTGCTGTTCACAATGGTAGGCGCCAACCACATGTGGATTTTGACCACTTGAAATGTGACTTTTCCAAAGTAATATTGAAAACAAAAAAGCAAAACATTCATTAATCAATTTCTGCTAAGTGTATGCTGAGATATTGTGTGTAAATGTGGCTATACTACTAGAAAATTTCAAATGACCTACTAGCATTTGCAGTTCACATATTTCTCTTTTATAAAGATATATAACAGATTATGTCCTTACCAAAATTAGAAACAATGAAATTAAAAATTTCTTTTTAATAATACCAGTTAATAACAGACTTTTAATTAAGTCATGGAATGCAAATTAACTTAGTAAATCTAGTTATTGGTTTTATATTACCTCTAGGCAAAGGTCTAGACCTATTACTCACCAAAACTCATTTCTAAATTATCTGATTCACATTGGTAAAATAAATACCATTGTAAAAAGATGGTATCTCATTCCTTGAGGATATATCCTCTTAAAAAATTAGAAGGAAAATAATGATGCCACTTGATGGAGAAATTACCCAAGATCCATGGTAATTTCAATTCAATGAACCTGTAACAAATTTATTGTTGTGTTTGAGAACAATGTCCTACAATTATTTTTTTGAAAATATTTAGCCTCATATAAAAGTCTCCCTGACTAGAATAGAAATTAATCTAAAATAATTCCCATAAATGGAAGCAACAGCTTAGAAATCCTACTGATGTTTCTCGTTTCCTTATGTTACCCTAAACTGTTAAAAGAAATCAGATTTGTCATCCCTAAATAATAAGTTCCATTTTTGCCAATCTGGCTGGCTGCCTTACCTGTGAGCTCTGGTTGCAGGCATCAGATCTGGACTCTATATTTATCTTCCGGACTCATTGTTCTGTTCATGTTCCTCTATTTGTTTATTTGGAATTGTGTTTTGAGGCTCTATTCTGTGCCTGATACTGTTTTAGATGCTTAGGTTTTGTCATTAAAGCAATCAAATGTAACAATCTCTCAGCCTTATAAAGTTTTATACACTTAATATATACTTAATATATTGTATGAATTTTTGGTCTGGATTATAAATACCATAGAAAGTCTCAAAGTCCTGCGAGTACTAGAAGAATTCAATTTATAAGGCAGATGCATATCTGTTCTGCAGGCACTGATTTTAATCCTTTACGTGTATGTGATAGATGTAACAATAGAGTTAAGTGATGTGTATAGTTACAAAGAATTGAGTTTATTTGAAATGTTTTCCCCCAAATCTCAGTCTGTAGAATTATATGTCAAGCTTGTGTAGGATATAAAACTGCAATCAGCATCAGATTCTTCAAGTGATTGAAGCCATGGCAGATGGGTTGCGCTAGACAGGAAAGTGAAGTGGAAAAATGAATGGAGAAGGACATATTGACTTAAAACACTACCCGTGCACTTTAAACTCTCCTTCATTATGCCCATCTGAAGTTTAATGTCATGTGTAACATGTACATCATTGCCTGGTGATCTGGAAAATTGAGAGGAAGATGCCATCCTTACTGCATGGTAGGTATTCTTACTAAGCTAACCATGTAACGGAATGAGATACAGTAGGCAGCTCTGGCAAGATCCCGTCTCCAGCTGATTAGCAGCATGACCTCCAAAGAATGGCCTGTGTTCTCTGAGCCTCTGAGACCCCACATCTGAGGTAAAGGTGTTAACGTGGAGGTTAACACTCTGCACTGCTAGACCTATACAGAAGGGATTCACAGAGGGTATATCTTAGCTTTGACAACACTGCACTTTCCAATCTCACTTTCTGCCTCAGTAAAACCCTACTCTAGAGAACTAAAGGTTTGAATGTTTTTAAGAAAAATATAGAACCGGGGAGAAAGGATAGTCTTCATTTAGTTTAGAGGAATTGCCTTAACACAGGAGTTCTCTTGGACACATTTTACAAAACAGATGAACACACACTTATTTTTATAGGGATCCTTTAATCAGCTTCATGTAATAGCCCCAGGTTAAACATTTCCCCGGATTTTAATTTTAAAAAATGTATATATAGAGTTATATCTGCATATGTGTTGATGTGTGTTAGGAGGTATGTGTATATGTGTGTGTGCATATGTGTTCTGTCCTTCCTGGGAAAAGTTCAAAGGTGTGAAAATAGTATGTTTCTGGCACATTTTGGCTTTTCTGCGTCTTTTATTTGTTGTGTGCACGACAGGAGCCATGAAATTGAAGGAACATCTGGTTGCTTTTCTGAGATGCTAGCGCCATCCTAAGGAAGTCACTTGTCAGAGAAGATGTTGATTCGCTCAAACATTTACCACCTTAATCTGGGATTTCATCTTCATTTTGATAATTTTGTACATCAATGGTATTTTAAGTTCTACTCAATTTGCTTCACGAACTTTTACATATGCAACATATTGTCGTGCCACTTAAAGAGTTTTTCTGCTTGCTACCCTTACCATGCTAACTAACTTTCCTTTCAAAAATAATTTTACTCTTCTTATTTTGTCAGCATTATGATTTGCTTTGTGTTTGAATATTTACATAATGTTTGGAAAATGACATCGAATTTTATTTGAAGCAAAAAATTAGAGCTACTTAAAACTCCTAGCACAACATGCCTGTCACTTTGCTGCCTGTCAAGTTACCGATACAAATGTCTGGTGGATGTAGATAAGAACAATAGGAAACGCCACGTGGAAGTCTCACCAACCCACAGAGATGCCATAGTCAGCAGTGATTGATGTCAAGAAGAGCTACTTAGCCCTGCTCAAAAGTATATTTATTATCTTTTCTAATCATTAAAAAACACATGATCTAAGGAGATCTTTTGGAGAATACAAAATGCATTGCCAATTTGCTTGATTGTAATTTTAAGCAAATTAACACTGCCAACAGCATTCCATGAAAATACTTTTTTGGAGCACTGTCTCCAATATTAGGAATTTTTAAAAAATTGAACAGGGACACTTGACCACTGAGCCACACCATCAGCTCTTTTTATTATTTATTTTGAGACAGTGTCTCACTAAGTTGCTTATGGCCTAGCTAAGTTGCTAAGGCTGGCTTTGAATTTGCAATCCTCCTGCCTCAGCCTGGCCCAGGAAGCCGCTAGAATTATAGGCATGCACCACTGCACCTGTCACAGGAACTCATCTTTTAATTGACAACCTAATAAAACTTAATGTTCTTAAATGTGTGTTTCATTACTTGTGGACTTCAGTGTTATTTAACATGTCTATTTCTTCTCTTAAAACCTTCTAAAAGTTTTTCTGTATTCTTCCTGGGAAGAGTTCAACGGTGCGAAAACAGTATATTTCTGGCTCTTTTTGGTCTTTTTGAATCTTTTTTTCTTTGTGTGTATGATAATAACTTTGTACCAATTCCCTAATGAACAAGGCTAAGACCTTTCTGATTTTCTTTTTCTTTGTGGGCAATTATTCTCAGTTGGTAGGAGCTGTTTAAGATTATTTCCAAAAATACAGCGTTTAGAAGCAAATCATTTTGATTCTCAGAGATCCACAGCTCCATGTCATATCCCAGCTTCTAGCTGTAGAGTTAGTCCTAGAGTATGTAGAACCACTGTGCTTTGGAGAGAAATCTCTTCCTCTCCAAATAAGACCTAATCCAGGAAGTTTATGGCCACAGCATGTGAGACTGTGACGAACAGGATGTAAAAGTCTGTCTTTCTTGGATAAGAGCAAAGTGATTCAAAAAAATAAAGTGGGGAATATACCAGGAAAAAAAGATGGGGCTGGGGATGTAGCTCAAGCGGTAGCGTGCTCGCCTGGCGTGCGTGCGGCCGGGGTTTGATCCTCAGCACCACATACCAACAAAAGATGTTGTGTCCTCCGAGAACTAAAAAAAAAATATTAAAAATTCTCTCTCTCTCTCTCTCTCTCTCTCTCTCTCTCTCTCTCTCTCTCCTCTCTCTCTCTCTCTTTAAAAAAAAAAGAAAAGAATTCAATCCTAAGGTGTCTATCTGTAAGTCCAAACTCTCAGTGATCCACTTTCCAGAACAGGAATGCTTTTGTCTTTAGAAATGTATCGGTGGGCAATACATGTTATTAGGCCAGAAACGTGCGCCTGTTAGAGATACAGGAAGGGACTGCAGATCTCTCATTCTACTCACAACTGTTCTGATCTTCACTGGCCATTTTCCTTTCTGTAATCTCCACCACCTGTGCCTTCTCTGATCTCACAGAGGTAGGATGGAGTCCTCAGATTTGTCCCAACCTCATGGATCCTTCCCAATCCCCACTGGGAAGTAGTTGGGCTTTTTATTCCCTGGTCCAATGACTACACAGTGTGCTGAGGTCCTATTTGGCAGTTTGAGTTTAACATACCGCTACCTTCACTGGAATCTCTGATTCTGGCCTTTTGTTTCTGGCTTCTAAATTCTTGCCCACTGTGGCCTCTTCACTCAGGTCCAAGTAACACTCAGCCCCCTCTACAGGCACCAACTGGTCCCTTGATTATACACACAGGCCCGTGGGAACCAGCATCCCTCTTTTGAGACGAACTCTCTCACTCAAATGGCTCCTCTGAGGTCCTAATGATTTTGATTGTGATCAGAGTACATCAGCTACTAGTATAGAGAGCTATTTGTCAAATGACTTGGGATAATAAATGATTATTTAGATAAAGTTTTACTTTTAGCTCATAGCTCATAGATGTATCAAAGTAAATTCTAGATATACTGAAAAGTTAACATCAAAAATAAAATTTTAAAAACGCTATTCATAATTTATATGGACATTCTACTGATCTCTGAATGAAGTGGTTACATCTAAGTCTAAAGGAACGATGAAGTTTCCAACCCCCTATCAGGAGGTGGGAGGCAAGCCCATTCCAGGAGGTCTCCTCCATAACTTTTGGATGCTTTTAAAATTATCCCTCATAAAGTAGACCCAAGGGATGTGGGAAAGGGTGGCAGATAGTGACTGATAATTCACCAGTTTACCTACTTTTTAGATGCATATCTTCTTTGCCATCCCCACAAAGCCTCCAGCCAGAAAGAATTTTTTCTTTATAAAATATCTCCCTTGTATGCCTAGGATTTCAAGATTCATGGCTGAGTGTATAGGTGAAATGTCACTGGTTGGAAATAGGAATTAACCAGGACAATCTGTTATATAATGAAAAGTAAAATTTCTGTCCACTTTATTTACAACAAATATACTCCTAAGCTTGCCTTTTCATTTTGTTCAGCCATTTGTTTTATGAATGCAAATGTGTTTTATTTTTATTTAGTAAAATATAAACATTTTCACGATTATTTACTGTATCTTGTCTGAGAAGTCATTCTTCATTCAGAGATCAGAAGGAATGTCCATATAAATTATGAAGATCATTTTTAAAATTTTATTTTTGATGTTAACTTTTCAGTGTAATAGAATTTACTTTGATAGATGCTATGAGCTATAAATAAAACTTTATCTATGTCTAAATAATCATTTATTTTCCCAAGTCATTTGGCAAATAGCTCTCTATAATAGTAGTTGATGTACTCTGATCACAATTGAAATTATTATGACTGATGGGACTATTTTGTTTTATTGATCTATTGATTTTTTATACTGTACTATACAGTTTTTATATTTAAAGTATTGCATCTTTATAATATTAGCTCCTTTTCCTCTTAGTTTTTCTGTATTACCTATTCTTTCAAATTGATCTTGACTTGAAGTCGAAATAAATGTAGTTGAGATTTGTTTGAAAATACATTATGTCAAACTATTAATTTGGGAGAATTTATTGCTTTGGAAATAATTTTGCCACCAAGAAATATCGTGTCTGTCTCTCTACATATATTCAATGAGGTTTTAAATTTTGCTTATGCATACCTTATAGTTCTTAGGTTGGTAGATCTTAAATAATTTATTTTTTGTCAACATTTTGTTATGACTTACTGCTTGATGTTAATTGGTTATAGCTGATATAAAGATGTTGATATGTTTCAAGCGACCTTAATTATCTCCCTTTGGGAGCTCACCTTCTTCACCGTTTCCATAGAGTTCTATTTTGACCTCTAAGTGGTAAATCAATCATATCATTTGATTTTAATGGTAATATCTTTAATGATGCATCATTAGAAAGGTAGGTACTAATTTTTATATGTAGAGAAGTTGATAAAGACTTCACAAATATTTTATAATCTGTTTTTGAGTATGTCACACACACACACACACGCACACAGAGAGAGAGAGAGAGAGAGAGAGAGAGAAGTTTCATCTAAGAGATTTAGATGTTTCCTAAAGAAACTTGATATTAGACCAATAGAATGATTGTGAGTTCACTGAAGATCGATCAGGAAAATGAAGTAGGTGCACTAGGTCCCGTGGCTGCTATAACAAATCACAAGTTGATGGTGTAAACCAGTGAAGTATTTATTTATTTATTTATTTTAAAGAGAGAGTGAGAGAGAGAGAGAGAGAGAGAGAGAATTTTTTTTTTAATATTTATTTTTTAGTTCTCGGCGGACACAACATCTTTGTTTATATGTGGTGCTGAGGATCGAACCCGGGCCGCACGCATGCCAGGAGAGCGCGCTACCGCTTGAGCCACATCCCCAGCCCCAGTGAAGTATTTACACTTTTAGAGACCTGAAGTCCAAATTCAAGGTGTTGGCCAGGATGCACTTCTTCTGGAGGCTCTATGGCAGTTCTTGGACTCTTCCAGCTGCTGGTGGCTGTCCCTATTTCTTGATTTGTGTCTGCATCACTCCAATCTCCTTGCCTCATTCTCATAGAATGCTTGTGATGTGATTTAGGACCCAAGCAACTAACCCCATATAATCTTGTCCTCTCAAAAACCTCGTTTAAATAACATCTGTTATTTTATAAGGTAACATGGGCTCTTTTGCCAAATATTTACAAGTTCTGAGTTTTAGGATATGCTTATATCTTTGTGCGGATGGACACCATTCAACCCACTACTGGGGAAGAGTAAGTTATTACTAAAACCGGGTATGTCCTTATCCTCATGGTGGAAAAAGTTTTAATGTGCTCAGGGTGCCATATGGCACAGATGGAGTGACTACAACAACAGATGTTTCTTTCTCAGTGTTTGGAGAGCTAGAAGTCTAAGATCAAGAGGCCAGTTTGCTTGAGACATGTTCCCTTGGAGTGTAGGTGGCTGATTTCTCACTATGTGCTCACGTGACCTCTTAATGCACTCAGGGAGAAAGTGCACTCTCTATCCTTCTTCCAGAAAGCAACCAATCCTATTGGGTGATGGACTAATCTATGACTTCACTAACCCTTAATTATCTCAAGTGGTAGTCAGCTTTCCTTTCCTGTGACAAAATACCTGTGAAAAACCACTTGGAAGAGGGGAAGATATTTTGGCTTATGATTTCAGAAGTTTCAGCCCTTGATCATCAGGCTTACTGCCTTGGGCCTGAGGCAAGGCAGAACATCATGGCAGAGCGGTGTGGCAGAGAACAGTTACTCACTGCTGGGAAACAGAGAAAAGGGGTCAGGGACAAGATACAGCTCCCAAGGACACACCCCCAAGAACCCATCTACTTCCTATATTTTCTACCACCTCCTGTTAATTCCTTCAGTTTATTAATCCACTTGTGGATTAATCTATTGATAAGGTCAGAGCCCTCATGATCCAATTATTTCCCAAGAGCCCTACCTCTGAACATTGCTGTATTGGGTACCAAGCCCTCAACACATGAACTTTTAGGGGACATTCCATATCCACGGCAAAGCAACTTGTAAGGTTCCATTTCAAAATACAGTCAAATTAGGAATTAAGAGTTTCAAAATATGAATATTGAAAGTACATAATTCAGCTCATATCACACCATATTCTATATAAGTTAATAGGGATATGTCTTTTCAATAAGTGTGGCTTTATTAAGTAAATAATAGCACTTATGTTCCTTAATATTGGGCTACATTTGGATAAAATGTCATTTGAAGAATAACCCAATATAAAATAATAAAGATGTCTACTTTCTTGATAAACTTAAATCAGTCCATTTCCTTAAGAGACAAGGAGAGTAGAAGTATATACTTTATAAAACTTTTGATGTGAAAAGCATACATGGTACTTGGAAAAATTAATGAAAGCTTCACCAATATTCTAGGCAGCATATATTTTGTTAGCATTGTTACTTCAGTTCTGGGGATGTAATTCAGGGTCTCATGCATGCTAGGCAAGTGTTCTATCACTGAGCTATAACCCCAACCCATAGTATGTATTCATTTTATTTTTCTTCTAGAAAAAAATCTCAAGAACCAAGAGGTTCTTCTGACTGAAACACCAGTGAAGTATTAAGGAAGTATCACATATTGTCAGAAACTAGTTCTAGTGTATAAAAATAAATTAAAAAAAATGTCTAAGTCAGCGGCAGAATGAGATGGATATCATTACCCTAAGTACATATATGAAAATGAATGGCATATTTCTATTTTGTGTGCAACCAGAGATATGAAAAACTGTGCTCTATATGTATAATATGAATTGTAATGCATTCTGCTGTTGTATATAACAAATCAGAATTTTAAAATATAAAAAATAAGTTGGGAAAATTTTAAAAAAATGTCTCAGTTGGTCACAGTGGGTACAGGCCTATAATCACAGCAGATCAGGAGGCTGAGGCAAGTGTGTTCAAAGCCACCCTTAGCAACTTAGGAAGGCCCTAAGAAAATTAACGAGAACCTGTATATAAATAAAAATATTTTATAAAGCCTGGGGTGTGGCTCAGTGGTTAAGTGCCTCTGGGTTCAATGGCTAATATAAAAAAAATTTTAATTGGTTTCTGAGTCAAAATTGCAGTATAATCTAATGTTTTATTTATTTTTTATTCAAATTGTATTTTTTCTTTTAAAAATTCCTTTTAGTAAACTTTGGTAAATTCTATCTCTAATTAGTTTTTAAAATTAGGATGGTTCTTATATTCTCATTTGTGATTAGGGACTATAATTTGCTCATTTATGGATAGATTCTAAGTTTTCTATTACATGTTTTATCTTTATTTCTTTCTTTAAGTGTAGTTTCTTTTAGCTTTTCCTTTGTTATACCAGTTTTAGTTAAAAAAAAAATTAAGTGAACATATTCTCCTTACAAAATTGCAAAGAGTCACAGATCAGACAAAAAAATCTTCTTTGATTCCCTACTCTGATTTTGCTTCTGATTCTCTTTCCCCAAGGTACCCATATTATTCTAATATATACTTTTCTCCTGTTAATCTCGAGAATCAGGTGGGGGTGTTCCTCTGTTCATTGAGTATTCTCAGCTGGCTGTTGTGCATGAAGTGAGCAACGTGTTTGTGGACAGAAGAATACTAGGTATTTATGATTACAATCTCCTAGCTTCAGAGTGAAGAATACATTTTAACACGCACAACAAACTTAAGAATTTTATCATTTCCTTTAATATTGAAACTATGAATATTTTTCTCCTAGTTTTTTTAAATTTTTCTAAATTTTCTAATTTTTCTAAATTGTGATTGGTACAGTACACATTAGTACACAAACTCCTAAAGGCAAATAGTTGTAAGAACACTTTAAATTATAAAAGCAGGGAAATGAAAGCTTGTTACACAGAGTCATTAAGGCAAGTGCCCACTCAAAGCAGACTACTAAGCCCTTTAATAACGCTGCTAAATGCTATCTCTATAGAAAGTTTCATTCACTGTGCTTAATTTACCTCAAGCCTTTTAAGAATAAACTCCCTTGTATTGAGTTTATGGAATGTGGAAGGTAAATAGTCCTTTGAGAGCATATTGCAAGTTGTTATAAGAGATACATATCATTTTAAACTAAACCTTCAGCATCTGTTTCAGCCTCTGATTACAAATGATGAAATTGACAATAATTCACACTTACTCCATAAAAAGGATAGGTGGTAATTAAAGAGGATGCGTAATCTTTATTCAATGCAAAGTGCATCTGCCGTTTTTTCTCTTTTACCTGGCTATCTGGAAGAAAATCTCCCCTCCTCCCATTTTAAGAGGAAGGAGATACTCCTGCCCTTTGTGGTACCTATTGGGATGGTATGTATTAAACACAAACTGGACGAATGCATGCATCTTGCTACATGAAGGATATTATTCTACATGCCCAAGTAGCTAAAATGCTTGAATTGAAGAGAGAATTCTGCCAGTTTTACTAGAGAGAGCATTTTCTATAGAATAAATGACATGCAGAGGTACAGAGAAGGAAAAGAGTGTGAAGCAAAGAATTTGGTGTACTTGAGACCAGGGGAAATGTGTGAACGGGTGTTATTGACTGAACTATGAAGGCTACTGACATTGTGTCAAGGTTCCCTGTTCTTTGGTTCTATAGAGTTGGTCATCGACTAGACAAATAAATTTAATATGGTCCACCTTAATACCATGGGAATCAGGATGGATAGAATTTTTTTTTCATAAAAGAGGTAGCATAGTGTGGAGGTTAATAAAACAGGCAACTTTACGAAAGTTCCAGGTTGATCAGTACTGTTTTCTTTAGTTCTCTGTGCTGGGGAAGACCAAGAATTACTTTTCCAGATCATTCTTATGCCTAGAAGTACTTCCTTGGCTCATGAGTTAGTTAACTATGTGTCACTGTGAAAAAAAAAATACCTGAGAAAATCAACTGAAGAAAGGAAAGTTTTCTTTCAGACCCTGGTTTCAGAGGCTTCATCCTGGATCCTTGGCCTTGCTGCCTTTGGGCCTGTGGCAGAGCAGCTCATCATGGCGGACCACGTGGCAGAGGGGGCTGCTCACCTCATGGTAGTCAGAAAACAAAAAGAGATCCAGGAAGGGGCTGGAGTCCCAGTATCCCCAAGATCACCCCCCTAATGACCTAACTTCTTCACTCCAGGACCCACCCCTTAAAGTTTCCTTGACGTCCCAACAGTGCCACAGGCTGGTGACCACACCTTTAGTGTATAGCCCTTTGGGGGACATTTAAGATCCAAGCTACACAAAGCTCACTGCATGGGGTGGACTTTTCAGCAAGTTTCCTTATCGCTGGGCTACCCAATTTTCATAGAAGAATGGCCGTCCTACCCCATAGTGGGGTGTTAATGTGCACATACTTTAACATCATCATGGAAGAGTTGCACCCAAGGTATTCATCTGAGTAAAACTTGCCCAATATTCACCTGAAACTTAGTGGAGAGGGATAATATTTAAGGTCCCTAGGAGGGAATTTAATGAATTTTAGTGTAACTCCTGCCAACTCTGAATAGACTTTGTAAAGTTCTGCTTTACACAGGTGAAGCTGTATCTCTTTCTTAAGGCAGAGCTGAGAACACCCATCCCATCAGGACACTTACAGAGCCTAGCTTCATGCCAGACACTGTAGCACTGCCCAACACATAAGGATAAAAGAGCCGAGGAAACCTCCTGTTGTATTGATCAGAAGAACATTATTCATTTTATTGCAAGTTGTGCACATTCTTAGGACCCACAGAGCACATTCTCTCTGGTCTCAGTTTCAACAAGACTGTTCTCCTCATTAACTAGAGATCTACTTTTTTCTCTTTTGGAAACTGTGACTCACTTGGTTCATGATGTCTGTCTCTTTGCATTTTTCTGCTGGACCATTTGGAGCCAAATCTGGGTCCACTCCACTGTTGCATTCTGGGTATTACTCTCACAGTGATTCATCTTATTTTCCCTATTTATGTTCCCTCTGTAAGGATTGCCATACCTTTCATTTCTTAAAATTTTGTTGTAGTGTCTGCACTTTTATAATTTGCATGACATATTTTTTGGAAAAAGATCAGGCAAGCATGCACACACACAAGTAAAAATACATCAACTTTTGAAGCTAAACGTCTGGCCCTTATTCTTTATAACAATGGGATGTTATCTATTTTTTGTTGGAGACTGACATTTTCATGTTGTCATTATAGAATGAGTGCTCTAGCAGCACAGAAGGAATGGATGGAGTTTGGATTCCTTTATCAGCAATTCCTTGGTGTTACGAATGCATATTTAGGGATAGGGTTCAGGAATCTGCTCTTCAAATGATATATTGCTTGTGGCTTGAGAACCTCTGGAAACATCCTAAAAGTTCATTAGGAGAAGTTTTCACCAAGCCAGGCAAATGACAATAGGATCTAAACAAAGGAAGTAACATTGAAAGTCAGAAAAACATCACATTTGAGAGATCCCGAATTATAAAGTGTTTTGGCAAATTCTTTGTGAGTGAACTGTCCTCTGTCTTGAATTTTGGGAAGATGAAGGCAGGATTCTGAAAGGACCTGCCTATTATAGTCCTAAAAGATATTCATGTAGGAATGACTCAGGTGGTTGATGTTGAAAGGTAGTAAGAATTGGAGACATGTCTCGCTTCTGCTAGACCCACAGGGAGGCCCTAAAGGATGCACTTTGGGAATGACAGGTGTATTGATAATGATGTTTTCTTTCTTCCCCAGGAAGAAAAGATGGAGAAAGTCTGAATGACAGATAAAAACAAGCTTCTGATACACTCTCCTTTTTCCCTTATATTTTATATATGTATTTTCTGTTGCCCGGGCTTGTGACAAAATAAGTCTCATAATTCTACTGATTGAAGAAATGCCTGCATAAAGGATTTAATTTCTTCTTTTGTCTTAAAATGCTTATAACTGTAATGTGTGGAGATGGATGAATAGTAGCACACAGGATATTTTGGGCAGTGAAAATACAGAATGAGACTGCAGCGATGGATGCATGAGGTAATGATTTGCCCAAACCTGCAGAATATATGCCAGGAACAGTGAATACTAAAGTCAACTATGGACTTTGGGTCATTATGGTGTGTTGGTGTAGGTCCATCGATTATAACAAATGTAAACTAACTAGGGAAAGAAAAAAAATAACTTTGACTTGTCTGGTCTATGTTTGTATCATTCCGAGGTTTGTTTATGATCTGAAATCTCCCCATAAGAAATTCTGAATCTATAAGCAGATCATTAGCTCTAGTAGAGGATTATAGATACATATATTATGTAGATTAATTAGTTTAAAATGCATAGGGTCATCTGGTCTGGCCTTGTTCCATAATTACTGCCTCTACACAGTTGGGGATAGTATGCACGTGTCGGGTGGGGTGTATGGTAAGACTCTACTTTCCTCTCATTTTGTGAACCAAAAATGTCTCTAAAAATAGAATCTTAACAAAACTGTGGCAGGAAGAGAAAATATGAGCCACAGAGAGGAGAGTGGTTGGGAGCAGGAAGATTAGTAAAACAAAAGTACTATTTTCTCATTTAGACTTGGCCAAACTGCATGAATAGAACAATTTATTCATCTGCCTTCTTTGTCTCTACACTTTCTTTAGGAGGAAATATCCAGTACAAATAAAAGAAAAATTAAAACTACAGGTGGAAAAGCTAATGAGGTTCATTAGTGCATTCCTGTCAGGTGTCAGAGGGTGTGGGAAGGTCTGCATCCTCAGAAACATTTCATGTCCAACAACACCTGCAGGACCCAACAGCACTCCATAGTCTTCATCAGCGGGCACAGAGAGGGTGACTTCAGTACCTCAATAGTGCTGGAGGAGTGGGGGACCTGCTGATGTTCCAAACCAAGAGCCAGATGCTGGAGGGATCATTCCCAGCTGTGCAGGTGCAGAAGCTTCTTCCTGCTAAAAGGCCCCCGTTTCTTCAGCCCTCCTGCAGGAGGCAGCCCGCTTGAAAGAGCCTCGAATTTATTTTCTACTAGAAAAATGCTGAAGAGCACCATTTAGTTATCTTCTTTTTTTTCAGGAGGAACAATATCTCCAAGGTAAGGACCATTCCTTTAACTGGGAGAATTCTGGTTTGTTGTCCTAAGTGATGGCTTGTTAGCAGAAAGGTCAGGTGGCTTGCTGATTTGGTGAGTACAGTTTCAATGGAGGTTACAATTCCTACCTCAGACTCGGCTTCCTTTCTGCGAGGATCCCTGGATTCTTACAGTTCATGCAACTGACACTTAATAAATAACTGTGAAATAATGCCTTCCCACCTTGTGGAGGAGAATGTGATTCCAAGACCACAATTCATAAAAGATTTCTTGGTGAGTTTCTTATTTCTTTTTACTGTTGTCATTGTTTTTTAAATTATTATTTAATTGTACAGATTTGTGGGGTTCCAGGTGAAAATTCGATACATAGTCACAGTATGTAATGATCAGATCAGCCTAATATTTGCATCTCCTGAAACATTTTAAAAAATTACCACATAGTAATCATACATACTTATGAAGTACAGTATGATACTTCAATACATGTAACAATATGTATTGATAAAATCAGGGTCAGCGACCTTCCTATCTCCTTATCTTTGTGTTTGAAGTCGTCAAGCTGCTCTCTTCTAGTTATTCATAACATTTATGATTGTTTATCATGAACTGTGACAGTGCTGCAATGTAACATTTTAGAGTATCTGAAATTTTCATGCAATTTGGTTGTTTGCTTGTATGGACTTTGCACTTATTCTATATGTGGTAAGTCCTAGAAATTTGATGGTTTAGCCTCTAATCCAGTGGTTCTCAAACTTCAGCATGCATTGCAATCACCCGGAGACCTTTTCAAACACTGACTGCTTAGTTTCTAAGTCAGTGTATTTGGAGTGGGGCCCACAGAATTTTATTTTTAACAAGTTTCAAGTGATGTTGATGATGCTTATTTGGACCCAAATTGAGGACTATGGCATCAGTATGTGGGTTAGCCAAATTATGTTCCTAGAAACATAATTTAGCAACAGCTGAAGGAGGTGATTTTAATACGAGAATCTACGATGCAAAGCTTAAAATGAATCACAGATTTGTCTTCATGTATATTTGTTTACAATGCATGTACCAAAGTATTGTGGGTATTTTGTTGTTGTTGTTGTTTGATGGCAAACAAACAAACCTATTTCAGTTCATAGCTAGTTAGATGGGGTTAATCAAAGTCTCCTTAATAAGTTCCTTTTAAAAAGCAAGCTTCCATTTAAAAAAACTTGAAAAATTGATACCCCAAGTTCAAAGAATGAACAAGAAAATTAGGGAGACTTTACTAGGGACAATGCTACACACCTCCGTGCCTGGAGGCACAGTGAGGGTTTGCTGCCCTATAAAATTCCCTTTCAGGTTAAAACTTGTGTATTTCCCAAGCTGACATGTAAGGCAATAAATCATTTTGTAAGGAGGTTAGCATCACCTGGAGACACTCGGAGAAAAGATACCAGATTAATCAAAATTTAATTATGTCCTTCAGCTATCATGAGTTTCTGTTTTATTTTGTAGTTGATTAGATCTTGAGTTCAAATTCAAGACTCTAGTGATTTATAACATCTCTTAGAGAGAAGAGGCAAGTCAAAAAGCACCTGCCCATCAAAGTCAAAAGAATATTTTTGTCAAACAAACCTGCCAGTTCAAGGTACTTCCAACTCTATTCGTGCATCTGGAAAAGACAGAAAATGAACACAAAAATGGAAACAGACATGCTTGGCTGGAGGGGAACAGAATTATTTTTCCTATTGCTTTTCTTTCCAAAAGGAAAGATGTGAGGTTTGAATTTCAAATTAGTTTTACTATCTTAAGGCAATCAACACTCAGTCTGGCCAAGGAAAAACAGGGACCTCAGTGTTACTTGAGCCGAATGATACCTGTCCAGGAGGGCTGTGCTCTTACATATTTTCATAGCAACCCTGTGAGATGGTTGTAATTATCTCCTTTTCACAGATAGGAAACTGAACCTCTGTAGGTTAGTGACTGCTTAGAAAGAAGTGGCAGAGGAGTAATTTGAGTCCAACTCCATATGGCTATAAATCCCAAACTCCTGACATTGTACCCCATGGTTAAGATCTATCAAAGTACCAACCATTTCCCCTCCAGAAGCAGGGTAGGAATGTGCAAGAAACACACAGCTTAATGACAGCCACAGAAATGCATCCTGCCCCACCTGCTCACGTGGAGGCTCTCCTGTGCCAGATTCACTCTGAGCTACTTGACCTCTGGGAATGTTCCTAGAATCAATTGCTTTCAAGCTAACTTCTTTAATGATATCTTCTCTTAGAATTTGGTTTTTGCAAAAACACAATACAGTATTTTTGTTTAGATATAATTAAAGTGAAATACAAAATATAAACAGCTTATACAGAAATTCTTAAAATAGATGTTTAAAAAGCAAACAAAATGGTTTGAATCTTAAGATAGCTCAGCAAAACCTTGAAGTGAGGGGACACAAATATTGTAAAGCTTTTTATCAAACCATTACAAAAAAGAAAAACTAAAATTATTTCAGTGAAAATCAAACCAGTCAGCAGGAATGTCCACTGTTGCCATTGTTTGGAGAGGATACTAAATTAAATAAGATTTTTTAAAAGTGTTAAATATAAATATTGGGAAAGAAATGATAGTTGATTTTATTATTACTTGTTTTTCTGAGAATATGATCATGTAATTAAGAGATGCACAAAAACTTCCAGGATTGTTAAAAGGCGAATACCCCTAGCAGTTTTAAGGGTCAGAATACCCCTTCCCCCAGAAAAGATTCTCTCTCTTAGACATAAACTTCTAGAAAAAAAATAAAAATAACATTCACATTAACAGTGAAAATCATGTCTGCTTAGAAATAAATTTATTGTGAATCATGTCCTACCTATAAAAGTAAAATAAATACTATGGATGAACATAAGGCAGGTTGTGAATATTTGAAAAGAATTCCACATTTTTAAACAGGAACATTTGATGTCATAAAAATATCAGACTCCCCAAGATTAATATATAAATTTAATGCAATTCTAGAATGCCAACTGGATGGTAGAGGTGAGGGAATATTGGATCCAATTATTTAATGAGGAAGTGTGAACGCCATAAATAAACCACAGAATGCATAATAAAGAGGAATAATGGGGGGAGAAGTCCTGCCTTACCATATATTCGACCATATAATAGAGTAATTCTAATCACATTAGTATAATGTTGGCAGGGGGTTTATGGAAATAGATCAAAAGACAAGAATAGAAAAATCTATAAATCAACCTTATGTATTCAAATATTTAATATGCACAAATGAAGAAAAAAGTTACTTCATTTGGGCAAGAAGGGTGAGAGAGTTTAAAATAAATGCTGTTGGCACAAATTGTTAATAGTATGAGAGGACTTCACATCTCATATCTTTCTCAAATGATTGCACAAATTTCCATATGCCTTCAAAACTTAAACCAATAAAATGGACTCAAAAAGGAAAGGCAAGATTTTAATGCATAATCCAATCTGGATACCTGATTAATATCTAAGAATGAACACTGCATTTTTCTAATTGAGTCTGCCTCTAAGAAACTGAAAGTGACCTTAGTTCTCATGGGGGGGGGGGGGCAAGGAAAGATTAAATCTCTTAAACATGTTAAAAGAAATGAGAGACAAGAGAAGACACCCAGGGCTGGTCTGGCTAGGTCATTACTTATGTTTATTCAATATGCTGATTGTATCTAAATCTTAGGCTTTAGGGAATATAGTGGTAGCCATGACATGTGCAATTAGTCAATGTAATAAACAGACCATAGTTTTAATTAAATAAAATTAAATATGCAAAAAAGCATGCTTCATTTGCACGTATGCTTGTATGCATATATACAACCAAAGAGAAAGTTACAGAAAGGGCTATTAATGTTGATTACTTGATGAAATTTGATGTGGAATAAACGTTTGTTGTTATTTTACTCCTTATCAAGTACATGTGACTTTAACTCAAGACATAGAAAATAAAACATTTGGATGTAGAAACTAGGTCATATCATAAGCAGCCTACCCATCAAGGTATCACCTACCTAAAGGCGACAAGAGACCTGCAGCAATGTGGAGTCTTCTATGACCCACAAAACTGCCCCCCAAGGAAGCTGCTAGCAAATTGCAACCCATCGCTGTTGTTATCACATTAGCCCTGATAAGAAAATGCCATCATAAATAACTCTGTATTCACTTACCACACATGCTACCTCTGTATCAGACTTTCGCAACTACAAATAGCAGCTAATTTGTGGGGAAGAGGAAAAGAGAGAAGCTTCTAGATCCTCCTTCTAGATCCTCCTTCATCCTGTTCTGTTTAAGTTGTGCCCACACTGGGAGAGGAGAAATGCTTCAAAGGAGAGGAGAATTTGGACTGATGATTCACTCTTCCATTCAACAAATATGTATTGAGGGCTTGCGTTGTGCTAACAACTGTTTGTTTGAAATTTAAAGAATAAGTCAGAAAAAAGCACACACAGTGCAAAAAGAAAAAAAAAAACAAAATAAAAATCCCTTGTCCTCAAGGTATGAAGGAAGACAAAATATTTTTTAAAAATCAGAAAATTATTTCTTAAAAGGCAGAAAAAAATGAAGCACAGAAGAGCACATGGAAGGCTGAGGAGGAAGTGGAATTTGAAACTGTAAATAAGCAGGTCAAGGGAGAGAGCATTTGAGCAGAGACCTGATGAATATGATAGTTACCCTGCCTAGACTTTCTAGTGTTGAAAAATAAAGGATGACTGTTACTGTATAGTTTGAGAGTGGTTGGAAAAGATATGGCATTTATTTCAGTTTTGATTGAGAGGCAGGGAAAAATACCCCATAGAGTGAATTTAGTAGGGGCTAGCAAGAAAGAATATTCTACTGAGTATAAATCGGCTCACTTTAATAAACAGCTTATATATAATTTTAGTACAAGAGCATCCAGAACTGAAGTCCATGATTGCCAACATCCTATACTTAAAATGTGTTTGTTTGATATTCCATTTGCACTCAGGAAAAAAAAAATCTGAACTTGCAGTGTCTAAGTAACTTGGTAGCTTCCTCTATCGCTCTTCTCATAATTGGACTCTTTTATAGTCCAAGAATAGTTTTGCAGTTTTCAGAGGGAGGAATGGCTATTATTTGAGTTAAGAGTGTAGCTTGTCTCTGTCCTTGGTAGATAAGGTACACTTTTCCAGGGAGGAAGCCTGGAGGACTGGTTTTCTATGAATTCATTGTGTTCCTAAAGGTCACAGCTTTTACTCTTGCTTCCTTGAGATACATAGAATTAGTTTTCTAGGACAGGCCCCTCTCTTCACATTCATAATTCATTAGCTCCCAGAATGAATTTAAAAGGAAACTGTTCCGTTTCACTCGGCATTTTGTCAATACAAGATATGAATGTGCTCACTATCAGAAACCGAGAATAAAATGCTACTTTTTCTAACTTATAATGCAATCCATATCTTCCATGGGTAGCAATGCTAGAAGATGTTATAAGGTTTCTGAAGTTTCTAAGTTGGTGGACAGACTCCTAAGCATAATTTTATATTTTGCTTTACAACTTTATAAATGCATAGACGACTTGTCTATCTTCCCATCTAGACTGTAAACTCAATGAGGACTAAAAATTTGTCTTGGTTTTGCTGGAAAAAGTGAAACACGTGATTCTGTTTATCTTAGCATGTTTTACAATTATGCATACAATTGAGTGGATTCATGTGTACTGGGGATGAAGTGTGTCTTTTGTCACTGATGGAGTCAGCTGACCTAATTCTACCATCTTGAGTCATAACCACTAGGACTTCCCCAAAATAACCTGTTGGTTTCTCCTGCAGAGTTCTCCAACATATTAGAAATAGACAAACCATTCTTGGCACCAGGAATGTGCCTGACTCTTTCATATTAAAAACCAGAAACATCTCATTTTGGAGGAAATCACTTTTATCCTCTTTCTAATCCAAACTGCAGCCATACACTCAATCTCACTGCCTGAACTACCAATGGAAGTCCTCCAACAAGTCGCCCTCTATGCAATCCTGGATTTGTTCACCTCTTTCTTTAGTCTCGTGGCACCTTGGGGCCAGTGCTCACATGCCAGGGACTGGGGTGTTCTGGAACAGTAGCACAACTCTTTTTATTCATGTCTTCTCATATTACCTGGGTATACTCTAGGCATTGACTCAATATTAAACAAATGAACAAACAGATATTGCTACTCCTTGCATTGCCCATTGAGATATCTCGCTTCCTAATGCCTCTCATGTGTCTGTGATCTAAAACGTGAAGTACTAGAATTGCTCCTGTGCTTTTTTTGATGGCATCACATCCTCAGTGGTCCTCTCTGCTATCCTAATTAACTTGTATGCTTGCTTCAGCCCTCCGTACAGGTCACCTCCTCCAGGAAGCTTTCTTGGATCCTCTCTTACAGGTTGATTGGCATGTCCTACTTTCTCATCATTCTTCAGTCACAAAGAGCCTAGTTTATGTGAACCAAAACTTCTGGCCACTTCCAGAGTCTCTTTATCTTATTGTCTCCTTGGAAACATTTCATTGCATTCTCTCATCTTTTTTAAGTTGTTGCTTGATTGTCTCCTGAACGAGGTTCCTTCAGTCCATTGTATTTAAAACTGCAATCTGCCCTCTATCCACTATGTCCCCTGTTTCTGTCCCTCTTACTGGTTCTACTTTTTCTTAACCTTTTTCCCCCCATAGAATTTACCCACTAACATCCTGCTGAAATATTTATTTGTAACATTTGTTGTAGTTTTGTGGTACTGAGGATTGCATTTATTATTATTTTCTGTGGGAAAGGATCTTTTTATGATTTGGCTACTGATATATTTCAAGAACCTAGAACAGGATATAGGGGTTCAGGACAGGGAGAATATTGGGAACATTTTTTTTTCTAAATAATTTGCTACATTAAGCAGGTAAAAGACATTTCTCAAGTAAACGAATAATTCATAGTCGATTTTACTGCAGACTTATCCCATTCTGTGTGTTTTGCATTCTCTCTGAGGTCAGTAATCAATATTAATATTGTTCCCACATTTCAAATGAGAAATATAAGTCTTAGAGAGGTTACTAAATGGGGACACTAAATGAGTATGGCAGATTTTTTGATGGGTTGGTTGGAGAAGTCAGGTGAGTCTTATAGAAAACAATATGAGCAATCTCAAAAGACCCTGTAGTTAGAGTTTGAAATTGTTAGACCTTATAACTAGGTACAGCATTATTTTCTTTTTCTTTTTTTAAAAAATGTCTATTTTTTAGTTATAGGTGGACACAATATCTTTATTTTTATGTGGTGCTGAGGATCAAACCCAATGCCTCACACATGGTGGGCGAGCGCTCTGCCTCTGAGCCACAACCCCAGCCCCACAGCATTATTTTTTAAACTTGTCTAAATCCATAAATTTGTCTGAGGGGCACAAGTTAAAAGTATAGAAACCCAGACTCTACATCAAATCAACCAAATAAGAAGATTTGGGAAAGGTCCAGGAATCTGTATTTTAAGAAGCATTTAGGTGGGTAATTCACCAAGAATAAGCAAGTTTTCCTCCTGAGCTACAACACTTTCATCCAAAATAACCCCAGACCATTTGGAAGGAGAGACTATTCCCTCCTTGATTTCCATGGTGTGCACAAAGAGCAATGACACGGGCTTCTGGCAGCTCCCACCACCTCTTCCAGGAATAAAGACTACCATTTACCTTATGCATATATGCAAATGGATACCCATAGATAATATGCACATACACAACAACAACAACAACAACAAAAACCAAGGTCAGACCACTTCTGATGTTTGTTGCAACACAGAATAGGACACTCACAAACAGAGGTATGAGTCAATCTTTGCATTACCATAATCAGGCTGCCAGGGTGAAATCAGAGCTACTGAACCATGTAATGCATTAATTGCGTAGAAAATAAGGACGTCTGCCAGGGTTTTGATTTAACACAAATTAAAAATATGGAAATTCAAACTAAATTGTTTATCAGTTCCCCCAAAATGAGGTCCACTCTTTGGGGTGTTCAAGAACCTTGGTCAAAGTTGAAATGAGACTCAACCTCTGGCAGAGGGATGTGAGGCATATAGTGACCTCCTTTGCCAGACAACTTAATGGCAGTGTCTGTCACCATGAGTGCCTGTGTTTAATAATGTTTTACTTCTCCAATTTCTTTCTTTCTTTTTTTAATCTGCATGAGGCAAAATGCAGGCAAATTAAACCCACACAGTGTGACTCCCTTCAGAAGGTCTGTGAGTGCTCTGTGGACAAGTGCCTATAACTTCTCATGATTGCCACTAGCATTTTGTGTGGCAGTAGAGCCTTAAAAAAAAAAAAAAAAAAAAAAAAAAAAAAGCAGAGCTCAGAGCAGAGGAAAATGGAATCAATTTCCTGGCTGAGCCAAAGTCTTCTTTCAGTCCTTTGCCTCAGAGGACTACTTCCTTCTATTTCTTACATTTGCTTATTAAACACATTCTAGTTAAAACAGAGCCTTTCTATTGCATTAATCACAACTATAATTTTTTTCCATCTTCTTTGTGGCTGGGAGTTTTGTATTCATACTCTAAATTATGAAAATACATATTAGCAAATTGGTTTTACTTTTATTTTCTAAAATAAACATTTAAAGCTACAAATGTTTATTTAAAAAATCAATTTGACCACATCTTACTGTTACAGAACTGGTGCCTTCCAAGAAACTTGAGGCAACATGAAGAGGCCCCTTCAAACCCCTTCCTGAGATCAAGTCGAAAAGATGATCAGACATGTTGCTCCGAGTAACAGGAATGAGTCTATTTAAGGGATAGGAAAAGGGAAAGGGGACAATCTCAAGGGAGAGGGTGGACCTCTCCGAGAGGAGCCGGATAACATGCCTCTCCTCCTACCCCAGTTTTATTGGGGAATCCCAGAGAAGTTTCCACAGAGTCCCATCCAGGTCCACCTCTTGAATTTTGATTGACATCAGACTTTCAAGTACTTATTGCCATGACATTTTAGGTCCCCTTGGCCCATGTTGAGTGGTTTTTAAAGATTTTTAATCATTTTTCACAGATTTTGTGGTTAGGAGGAATTATTCTTATCTTCCAGAACCTGGTCTGTGAAAAGTGTCACAAAAGTCTCCCTCTTCAGAGTTACTTGGGTCCCTCTTATCAGCATTGTTCCTTGCCTGCATTTCCTTGCAGATATCAGGTAGTTTGCTGAGGAATGGGACATATCTGGTCCACTTAGGCCAGGCAGGGCTGTGGGCAAAGACAGCATGTTCCCACCACCCTCATCTGTCTGTCCCTTAAAACTACAGGTTCTACTTTGTAAACTTTTCATTATCTCATTAAAATATATTCTGACAATAATTTATTTCTCTTATTATTTCATTTTAATTTTATAAATTTCATACATTTTAATTGCATATATACAGTATGTTTTTCTTTTATCTTTAAAAATAATGTCTGACAATTGTATTGGCATTATATGCTATGTTCCATACCTACAATGTCTGAAATTTGTTTAGTAATTTATAATAAAACATCATTCCATATATGCTGAAGAAAATACACATTCTTTGCTGTAAACCTATACTATGTGCATTATTTAAAATTGGTTGTGGTGTTCAGATCTGTATAATTTCTGATTATTTTGTGTGTTTGTCCCATCAGTTGAGAGAAAGGTGTTGAAATCCATGGTGGGTTTACCAATTTCTCCCTTAATTCTATTTCAGGCATTTTTATGTTAGGTACATTAATCATTTAAATTGCTGTTTTCACTAAAACTTTAAGTGAAGCTTTCATCATTATATTATGATACTCCACCTATAATAAATATTAACACCATTTTATCTGACACTAATTTACTTGCATAAGTTTTCTTTTGGTTGGCAATTACATGATATGTCTTTTTACCTACCTTCATGCCCATTCTTTGAATGTTCATATGGAGTTTCTCTCTTTACTATGTTTTTTCCTTATCCATTTTGTCAGTATACTGTTTATCCCATTTACATTTATTGTAACTGTTGATGAACTTGTACTTGTTTCTGTTATTTTCATTTCTTATTTCAGTTTATTTGGGGGAGGGGTACGGTAGGGATTGAACTCAGGAGCACTTGACCACTGAGACACATCCCCAGCCCTATTTTGTATTTGGTTTAGAGACAGGGTCTCACTGAGTTGCTTAGTGCCTCGCTTTTAGTGAGGCTGGCTTTGAATTTGTGATCCTCCTGCCTCAGCCTCCTGAGCCACTGGGACTACAGACATGCCCTACCACACCTAGCTCTTATTTTAGTTTTACCTACTGTTTATTTTTATTTACTTATTTTAGTTTTGCCTACTGTTTATTTTTATTTACTTATTTTTGAATTACATTTTTGTAAAAATGGCAAGAATGTCAGCAAGTTCTCATATCTTTTTGTGCTTATGTACCCTCTTTGTGCTTATGTACTTCTACCCTTATAAAGTCTTTTATTTCTTGATCATTATAATCCTATTTTCTCTTTTACTTTGGAGTTAAAAATTTTAAAGAGAATATGCTTTTAACAATATTTTGATCATGACTTCTTTGTGTCTCCTATAATACTAGCAGAATTTGCTTTATCTCTTATCTAGGTACTTTTCAAAACTGTTTTCAGAAGAGGTTTTAATGTTGTGATTGTCTGAGGCATTGAAAGAGAATATTTTTTACCACATCCATGTACACAAATGATTGTCAAGAAGTATGTTTTATTTCCTATTTAGGATTTTCTTAGTGAAGACAACAGACACCTGCTTAGCAAGAAACCTTGAAAGTTAAATGATGACCAAATAGATGGTGAAAGAACTCAGAGCAGATTTATTTTCTGGAGTTAAGTGCTTGCATTTCAGAGGAAGGTGAAATCTAGAAGCTGTGCTATCATTTAGATCTTGAATGACCCAGAGGCCCATGCCTTAAAGTCTTTGTCTCCTTGGTGTTTCTCCTGGAAAAAGGAAGACCCTAGGGGAGGCAGGAATAACGGGAGGTCTTTAGGTCTTGGGGTCTTGAAGGAGCTAGTGGGACCCCAATCCCTCCTCTTTCTCTTTTGTTTCCTGGCTCATAATATAAACGACTATTCTCTGATGTGCTACACAGACTCAAAGCCACAGGGCCAATTTTGGTCGTGAGACAGAATCTCCAAAAGTGTAACCCATATAACCTTTGTGTCATTATAAGTTATTTATCTCAGTTATTTCATTATAATGACAAAAATCTAACACAGTGGAAGCATTTCAAGAATTGTCAATTGAGAGGCTTGTTTTATCATTTCCCTATAAAGATTTAGTCATAGTCAAAGGGTAACAAAGAGTTCCCTTTTATCTTCCCAAGAAATTATTCATACTATAGAGATTAGTATTATTTCCCTCTGTAGGGAGAGAAAGTTTCAGTTGGTCAACCAATCTAAGCTTCCAAATTCGTATCTTCAGTTCTCCTCTCTTGAAGTACTATTCCTCAATATATGAAGGGTGACATCTGACCCTGCAAAATATATAGTTGTCTGAGACATGGCAGGGATGGGTACAGTTATTACCTTAGTAACAACTTTGGTCTCTGCTCCATAATCTTCATGTTTGATTTCAGGATAATGCAAATGACTACAGGTATGAAAGGCTTACCAAATATTGGGCTATATTTAACATTTCAGTCTCTGCCCTTTCCATCAATATTTTAAAAGAGTATTTTATGTTCTTTACACACCAATTTTTCTGTTAAAAATACTACCAACTGAAGTCTTATTGAGATATTTACATGTGATATTTGGGTTTTGAAAAACTTTTAGAAATTTCTCTTTGTCTTTGGTATTCAAAGATCCTTAGTACAGTGTTCTAGTATGGGTTTTCCCTTAACTTTGTCCTTTGATTTTTTATGGACATTTTAGTCTGAGATATTTCATACTCTTTAAATTCTTCAACATTTATTTCTCTATGACTCTACTGTAATTATTTAATTTTTCATAACTAATACAGCTTTATTTTTTGAAAATTCACCTGCTTTCTATTGCTGATTATCATTGTTCATCATTTTTTTTGTATGGCAATTAGATTAAGTTCATATTCTTTGTCCTTTGGTTATAGTACACTTGCTGTATTGGAATCCTTAATACAGTATGCTGTTTTTCTTTTAAAATATTTGGACTCTTCAAAAGTATTAGTATTTTGACTTCTGAGCTCATATCCCATGAGGTTCCAGCTACACTGTCAGGCAGGACATGTGGAGAGCCCCCGAGTTTAAAAGATAAACAAAGCAACAAAACCCTCCTAACTCCAGAAAATAATGCTTCTGCTTCCTGGGGAATGTGTATTAGAAGAGCCTGTTTCAGTTTTAATTCACCAGCCCTTGGAGAATTTGGACAGGGAGGTGTTGGGAAATGACTGTTTAAAAGTTTTTTTTTTTTTCACTTTTTAAAATCTGATGCTCACAGTCTTCTTATTGGCATGTATTACTTCTAATGACAGCTGAACTAGACCTTTGAGTAGCAGCAGGTGCAGAGAATAGGCACTGGTTATCCCTAGGGGAGAAGAGGAAGCAGAACTCTAACAGCTCCTTTATATTTTATTCTCCCATGGCCTCACCTGAATGTTTCCTTTTTCAGGTAAAAGCCACATCCCTACACTAGGTTTCAAAATAATCCCTATCATGCCAGGAGATTTTAAATCACTTGCTGGATTTCTTTATGTTGTGGTTGTTTTGTTTTTCCTTGATGATTGCTCAGGGCTTGATCTTAGAGAAGAAAGCCAGCTGTCTTGCAGGCTTGACATTTTAGTAGGAACTTGAACTTATGATACCATCTTAGTGTAGAATATTGTGCCCTGATTCTTAATTAATTTTTTAATGTAATTACACATTTCCATGCATTTGTATGAAATAACACTGAGAGACTCCAAGTATCCTGGGCCCAGTTTCCCCCAATGGTACTATATTGACATTGACAGTTAAGAGAGAGAGCATTTCTGTCACCATGAAGATTCCTCCAGTTACCCTGTAACCAGTTTCCTCCCTTATCTACTTTTTCTATAACTCCTGGTAACCACTAGTATGTTCTTCATTTCTCTAATTTCATCATTTTAAGATTGTTGGATAAATTTTACCTCCTTTAGGGAGGTAAAATTCTATTTTTCAATTCATTGTAGTTATTTGGAGATTCATCCAGATTGTTGCATATATTGACAGTCCATTCCTTTTTATTCTAAAATAGCATTCCAATGTATGGATGAAATACAATTTGTTCAATCAGTCAATCATTGTAAAACATTTCCAATTTTAAGAAATTGCAAATAAATGCTATAATATTGTTTTATTTTTGCTGTGGTTATTGAAAGACCTGACGAGAACAGTTTTAGAAGAAGAAAAAATTATTTGAGTGCTCACAGTTTCAGGGGTCTCAGTCCATAGAAGGCTGGCTCCCTTCCTTGAGGCTCAGGTGCTGTGGAACATCATGACAGAATAGTGTGGCTGAGGAAAGCAGCTAGGGACATAGCACCCTTAAGCAGAGTGACTCTACTCCACTCACCTACAATGACCCACCTCCTCCAGCCATACCCTACTTTGCTTCAGTTACCACCCAGTTAATTCCTATCAGGAGATTAATTCACTGATTGGGTTAAGGCTCTCATAATCCAATCATTTCACCTCTAAATTTTCTTGCCTTGTCTCATAGATGATCTTTTGGGGGATACCTAATACCTAAACCATAACAAGTATCTATGTACAGATTTTTGTATAAATATATTTTTATTTTTCTGAGATAAATACCCTAAAGTATAGTTGTTAAGTTATATGGTAATTACATATTTATTTTTGAAACAAACTGTCAAATTGTTTTTCACAGTTACTTGTGTCATTTAACATTCTTCCTCCATAAAGTGATCCAGTTTCT
The DNA here is from genome assembly GCF_964194105.1 of Spermophilus citellus. Classification (NCBI taxonomy): domain Eukaryota; kingdom Metazoa; phylum Chordata; class Mammalia; order Rodentia; family Sciuridae; genus Spermophilus; species Spermophilus citellus. The sequence continues at coordinate 137,274,925 of NC_138189.1, forward strand.
CCACATTATCTCAAGCATTTGGTACTGTCCCTGTTTTCTATATTACCTATTTTGGTAGGTATTCAAAGAGATCCCATTTGCATTTCTTTGGAAACTAATGATGTTGAACAACATTTCATGTGTGTACTTGCCATCTGTTTGCCCTCTTTGATGAAATGTTGTTTCATGATTTTTGCCCATTTTAAGGTAATTATTTGATTTTCCACAGGTGAATTATGTTTATCTATATATAGTATTTAGATCATATATATGCAAAGTCTCCATTATTCCACTTATACAGGTTATTTAAAATAGTCAAATTCATAGAAGAAGACTGGTGGGGTAGCTTCCTGTGTCTGAGGAGAAGAAATTGGGAGTTACAGACCAACAAGGCAAAGGCTTCTGTCAATCAAAAGGAACAAGCTCTAGAGATCTACTATTTAACACAACAATAATGTATACTTAAAACATTAATAGATTTCATGTTTAGTGTTTGGAAAATAGTAAAATAAAAATTTAACCTGAGGCGGCCCCTTTATTTGAATTTTAAGAAACCACCTTAACAAGACATTTCCTTGGGAAACCTTTATACTAGAAAAGTCATAAAAACACTAAACTTTACAACAATATATTTAAAAGTCATGAGCCTACCAAAATAACACAAATACTTTGCTTAAAACTGTTGTTGCAGGCATGGGACAGGCCTCAGTGGATTATTGTATGGTTATTTTTAATATTTTGACCTGTCATCAGAAAAAGAGTGTTCAGGGCTTTGGATTAAAAGCTATAAAAAAAAAGAGGCTTCCTTCCCTTCCTCTGTGAATTTCTGGCAAACCTGAGTGGAACACAGAAAGCCGCAGCCAAGTTAAATTATGAAGGAGGGCCACAAGAAGAAACCCTCTGGGGATGGGTGTTGGAAATACCAATACCTGATATCCCCAGTTTTAAGTTTCCCATGTAATGAGCCTGTGAGAGGGGTGTGAGAGAGATCAATCATCCTTTCATGAGATTTTGTTAAATATTTGAGCCTTACACAGTGTCGTTTGGGGAAAATTAATGTAGGAGTTATTGCCCTGCTGGGGTAAAGCCTTACAGAAAGAGCGTAACTGCTACACTTACAAACCTGACATCCAGAACTGGTCACCAGGAGGCCTCGAGTGTGACTTTCATCAATAGTACTATGTGGACAGGTTACGTTTTTTCATTGACGCGAACACTGGCATTCTCTTCCATGGGAAGAGAGCATAGAAATGGTCCCCTCAATTTTAAAGAAATTGAGTTTCATATTATATCTCCTTTTCTTGATATGCTCTTGAGGTATTTTAGCAACTTGGACCAAACCTTATTTTTATCACTAACCATAGCAGCTCCCAGAGAGCTAGAAGCAACTTTCAAAGGTCATGGCGTTGATGTGACTTTCCTTTCCTCTACTGAATTTATTTGAGTAAAATAAGAATTATAATTGCAAGTTTCAAAAATTTTTTATTTATTTTATTTTATTTTTAAGTGCTGGGGATTGAACCCAGAGCCTTGCACATTTAAGATAAGCCTTCTACCTCTGAGCTATAGGTGCTCAGGGTATTTTTTTACATTATTTGCCTCAATCTCTGGTTTTTGCTTTTCTTTGAATTTGGGGGCTTTGGCCAAATATTTCTTATCTGTTTGTTTTCCTCTGATCAGTACCTGGATTTATAGTTGCTTGTGTTACTGCTAGTGTGATCAAATGCTGGAATTACGGGCAGAGCAGCCTCAAATCATTAGCAATGTTAGGAATTGTAATTTTTCCCTGGGAAATATTCAGCTCCCACCTGTGAAATGTAGAAGGGGTACTAGCCCTTGAACCCAGGCAGACAGTGACACAGTGATAACACTCTCAGTGCAAGATGCAGCTGGCTTATGCGTGAGGAACCCTCCATTTCCCAACATCAGGCCCTGATTCCCAGCACAACAAAGTCAAAGTTTCTTTCAATAGTTCATTAAACTTCAGTTTCTGGAGATTTTATCAAGCAGTCGAGGTCGTAAATGTTAGATCAGCCACTATTTTATGAGGTTTTCTTCTATAATCCATGAATATTAACATGGTCATTTTGTTCAAAAAAGACATTGCAGTGAACTCTTCTCCCTCCCTGCCATTGAACTTGATACTATCCAGCATGCACGAACTAAACTTGTTTTCATTCTTGAGGAATCATAGTGACGCATCACACAGGCATTAAAGATTACAGCATCACTTGGGAGTAGCATAAGTAACTGTCTCCATTTGTCTTAGAAAACCTGAACTACTGCAACAAAGTACTATTGAACAGTTGCCTCAAAACCAGCAGAAAATTATTTCTCAGTCCTGGAGGTTGAAATTTGGAGATCTGAGTGCCACCTGATAGCTTCTGGTGAGAGACTTCCAGGTTGCTGACTGTTAATTTCTCATTTTATTCTCACATTGTGAAAAGAGGAGAAGCCAGAAACCTGTCTTATTTTTATAAGGACACTAATCCCATTCATGAGAGCTCCAACCTCATGGCCTGGTCACCTCCCACAAGTCCCTCATCTAAATAGCATCACATTAGATATTAGATTTCAATATATAAATTTTGAGGGGATACAGACATCCAGTTAATTGCACAATTATTTTACAGAAAACATTTTTTGAAATTACAATGCTTATTCCATCAAAGATTTTCTTTTCACTATACTTCATTGACTCAAAGAATCATAAACCATTAGCATTGTTTGTAACTACAAAGAATAGTGTGAGATCTACCCTCCCATAATAATACCCATTATTTTATCCAAGTATTAGCACAACATCTATCTATATAGCATAAATTTTAATGATGCAATTAATTTATCAGAATGCACTAAATGATCTTTTGTCACAATCAATGTTAGAGTTATGACTGTGTAAATAGGTTTTATTTCTTATTCAAATCTGTTTTTCAATTATTCATATGAACTCTTTAGTACACTATGATGTACATAATTGTTCACTACTCATGTGATCATCCAAACCTTCACAATAGAGCAAAAGGATGACTCTGTTTTTGTAAAGTTATATTGGTACATGGCCTAAGAGATCCACCTAGGAAATAGGAATGACTTGTGTGTGATCTACAAAGATGCAAATTCTGTGAAATTACAGGTTAATTTTTATCTAGAAGAAATGCTTAGTATGCTCTTCCAGAGTAAATCAAAAGTAGCAAAATACCTTTACCTTTGCTGACTTGTTTTTCCCTTGACTCTGCTCTTTCGTTTTTATTTTTTTCTGGTTGGGTGGACAACCCTGGTTCTGGTTCTAGTGTACACAAAAGTATATAAGTTATTCTCTACTTGTGGCAACAATGTCTGATGCTCACTATTGAAATGTTCATCATCTGTTTTCTAAGAAAGACTCTACGAGAAACCTGTTGTGTGGTCTTGTGTTTGTGCACATTCCAGGTGTCCCCTGACCACCCACCTGTTCAGTGATTGCTGGAAGTTTATTACAATGAAGTTTATAATGAATTATTACAGTGAAGAGACACAAGAGAGAATGAACAGGGACAAGTTTCATCAGGAGGTTCTAGAAGAATCCAGGCATAACTTTCAAAGTTCTCCCACAGAGAAGTGCACAAAACATGCTTCTTCCTCCACTCATGAACTGTGACGGCATGTATCTGTCCAGAGACACCTGATTACAACACAGAGCTGAGAATTTGATTAGAAGTTGGTCATGCAGGTACCCTCTACCCACCTATCAGCCACCATAACCAACAGGCCATATTCCCAGAGGAGGAAGGCATGTGCTTATCATAAATTACATTTTTTGTACAATTTATACAGCCTGATATTGCAGTGTTCAGTGCCCCAAGCATATAAAACTGCATTATAAATTAGTCATGAAGGGAACTTTCTAAAGCAAAATTCCTAGATGTCAGCCAAGGCCAGCCCCACCAGCAGGCCCTTCTACAGAAATGTAAGACGTGAGAAACATCAGGGTTGCTACATTAACTCGTAACCACATGTTACGTTTGCCTGTGTGTAACCTGGCTCAAAAATAAATAAGTATGTCATACCTGTTGGATATATTCTTTGACATTTGGACTTTGGGATCTGGCCAGTGAGATTTTGTGTCCTGCATTTACTTTTGACCCAAAGCCAAAGTTGTTCATCTGAAGCTGCTATTGACTTACTCATATCCCTTCAAACTTTGTACATTGCTTGTCAACCTAAGGAAACTATCCAAGATCCTGAGTTAAATTTTAGACCTTGATCAGGTTTCATTAACATCACCATGGTCAGAAGCACATTTTTATTTCAAAATGTTACAGAATTACTTTACCTTGGACAACATATCTTCAAAATATATGAATGGACATTTTTATCTTTGCAATGCTTAGAGAACCAAGGGAACATGTGGTACAAGAGGTTTTAAAATTGTTTTTATGAGCTTCTCTGCTTATCAAAGCGCTTGTATAAGAAACAGAGTTTTCATTTACATGCATGTCATCTTTTGCTGTGGAGCAAAACTGAGCATTTTGGTTAAAAGATACAATTAATGCAGACAAAAAAGACTCTTCATGAAAAAATAATGACAAATAAATAAAACTGTGTATGCAAGGTAGTGGATTGTGTGCTTGTATTTTTTAAAGAAAAGCAGAAGAGGTTTGACCTCAGAGAAAGTGTCAAGTTGTTCCAGAATGAAGAAGGCAATAGTGAATGAAAAAATTTGAGTATGGGGAGTTGTTTAAGGTTTCAGGGAAAAAAAATTTTACCTGAAATTATAGTATCCAAAATGGATTAGTCTGAAAAGATCAGTGAAATACTTTGGTGCAGTTTTTTGAGTTTGTCCATAAGGGGGAAAATGGTTTATGAATTCTTTATTGCCCCAAATCACATGAATGCAATACCAGAATTTGGTTTTTCTCTCTGCTAAAATGGCAGATTGGAGCATTCAGTTCCTCTGAACAAGAAGCAATAAAAAGCTACTCCCTAACTTTTGCGTAACATTCCATGCAACAAAGAGTTTTAGGCTCATCAGAGGACGTGTGTGTGTGTGTGTGTGTGTGTGTGTGTGCGCGCGTGTGTTTTCTCCCTGATTTGTAATGCCCTTGAATACATTTTAAAAAGCAAAGGACAAAAGTTGCTTCTGAAAGAGCTAAGATCTCTGATGGTTAGGTTACCTTTTACTATTCCTATTTTAAGTCATCCTTTTGACATCATCATTAGTAGATGAAGAGGCTACAACCATTTATTCTTCCCTGGCACTTCTATTTCTCTCTTAGTTGGGTATCTAATCTCTTCTGTAGATCTTTGATTTTGGCCTCCCAAGACAAGATCTTACATTCATAAAAATAATTTCTTTAAGATTTTTTAATAACTCAATAATGTTTTGGGTTGTCTAGAAGCCTCTGGATACTTACGAAGATTCTTCTTTCATATTACCAAAGAGGGTTACTAATAATAATTAGGTTGTTTGATCTGCCCAATATTTCCTAATTAACTCAATGCTATTGAATAAAGAGCTGCTTGGAAGACCTGTCAAATAAAGAGCAACTCAGCCTTCCCCGAATTAGTTTTGTACAGAATTACTATTAATACAAGTATACTTCAGGGATTGTCCCATTACAGAAAAGATTGGAAGGCTCTAGGATTAAGGTACATCCTATGTTTTACCCTTAGAGGAATTGTGTACCAAACCTTTATGATATCAATATGTGGTATAATCCAAATGAAAGTTCTCTCTCATGGAATCTAATAATGTTGCTTAATAAAGTTATCATTGCTACTTAGTCTTTATCAACAGATGGATTATTTTTGCCTCTCATATTTTCCTAAAGACCCATTATAAGATACAATTCAGAAATTTGATCCTGAACCAAAAAGCATATTCTTAGCACCTTGTAGTAGAGATTGTTTCTTTTGCTGAGAAGAAACGTTTTAGTTTGAATCCATCCCATTTACTGATTCTTGATTTTAATTCTTCGTGCTATAGAAGTCTTATTAAGGAAGTTAGGGCCCAATCGAACATGATAGAAATTTGGGCTTACTTTTTCCTATATTAGGCACAGGATCTCTGGTTTAATTCCTAGATCCTTGATCCACTTTGAGTTTTGTGTATGATGAGATGGGTTTAATTTCTTTCTTTTTTTTTTTTTTGCATATGAATTTCCAGTTTTCCCAGCACCATTTGTTAAAGAGGCTATCTTTTATCCGATATGTGTTTTTGGTGCCTTTGTCTAATATAAGTTAACTGTAATTATATGGGTTAGTCTCTGTGTCCTCTATTCTGTACCATTGGTCTACCAGTCTATTTTGGAGCCAATACCATGCTATTTTTGTTACTATTGCTCTGTAGTATAGTTTAAGTTCTGGTAAAATGATGCCACCTGCTTCACTCTTCTTGCTGGAGATTGCTTTAGCTATTCTGGGTCTCTTATCTTTCCAGATGAATTTCATGACTGCTTTTTCTATTTCTGAGGGATGACATTGGATTTTGATTGGAATTGCATTAAAAATGTATAGTGCTTTTGGTACCATGTTCATTTTGACAATATTAATTCTGCCTATCAAAGCACAAGGAAGATCTTTTCATATTCTAAGGTCGTCTTTAATTTCTTTCTTTAGTATTCTATAGTTTTAATTGTAGAGGTCTTTCACCTCTTTTGTTAGGTTCATTCCCAAATATTTTATTTATTTATTTATTTATTTATTTATTGAGGCCATTGTAAATGGGGTAGTTTTCCTCATTTCCCTTTCAGAGGATTTGTCACTGACATACAGAAATGCCTTTGCTTTATGGGTGTTGACTTTGTATCCTTCTACTTTGCTAAATTCATTTACTAGTTCTAGAAGTTTTCTGGTGGAATTTTTTGAGTCTTCTGGATATAGAATCATATTGTGGGCAAATAGTGCTAATTTGAGTTCTTCTTTTCCTATCTGTATCCCTTTAATTTCTTTCATTTGTCTAATTGCTCTGGCCAGTGTTTCAAGAATTATGTTAAATAGAAGTGGTGAAAGAGGGCATCCCTGTCTTGTTCCAGTTTTTAGAAGGAATGCATTTAATTTTTCTCCATGTAGAATGATGTTGGCCTGGGGCTTAGCATAGATAGCCTTTATGATGTTGAGATATGTTCCTGTTATCCCTAGTTTTTCTAGTGTTTTGAATGTGAACTGATGCTGTATTTTGTCAAATTCTTTTTCTGCATCTATTGATATGATCATATGATTCTTATCTTTAAGTCTATTGATGTGATGAATTACATTTATTGATTTTCATAAGTTGAACTAAGCTTGCATCCCTGGGATGAACCCCACTTGAATGTGGTACACAATCTTTTTGATGTTTTGTATTCAATTTGCCAGAATTTTATTGAGAATGTTTGCATCTATGTTCATTAGAGATAATAGTCTGAAGTTTTCTTTCTTTGATGTGTCTTTGTCTGGTTTTGGAATCAGGGTGATATTGGCCTCATAGAATGAGTTTGGGAGTATTCACCTTTTTTCTATTTTATGGAATAATTTGAAGAGTATTGGTATTAGTTATTCTTTAAAGGTCTTGTAGAGTTCAGCTATGTATCCATCTGGACCTGGGCTTTTCTTGGTTGGTAGGCTTCTGATGATGTCTCCTATTTCATTGCATGAAATTGATCTGTTTAAATTGTTTATATCATCCTGGTTCAGTTTGGGCAAATCAAATGACTCTAGAAATTATTTGTTGATGCCTTTGATATTTTCTATTTTATTAGAGTACAAATTTTCAAAATAATTTCTAATTATCTTCTGTATTTCCATAGTATCCATTGTGATATTTCCTTTTTCCTCACGTATGTTAGTAATTTAAGTTTTCTCTATCCTTCTCTTTGTTAGCATGGCTAAGGCTTTATCAATTTTATTTATTTTTTTCAAAGAACCAACTTTTTGTTTTGTCAATTTTTTCTATTTTTTTGTTTCAATTTCATTGATTTTAGCTCTAATTTTAATTATTTTTGTCTTCTATTGCTTTTGGTGTTGATTTGTTCTTCCTCTTTTAGGGCTTTGAGATGTAATGTTAGGTCATTTATTTGTTCTTCTTTTAAGGAGAACTTTCCTCTTAGTACTGCATTTGTAGTGCCCAGAGATTTTCAATATGTTGGATCGATATTTTCATTTACCTCTAAGATCTTTTTAATCACTTCTTTAATGTCTTTTGTGACCCATTGTTCATTCAAAAGCATATTATTTAGTCTCCAGGTGTTGGGGTAGCTTTTATTTTTTATTTTACCATTGATTCCTAATTTTATTCCATTATGATCTGATAGAATGCAGGTTAGTATCTCTACTTTTTTTTGTATTTGCCAAGAGTTGCTTTGTGGCATAATACATGGTCTATTTTACAGAAGGATCCATGTGCCACTGAGAAGAAAAATTTTTTCACTCATTTATGAATGAAATATCCTATATATGTCAGTTAAGCTAAGTTATTGATTGGATTATTGTGTTCTAAAGTTTCTTTGTTCAGCTTTTGTTTGGAAGATCTAGCCAGTTGTGAAAGAAGTGTGTTAAAGTCACCCAGAATTATTGTGTAGTGGTCTATTTGACTCTTGAATTTAAGAAGAGTTTGTTGAATGAGCATAGCTACTTCATTGTTTGGGGCATATATATTTATAATTGTTATGTCATATTGATGTATGGTTCCCTTGAGCAGTATAAAATGTCCTTCTTTATTCCTTTTAATTAACTTTAGCTTGAAGTCTACTTTATTTAATATGAGGCTGGAGACCCCTGCTTGTTTCTGCAGTCCATGTTAGTGATATGTTTTTTCCAAACCTTTCACTTTCAGTCTGTGAATGTCTTTTCCTATGAGATGGGTCTCTTGGAGGCATAATATTGTTGGGTCTTTTTCTTTAATCCAGTCTGCCAGTCTATGTCTTTTGATTGGTGAGTTTAGGCCATTAATATTGAGGGTTATTATTGAGACATGATTTGTATTCCCAAACATTTTTGATTATTTTTTGGTATTTAACTTGACTTGTTTTCTCCTTTGATTAGTTTTTCCTTTAGTGTAATACTTTCCTCTGCTGATTTCCATTGTTTTTCATTTCCTCCTCATGGAATATTTTGCTGAGGATGTTCTGTAGTGCAGACTTTAGAGTTGTAAATTCTTTTAACTTTCATTTATCATGGAAGGTTTTTATTTCATCATCAAATCTAAAGCTTAATTTTGTCAGATATTATTCTTGTTTTACATCCATTTTCTTTCAGAGCTTGTTATATGTTGTTCTAGGATCTTATAGCTTTCAGGGTCTTGATTGGAAAATCTGCAGATATCCTAATTGGTTTTCCCTATATGTAATCTGATTCCTTTCTCACATGGCTTTTAAGATTCTCTCCTTATTCTGTATGCTAGGCATTTTCATTATAATGTGCCTTGGTGTGAATCTGTTGTGATTTTGTACATTTGGCATCCTGTAAACCTCTTGTACTTGGTTTTCCAATTCATTCTTCATATTTGGAGAATTTTCTGGTATTATTTCATTGAATAGGTTGTTAATTTCTTTGGTTTGTAACTCTGTGCCTTCCTTTATTCCAGCAACTCTTAAATTTGGTCTTTTAGGCTATCCCATATTTCTTGAATGTTCTGCTCATTGTTTCTTACCATCTTCACTGTGTGGTCTATATTCTTTTCAAGATTATATATTTTTGTCTTCATTGTCTGAGGTCCTGTCTTCCAAGTGTTCTAATATATTGGTGAAGCTTTCTATTGAGCTTTTAATTTGGTTTATTGTTTCTTTGATTTTAAGGCTTTCTGTTTGTTTGTTTTTTTTTAGAACCTCTATCTCCTTATTGAGTAATCTTTTGCTTCCTATATTTGTTTATGTAGGTCTTTATCAAAATGATCTTTTGCTGCTTGTATTTGTTCTCTTATATCATCCTTTAATTCACATAATTAATTCACATATTTTAATTATGTACATCCTGAAATCCTTCTCTGTCATTTCTTCTATTGTGCTGCCCATGGATTCTAATGACGTAGTATCTTGATTTGTCTGGGGCACTTTTTTACCTTGTTTTTTCATGTTGTTTGTATGTCTTCCCTGCTAGCACTGCGGATCCATGGCATTATAGTTTTTACGCTATAGGCTAATAGTGCCTCTTCAGGGTGCCAGTACCGCTCCCTCTCCCTTTCTATTTCCTAATCAGGGACCTTTCTCTCTGGAGGTCTTGCGGGTCATATTCTGGTGGCTGCGCCCCTGTCTTGGAGAGCTATTTTGTATTGGGTAGTCACTGTGCCAGGTTAGCAGCTGCAGGGGAGAGAGAGGAAAGTTGGGGACCATGAGTACCTGCCCAGCCAGTGTTCCAAGCTGGGAGTTGCACCAGCTAAAGATGGTAACAAAGGTGTCTCAAAATGGAGGTGGCTGCTTTCAGCAATGGAGTGTCTGGAGGGATCGGTGGGTGGTGGTGCTGGGTGATGTGTTCAGTGATGCAGCTCTGTGGCTTGCAGCTCTGTGGCTGTCGGCTGTCTCTGGACCCAGTGTGGGCTCCGGTGTGCGGGTTGGTGGGGTTGTCCTGGGCCATTCTGGGCTCTGTGAGTGAAATTATACTTTTGAAAGTGGCTTTTTCTTCAGTGATTCCCTCAGGGGATAGCAACAAATACTGAGTCTCTGTCTTTTGTGCCAATAGCACGGTTTGCATGGGCTCATTAAAATTCCATCTTCCTTTTTTGCCAGAATATAATTAGACAAATCTCTTGTGTAATCAAGGATATAGTGAAAAATAAATCTTCCTTTTTCACATATAAAACATCCACAGTTAAAGAAGTGGAGGTTGTATTTCATATTGAGACCAATGTCTACAACGTTTTTCTAAAATACTGGTCTCATGACAGGGTTCCTGATGTACATGTTTTAAGAAAGGCCATTTTTCTGACAGCTCAAGAATTTCCACAGATTTTGAAAACCTGTGGAGTAGAGTTCACCAACATTACATGTACTGCAAGCAGAATTTGCTGGAGATGAATCTCTTATTTGTCTCCTAAACTTGAGGAAGAAGAGCAAGTAATAGAGGCTTTTCAATGTGCAATCCTATATTCCTGATGAAATTTCCAGGCAGAATTTAATGTTGTGGGTTTAGTATTTTCCAACTCAGGGTAGCTGTAGATGTAATGACCATTCAGAAGAGAAGAATATCCATGTCACTTAACATTTCTTATTGGACCATGTAAATGAATCAGAGAAGCCTTTTATGATAAACAAAAAATATATATATATAATGATTATTTATGACCACAAGTAAAGGCCATTCAAGACTATATGAAAATTCATACAGAAGTATAAATGTTGGCTGCATGTCTTTTCAATGTTTTCCAGAACCTTGTCGAATAGACCTACCCAATAGATGATTTCTCTATACAAAGTGCTTTAAATGGACTCCTTACTAACTCACAATTAGGCCTTGAGTCAGTGCAATTATATCTTTGCTTTAGCAATATTTTAACCAGAGTTATATGTCATAATTGGAAATTATTGTTTCCTGATATCAAAGACTGGAATTTTATTGCCCTACAGAACAGTAATTAGTTTTGTTCTAACATAACAAACCTGTTCCAATGTGCCTCTGACGCTTTTTGAAGTATCTTAACCATTCTGTTGTTTCTTCATTAATAAATTAAATATATCTCTAGAGTATTTTGTATGTCTTTATGTGATTCATGCTTTCAGTATATTTATAATCATACTTTTATAGCATGTTAATTTGCAAGGCTAACATTTTAGAAGTTGCTACCAACTCCTAAATTCTGCATTGCTATTTAAGTAAGGTATGGCCCAGTATTTAGGAACAGTAGCATTTGATTATTATTTATATTTTTAAATTCATAGATTTCTTTATTGAAGTAGCCAAGCATAATGTTCACCAATATATTTGCTATTTAGATGAAGACAAATATCTACTATTATTCTGATGTCCTTGTTACAAGTCAGTACTCTCTTTATTACTGATAACACCATCATCAAATAAACAATTCTACACATTTAGTTCATCACATTCCTCCAATGAGAAATTCTTCTCCACAAATACTTGCTTTTGTGGGAAATATTAGCTCACCTTCCTGCTAAGAGACCTGGTGCAGTATTTTGCTTCTTTTCTTTTAGCTACCTGTGAAGATGTTATCAAGCCTTCAAAATTCAATTCCCTGCCTTGAATATGCGAAACTTTTTCTTAATCTTTTCAATAAAGTTATTTTGTTCCAGTAACTCTAACCATATGCCTGTATATTATTGTTTAACTTTTCTGTTGAAATAATTTTTTTCATATTCTTTCCCATTGGATGATAAATTTCAGGAGGAAAAGTGCCTGTGTCTAATGACTGAATGAAATTTAACCTCTTCCCAAAATACTATTGAATTGAATGAATGGCTTCCCTTTCTAAGCATCCTGTAATATTGAGAGCCTCATTGATTATACTATTGAACATGTGCTACCTTAGGACAGCTATTAGCCTTTTCTCTTTAACTAATTTTTAAATTGCATATGGCTAGTTAGCTTTTAGTCATTACTCCCTCCCTGCCTTTTCTCCCAAATGGACTTTAAAGTAGAATCTGTGGTGTACAGAATTTGTTGTGCTCCACGAGGAATTGTCACTGTTGGCTTTTATAATAGATTCTCCAGAAATGTTTGTTGATTTTTTTATTGGTTCTTTTAGTTATATATAACAGTAGAATCCATTTTGATGTATAAGGGTGGAATATATCTTATTCTAGTTAGGACCCCGTTCTTGTAGACATACATGATGATGGGATTCACTGTGAAATTTTTATTCTTATACATCATTTGAATTTCCCCCTCATATTTGGGTGGAACACAACTTCCTATATTTCTTGTTAAATGTCTGGTTATTTTTTCTTTGTTTATGTTATGAGGCATGCACATTTTGCTAAGTAGGAGGCCAATTTTTCTCAGTGCTGTCTAGAAATATGCCAATATAACTCTTGATTGGCTGTGATCCCAACTTCCATATTCACCTGAACCTGGGAAAACTTAAAAATGCTTTTTCAGGCTAAGTTTAGTAGATGAATTTTCTTCCATATTCTACACTATCATTAGTCTCAGCTTCATTCCATAGAACATTAGAAGAAATTTGAGGCCAATGGATGTCAATGGTATAAATTCCAGCAGTTACTGTTTTGCTTAGCTTTTTGGTCAACAGTCTTCTGTCCACTCCAGGGCCTTTCTCATCATATTTCTAGTGGCTAATCGTTAATACGCATCACTTATAGTTGTTATCATTTATTTCCCTCTGCTAATATTTTGTAGCCTACCTTCTGATACTTTTAAAAAGATTTTGAATTTAATCCATCAGCAATGGATTTAAAAATTCAAGTCTCTTTTAAATCTTTTCAAATTCGTTTTTCAATCTTAGGTTGTTTTTAGGAAAGTCACCAACTTCCTGCAATGTGCAGAATCCAATGGCCGGCTTTCTATCCTTATAGTATTTCCCCAACCATCAGCACCTGCCACAGCGGATCATCTCCTCCACTGGCTTTCAGGATGCCTTATGGTTTCTCTCTGTCTCACTAGTGTCCTGTCTACTTAAGGGTTCTTACTCATTCCTCTGATCTCTGGCATTTTGAGGTCCCAGGGATGCCATAGTCAGGCTGGGCTGCCTAAGTCCTGCTGGGCAAAATAACCGAGAGGTGACAAGCAACTTGAAGGTTGAAGCAGGAACTACTTTATTGCGAGTGAACTCAGCAGGAACTGCGAACTCAAAGTAGCGGGCACCCAAGGTAGCAGGAGCCGCTTCTCTGCCCGACGGCAGAGGTACACATACCCAACTAATGACACACAGCTTAACTTAATTGACATCATCTAGACACAGCAGTCAGTCATTAAGGAATCCTCATCATCTTAATGGCTCGCTGGCGTTGGCTCACAAACCACTCCTCCTGCCATGCTGCCAGGCGCCATCTTAACTTGGTTGTGGCCCTCAGCACAGGGACTCCGCTATCTCCTCCTACCCATTGTCTAGGGCACCTAATCCCATCCAGTGTCATGCTTTCAAATGGCATCTAGGGCCAAAAGTTCTGCTTCTCTCTCTGAACTTCTGCCACCTACTTCAATGTCTTTTAGGAATCTTTAACTTAAAATGTCCAGAACTGGACTTGGGATCTCCCCTCTGAGTGCTTTTTCACCTTACAGATGTCCTCATCAGAGGGACTGGCAAAGATGTCCTTCCAGCTGCTCAGCTTGCCCGCCTCCCCTGCCCTCCATGTGACCCATCACAGCTCTATTTGTTAAACATATTTTACCATAGTGTACCACACTCACTGCTGTCTTTTGACCAATCCAAGATCATTAATGAACGATTGAAGCAGAAAGCAAAGTGAAGAGTTATTTCAATCATTCATTAATGATCTCTCTGCCCCAGCTTTTTGTTTATTCTCACACAGCATTTAAGGTCATCATTTTAAAATGTCAGATCATAGTATTCTTCTCTTCAAAACTTCTGCCTCAGGCCATGTGCCATCTCCTCAGCCTGGAACATTCTGTCCCATGTATCCATCTAATTTCTCATCTTCTACTTGGTTTTAATCACATTATTACTGAAAATTGTAATAACTGTCCTCCTTCACTATGCACACAAACTTTGTATTCTCCTTCTAAGCCTTTCTATTCACAACATCTGGATTTAAAAATTCAACAAACTATTATACTCTGTGTTTCACTTTTTTAAAAAATTTTTAACTTCACACCCCTCATCTCTAAGTTCCATGCACACAGGTAGGAATATCTGAATTATTTTTTTTTACTGCTTCATTTGTAGTATAAACATGAGTACCAGGCATAGAGAAGGGATCAATAAATATATATATTGCATTACTTAATTACAAAATTACTTAAGACTCAAAACAAGTCTCAAAATTACTGCATCTGTATTTTCCATTTGATAGGGTGACAGTTGACAATGAGAAACCACTAAAATTATAGCAGTATTTGTATATTATATCACATTTAACTCAGAATATGTTTATTTTATTTATATCTGCTCTAATTCACACACACAAAAAAAATATAGCAGCTGCTTCTATTTGGATGTTGACAGGTATTTGAAAATTGTGGATGGGACAATCAGCCTGTGCTCCAGACTTTCATCATGACCCCCCAGGAAGCATCGTATCTAAGGAACTCCTATTTCAATTTCAAATTATTTTTTCCAGAAAATTATCTCTGCATTGACATCAGTTCAATGTCATTAGTTTTCTGGAAAATGCTTTTCAGATGACAAATTGAAATCCCCAGAGGTTAGTTAATAGTTATTCCCTCTTGTCCTGCAACATTAAAGAATAACAATCTTCTTGTCTTAATATAGTTAAAGACTGTTAATGAATATTGTTCTGCCTTAAATCTTACACATATATATGTTTAAAACTTTTTAATTACTATCCTTCATAAACCTTTTTCTTCCAAGCACCAAATATTGCTCCTCTATTTAAAAAGGGTATTGAAACAAAAAGGAAATGCTAAATGATACCCCAGAATATTAGGCCCTATCATTAATGAGTCTGATATAAGGATCTGTTTCCCTAATTGTGACATTAATTGTTGTCTGAAAAATGACCTCAGAGGCTATCACAAGAACATGAAATTCATTAACTTCTTTCCCAATATTAGTTTAATTGGTTGAGATTTTAAAATCTCAGAGTTGGAAGCCACCTTAAAGTGATGCAATCTGATGTTGACTGTTAAATCAGATGGATTAAGTGACTCTGTCAGTTCCAAGAGAACACAAAGGAGAGTGACAACTGGAAAGAGGTGTCACACAAATAGCTCATCTTTGGAGAAAAGCTATGATGCTCTGGATCCTCCTTTTAAGCTTTGTTCCTGCCTGAGAGCAGAGAGAGAAGACTCGAGCAACAATTTACATTACTTGGTTACTGTCAGAATGATTCTTTTCTCCCTTGGCACTTTACCCAAGCTGAAGCTCACAGAATATTTGTGTTGCTCTTGGTTTTCTTCTTCCTCTTAGAAATAACAGAAGTCACGCCATATCAGAATAAATCCTCCGAAATGACTGCATAGAAGAACACTGGAGATCATAAAACATGTTCTGCTCCGATCTCATGGGCTTATGCACAAATCTTACCTGTGAAAGCCACCTGAGGGGTAAGGGAAATGCTCTCACTTTTATCAACACCAGGGAATATTCCATATGCAATACTAACCTCTTCAAGTTTGCATTTTAAAATTTAGTTGATGATGATAATGAGTTGAGTGCTTGCTCTCTGATGACAGTACCATGCTGAGCTCCCTCCAGGACAAATCCATCAGTGCTTCTGACACATATGTGAGCGATGCTCTGCTGCTCATATCATCAATGAGATGAGAAAACTTAAGAACACGAAGATGCGGAGCTTGCCCAGAGTTAAGTGATTCAGATGCTGGCTTCCATAATCTTTGTTTTTTTTCCTGATGTGAACTGATGATGTTTCTTTCTGATGTGAACCTCTTTTTGGAGCTTCTTTGTATTTTTGTGGTACTAAGGTTTGAACGCAGGGTCTTATGCATGCTAGGAAAGACTTCTACCACTGAGCTACATCCCCAGTTCCCCTTTTTAAAAATTATATATGACAGCAGAATGTATTACAACTCTTGTTACATATATAGAGCACAATTTTTCATGTCTCTGGTTGTGTACATAATATATCCACACCAATTCATGTCTTCATTTCTGTATTTTGGATAATAATGATCATCACATTCCACCATCATTAATTACCCCATGTCTCCTCCCTGCCCCTCCAACCCCTCTGCTCTATCTAGAGTTCACCTAGCCCTTTTTAAAACTTGAAATGGGGACTCATAACATTTCCCAAACTGGCAACACTCTTGTCTCTGCTTATCTGGTAGCTGGAATGAGGGTCATGTAGTACCACACCTGATTCTTCTTTGAGCCTCTGTGACATAGTGATGTTTTTGTTGATTTGATTCACTGGCTATTTATTTCTCTCTTCTACTTGTTCAAGTGCCTGTTTCTTCATCAATTGGTAAAACGTTCTACAGACCAGAGATCGTGGCCAGCATTGCCTCAGCCTCTAAGTAAATATTTCACCAAAGTTCATTTCCTCTTTTTTTTTTTATTGGATGTTCACAACATTACAAAGCTCATGACAAATCATATTTCATAGATTAGAATCAATTGGGTTATGAACTCCCATTTTTACCCCAAATACAGATTGCAGAATCACATCGGTTACACATCACATTTTTACATACTGCCATATTAGTGACTGTTGTATTCTGCTACCTTTCCTATCCTCTAATATCACCCCTCCCCTTCCCTCCCAATTTCTCTCTCTACCCCATCTATTGAAATTCATTTCCCTCCATGTTTGTTATCCCATTCCCCTCGTAAACTCTTAAATGTAATTTTGTATAACAATGAGGGTCTCCCTCCATTTCCATGTGATTTCCCTTTTTTTTCTCCCTTTCCCTCCCACCTCATGTCTCTGTTTAATGCTAATCTTTTCTTCCTGCTCAGCCTCCCTGTTCTGCACTTAGTTGCTCTCATTATATCAAAGAAGACATTTGGTATTTGTTTTTTAGGGATTGGCTAGCTTCACTAAGCATAATCTGCTCTAGTGCCATCCATTTCCCTGCAAATTCTGTGATTTTGTCATTTTTTAGGGCTGCGTAATACTCCATGGTATATAAATGCCACATTTTTTTTATCCATTCATCTATTGAAGGGCATCTGGGTTGATTCCACAGTCTAGCAATTGTGAATTGTGCTGCTATGAACATCGATGTGGCAGTATCCCTGTAGTGTGCTCTTTTAAGGTCTTCAGGGAATAGTCCAAGTAGGGCAATAGCTGGGTCAAATGGTGGTTCCATTCCCAGCTTTCCCAGGAATCTCCATACTGCTTTCCAAATTGGCCACACCCGTTTGCAGTCCCACCAGCAGTGTACAAGAGTACCCTTTTCCCCACATCCTCGCCAGCACTTGTTGTTGTTTGACTTCATCATGGCTGCCAATCTTACTGGGGTGAGGTGGTATCTTAGGGTGGTTTTGATTTGCATTTCCTTGACTGCTAGAGATGGTGAGCATTTTTTCATGTACTTGTTGATTGTTTGTATGTCCTCCTCTGTGAAATGTTTGTTCATGTCCTTGGCCCATTTGTTGATTGGGTTGTTTGTTTTCTTATTGTCTAATTTTTTGAGTTCTTTGTATACTCTGGATATTAGGGCTCTATCTGAAGTGTGAGGAGTAAAAATTTGTTCCCAGGATGTAGGCTCCCTATTTACCTCTCTTATTGTTTCTCTTGCTGAGAAAAAACTTTTCAGTTTAAGAAAGTCCCATTTGTTGATTCTTGCTATTAACTCTTGTGCTATGGGTGTCCTATTAAGGAATTTTGAGCCCGTCCCCACAATCTGTAGATCGGAGCCAACTTTTTCTTCTATCAGACGGAGAGTCTCTGATTTGATATCTAGCTCCTTTATCCACTTTGAGTTGACTTTTGTGCGTGGTGAGAGGAGGGGATTTAGTTTCATTTTGTTGCATATGGATTTCCAGTTTTCCCAACACCATTTGTTGAAGATGCTATCCTTTCTCCATTGCATGTTTTTAGCTCCTTTATCAAATATAAGATAGTTGTAGCTTTGTGGATTAATCTCTGTGTCCTCTATTCTGTACCATTGGTCCACCCGCCTGTTCTGGTACCAGTACCATGCTGTTTTTATTACTATTGCTCTGTAATATAGTTTGAAGTCTGGTATCGCTATACCACCTGATTCACCCTTCCTGCTTAGAATTGTTTTTGCTATTCTGGGTCTTTTATTTTTCCATATGAATTTCATGATTGCTTTATCTATTTCTACAAGAAATGCCATTGGGATTTTGATTGGCATTGCATTGAACCTATAGAGAACTTTTGGTAATATCGCCATTTTGATGATGTTAGTTCTGCCTAACCATGAACAGGGTATATTTTTCCATCTTCTAAGATCCTCTTCTATTTCTTTCTTTAGGGTTCTGTAGTTTTCATTGTATAGGTCCTTCACCTCTTTTGTTAGGTTGATTCCCAAGTATTTTATTTTTTTTGAGGATATTGTGAATGGAGTGTTTTTCCTCATTTCCATTTCAGAAGTTTTGTTGCTGATATACAGAAATGCCTTGGATTTATGTGTGTTGATTTTATATCCTGCCACTTTGCTGAATTCATTTATTAGTTCTAGTAGTTTTTTTGTAGACCCTTTTGGGTCTTCTAGGTATAGAATCATGTCATCCGCAAATAGTGATAATTTAAGTTCTTCTTTTCCTATTTTTATGCCTTTAATTTCTTTCGTTTGTCTAATTGCTCTGGCCAGTGTTTCGAGAACTATATTGAATAGAAGTGGTGATAGGGGGCATCCCTGTCTTGTTCCAGATTTTAGAGGGAATGCCTTCAACTTTTCTCCATTCAGAATGATGCTAGCCTGAGGCTTGGCATAGATAGCTTTTACAATGTCAAGGTAAGTTCCTGTTATCCCTAATTTTTCTAATGTTTTGAACATAAAGGGATGCTGTACTTTGTCAAATGCTTTTTCTGCATCTATTGAGATGATCATATGGTTCTTATCTTTAAGCCTATTGATGTGGTGAATAACATTTATTGATTTCCGTATATTGAACCATCCTTGCATCCCAGGGATGAATCCTACTTGATCATGGTGCACAATTTTTTTGATATGCCTTTGTATCCGATTCGCCAGAATTTTATTGAGGATTTTTGCATCTAGGTTCATTAGAGATATTGGTCTGTAGTTTTCTTTCTTTGAGGCGTCTTTGTCTGGTTTCGGAATCAGGGTGATGTTGGCCTCAGAGAATGAATTTGGAAGAGCTCCCTCTTTTTCTATTTCCTGAAATAGCTTGAAAAGTATTGGTATTAATTCTTCTTTAAAGGTTTTGTAGAACTCCGCTGTATACCCAACCGGTCCTGGGCTTTTCTTGGTTGGAAGTTTTTTAATTGCTTCTTCTATTTCATCTATTGATATTGGTCTGTTTAAGTTGTGAGTTTCCTCCTGACTCAGTCTGGGCAAATCATATGATTTAAGGAATTTATCGATGTCTTCACTTTCTTCTATTTTATTGGAATATAGGTTTTCAAAATAATTTCTAATTGTTTTCTGTATTTCTGAAGTGTCTGTTGTAATATTGCCTTTTTCATCCCATATGTTAGTGATTTGAGTTCTCTCTCTTCTTCTCTTCATTAGTATGGCTAGGGGTCTGTCGATCTTATTTATTTTTTCAAAGAACCAACTTTTTGTTTTGTTAATTTTTTCAATAGTTTCTTTTGTTTCAATTTCATTGATTTCTGGTCTGATTTTAATTAGTTCTTGCCTTCTGCTACATTTGCTATTGTTTTGCTCTTCCTTTTCTAGGGCTTTGAGATGAAGTGTGAGCTCATTTATTTGTTGTTTTTTCCTTTTTTTGAGGAATGACCTCCAGGCGATGAATTTCCCTCTTAAAACTGCTTTCATTGTGTCCCATAGATTCCGATATGTTGTGTCTGTATTTTCCTTTATCTCTAAGAATTTTTTGATTTCCTCCTTTATGTCTTCTGTAACCCATTGATCATTTAGTAACGTATTGTTCATTGTCCATGTGATGTAGGATTTTTCCTTCCTTCTTTTATCATTGATTTCCAGTTTCATTCCATTATGATCTGATAAAGTGCATGGTATTATCTCAACCCCTTTATATTTACTGAGGGTTGCCCTATGGCATAATATATGATCTATTTTTGAGAAGGTTCCATGTGCTGCTGAGAAAAAAGTATATCCACTTGATGATGGTTGATATATTCTATATATGTCAGTTAAGTCTAGGTTATTGATTGTGATATTGAGGTCAATAGTTTCTTTATTTAACTTTTGTTTGGAGGATCTGTCCAATGGTGAGAGAGGTGTGTTGAAGTCACCCATAATTATTGTGTTGTGATATATTTGATTCTTGAACTTGAGGAGAGTTTGTTTTATGAACGTCGCAGCGCCATTATTTGGTGCATAAATATTGATAATTGTTATGTCTTGTTGGTGAATGGTTCCTTTTAACAGTATATAATGTCCTTCCTTATCCCTTTTGATTAACTTAGTCTTGAAGTCGATTTTATTCGATATGAGAATGGCCCCGCCTGCTTGCTTACGAGGACCGTGTGGTTGGTATATTTTTTCCCAACCTTTTACCTTGAGCCTGTGTATGTCTTTTCCAGTCAGATGTGTCTCCTGGAGGCAGCATATCGTTGGATTTGTTTTTTTAATCCATGTTACCAGCCTATGTCGCTTTATTGGAGAGTTTAAGCCATTAACGTTTAGAGTTACTATTGATATATGGTTTGTACTTCCTGCCATGTTTGATTATTTATCTCTTTTTTTTTCCCTAATTTAGTTTGTTTCTCCATGATTAGCTTTCCCCCCATCCTCTGTCTTTACTGAGGCACTTCCCGCTGATGGTTTTGGTTATTGTTTTCCATTTCTTCCTCGTGTAGAGTTTTGCTCAAGACGCTTTGCAATGCTGGTTTTCTGGCTACAAATTCTTTTAGCTTTTGTTTATCATGAAAGATTTTTATTTCGTTGTCGTATCTGAAGCTTAAATTTGCTGGATACAGGATTCTTGGTTGGCATCCATTGTCTTTCAGTGTTTGAAATACGTTGTTCCAGGATCTTCTCGCTTTCAGCGTCTGTGATGAAAAATCCGTTGTCAACCTTATTGGTTTACCCCTAAATGTAATCTGCCTCTTTTCTCTTGTAGCTTTTAATATTTTCTCTTTGTTCTGTATATTGGATAGCTTCATAACGATGTGTCTTGGCGTTGGTCTATTGTGATTTTGTGTGCTCGGTGTCCTGTATGCATCTACAATTTGTATATCTGTTTCCTTTTTTATTTCTGGAAAGTTTTCTGTAATTATTTCCTTCAGCAAGTTACTCATTCCCTTGGCATGAATCTCTGTGCCTTCCTCTATCCCGATGACTCGTAAGTTTGGTTTTTTTATGTTATCCCAAATCTCTTGGATGTTTTTCTCGTGATTTTTTACCAGCCTATCTGAGTTGGCTAGACTCTTTTCAAGATGATATATTTTGTCTTCATTATCTGACATTCTGGCTTCTACTTGCTCCACTCTGTTAGTGATACTCTCGATTGAGTTTTTAATTTGGTTTATCGTTTCCTTCATTTCTAAAATTATTGTTTGATTTTTTTTTATAATCTCTATCTCCTGATAAAGATGCTTAACTTCTTCTTTTATCTGTTTTTGTAATTCATTTTCAATGTGATCTTTAAGGTTCCTTTCCATCTGTCTAAGGTGTTCCTTGAGTTCTTTATATGGCCATTTTTCTGATGACTCCAGGTCCTCCTGAATATTTAGGCTGTCTTTCATTGTTTGTACTCCTTTTCTTCCTTGCTTTTTTATGCTCATGATACTTCTTGTTCTGTTTGACTGTTGAGTTACTGTTTACTCTTATAAGTTTATTTGATGCTTGGGAGGAGAGGTATTAGAAGGAAAGGGAAGAAGTCACTAAAGAGAGTAAGTGTAGGCAGGTGGAGTTCAAGAGAGGGGGAATAAGAAAGTTGAAAAGAAATGAAAAGACAAAAGAAAAAAAGTGAGAAGAAAGAGAGAAAAAACGAAAAAATAAAAATTTAAAACAAACGAAAAAATTATAATGGTAATAAAAAATGGAAATTGAAGTTTAAAAAATAATAGTAATAATAATAGAATAAAAATAATTTTAAAAAAAATTGAAACCATTAGTAAGAAAGTTAAAGAACACAACAACGTCAACTACAAAAAGTGAGAATAAAAAAAGTACTAATAATAATCATTCAAAAAAAAATACTAATAATAAATGGAGTCATAAAGCTCGATTGACTTCTCTTCCAGTGGGTGGAGCTATGCCCACTGGGCCAGGCTTCTCCTCTTGATAGGTGGGAGCCAATCACTGTGCCTCAGCTCTTCTTCCCAGACTGTGTGGGTCTCCAGTCCTGAATGCCTGGGTCCTTCTCTTGTGGTTCCTCAATCCAGGCCCCACTCGCTGGTGACGCTTACCACATTACTGTCTACACGTCGGGTCTGCTGCTCCTGGGAGCCCTGTTTTCATGGATGTCTGGGCACACCCTTTCTGTTTGCCTCCCTCGGACCCTACGTTTGTAGGGCTTGGGGCTGAGGACCCCCAGCGAATTTGTTTGCCCTCAGGTAGCAACTCCCCTGGTAGGTGGTGCAAGGGACCTCTGTTGTCAGCCCTGGTGGGGGCGATAGCCGGGATTTCTGCGCCGCTAGTCCCAAATCACTCCTGATTCCCTGGGTCTGGCTATGGTGCTCTGTTTTTTTTTTTTTTTTTTACCTCTGTGAGATCAGGTGGGCCGACTAGTTATTTCAGCTGGGTCGTTAGTGATGAGTCACGAGAAGCAGGCGATCCGGGGCTTAAACGCAGCAGATACATGCTCAGTGTGTGTTTTCTGAGGGGCCCAAAGTGTACGCCCTAGCTGCACGTCAGCTCAGCATAGCCTAGTGATCCTGAGCAAATAGGCTTTAGATAGCAGTGCTGCCGCGGCCTCCGCTGCTCCTCAGCCCGGTGCCTAGCTCCCGGGGCCCAAGCGCTGCCGCCGCGGCTCTCCAACCCCCTCCTCTGGAGCATGGGTCCCCTCGCAGGGGGATGCCGAACGACCCAGCCTTCGGAGGACAGGGCTCGGCACGCAGCCCAGTTCTAGTCTCTAGATGCGGCAGCTAGACCGTGTAGACAGGGCCCTCAAGACAGCATGCCAAAAGCAAATGGCGGCTCCCGCGGAGTGGATTTTCAGCCCCAAAACCCCAGCCCAGCCAACAATTTCAGTCCACTAATTCTCCCTGTATAGACAATATTCAAAAAAAAAAAAAAAAAAAAGGGCGGGGGTGTACTGAGCTTTCTTTGCCTCAGGTACTTAGGATCCACTGCTGATTACCCATTCAGCTTCTCTGCGGGGAGCGAAGTGGAAGAGGAAGCAGATGGGCGCATAGCGCCCGTGGCTCTGAGCAGAAAAGCGTACGGGAGCCAAGCGTCTCTTTTTCAATCTCTTTGTTTTTACTGCTGTTTGGCCGGGTGGTCCACTACAGACTAATGGTGAAAGGAGCTCTAACAAGCTGCGCAAAGACTCGATTAAAGCCTCTGCTTTGAGCTCCAGGCTCAGCACTTCAGCCACCCCCGTACGCAGCCCAGTTCGCTATTTCATAGAGGCTTGGTTAGATTCCCTTCACGTCGCCTCCTGGGCTGGGCGGGCGGGGGGCTGTTTGATGTGCGGGCGGGGACCCTTCTCGCCACGCCAGGTCCCGCCGCCGGGGCCGTTTGCAGAACCGGGCAGGCGGCGCCGGCGGCGGCTGGCAGCGGGACTGGTCCTCTGCACCGCATGGCCAAGATTCACTCGTCTGGGACAAACTATCACCTCTAATAAACTTACTAATTTCCGGCAGGTCTCCTTTCAGCGGAATTTTGCTCGAAGTTCATCAGTAGGTAGAATCTGGGTGTATTAATGGATCTTTTTGATCCCGTTACTGTGGAGATACTGAACGTGCTGCTTCCTCGCCGGCCGCCATGTTGGGTCCCCTCATTTCCTCTTAAAATAAACTTGATTTAAGACAGTTTAATATTTGCAAAGAAAATTACAAGTATAATACAGAGAGTTCCTACACACGCCACACCAATTCCCCAATTATTAATGTCTTACATTAGTATGGTACAGTTGCTATTGATGACCTGGTCTTGATATGATATCAGCTAAAGTCTATACTCTGTTCCAATTTCTTGGCTTCTACTTAATGTCCCTTTTATGTTCCTGAATCCTAACACATTTAGGATAGGTCATATTTAGGAACAATCCCATCACATCTAATCCTCAGATCTCCTTAGGCTTCTCCTGGCTATGACAGTTTCTCGAGCTTTCCTGGTTATTAATGACCTTGATAGTTTTGGCCAGGTGTTTTGTAGAATGTCCCTCAAATGGGATATGTCCAATGTGTTTCTCATGCCTAGTTGGGGTTATGTGTTCTAGAGAACATAGAGGTAAAGTGGCATTTTCTACATCCTATCATGCGTGCATCCTACCAACATGAACTGTCAGTGCTGACCTTGTTGGAAGCAGGTAGTCTGATTCTTCCCACTTTTTACTTCTGTTTCAGTATTTGCTATTTCAGGACTTTTGCTTTTGTGTTTAAACTTTAGAATCTGTTTGCCTATATCTATAAAATAACCTCCTGACATTCTGATTGGAAATGAATTGTCTACAGGTCAATTTGGGAAGAATAAATATGTTTAAAGTATTGGATCTTCCAGTCCTTGAACATAGCATCTCTCTCCATTTATTTAGATCTTTGGATCTTTAATTTCTTTCATTAGTTTTGTTGCTTTCTTTGTAAAGGCTCTCTCTGTAGATATTCTGTCAGATTTATGTCTGAGTATTTCATTTCTTTTTGCTGCTATTGTAGATTTATTTTTAATTTCAAATTCTGAATGATCATTGCTGGTGTACAGGAAAAAGCAATAGATTTTTCTTTATTAAGCTTGTATGCTGCAACACTGCTATGCCTGCTTATTAGTTCTTGGAGATTTTTCTTGTTTTTGTTTTGTTCTGTTTCCTTTCTTTGAGAATTTGTACATGTACAATCATGTTACCTGCAAAGAAAAATGGTTTTATTTCTCTTTCTACAATCTATATACCTTTTGCTTTTTCCCCCCTTTGTCTTACTGGCAAAGCCAGGAACTCCAGGGTGATGTTGGAAAGAGATGGTACAAGAGGACATCTTGACTCATTACAAACCTAGGGGGAAGGCTTCCAGGTGCTCACCAGTGCATATGAAACCAACTGTAGATAATTTGCAGATACGGCTTTTCATGTTATATGTGTTTTCTTCCATTTTTAGTTTTCACCCAGTTTATATTATAAATAGGTATTTATTTTTATCAAATGCTTTTTCTGTCTCCATTGATAGGATCATCTGATTTTTAATAGCTCTTTGATATGCTTGATGATAGTGACTGATTTTCATAAGTTACAACTTACATTTATTATGGGAAGTTTAAATCTTACCATACCAAAGTAAGCCTTGCATGTCTAAAAGTTCTACTCTACTCGGTTGTGGTATAAACACCTTTCTTTACACAAGGCTAGATTTGATTTAGTATTTCATTAAAGGTTTTTGTATGTATGTTTATGAGGGATATTAGGCTATAATTTCTCTTTGTGTAATATCATTCTCTGGCTTTGGAATAGGGTAATATTCATATTTATGTTGTTTTGAATTATAAGCAAATTTTAGAACTCTTAATATAATTTTATATATATATACCTATGAATTGAATAAATGTACATCTCACCCTCTTTTCTATAGAATATAAATTTGGAATGTAAAAAGAGAAAGACTCTAAACATAAAATATTGCTCTAGGTTCGCTTTCAAAACCAGAGTGTAGTAGTTTCTCAGAGACTTAAGTGTCAAGTCCTGATATAAGAAGTATCTAATAAGATCAGGAGATGCCTGGTTATCAAAACCTCTGGAGTCTCCACAGCAAGCAAATCCATATGTTTGGGTCTGCCAATGATAGGTCTTAAGACCACAGTTTCAATTGATAATTACACATAATAAGGCTGCTGGAAGTTTGTTGTTCGCTTCAAGACTAACACTGCCGGCTCTGACTCAAATTCATTAAGAACATTTTCTCTTGGGTGTTTCATAATGAGAAACTGTCTTGGTGCCAATAAACTCCTCATGTGATTGATGTTGAAATGCAGAGCTCTGATGGCCTCGGGAAGACTGCTGCCAAGGCCCATGCTTTAATGTCTTGGGAAATTCACTGATGCCTGAAATGTAACTTCAAAGTAGAAAAATAAGCAGGTGAAAGAAGTAGGCTTCACTAAAGTAATACTCCAGGGCCCACCTGTGGCCTCGAGGAAAGCGAAGTATCTTCTAACTTCCTGCCAAACATGAGTGCATGGGCCCATCTGAGCTTTAGACGTCGTAACAGAAATGTCTGAGAGCTATTTTCAGTTTGAAAGTTTCTGATATGAAGGAAAAAAATACAAAGTCCAGGATTTTAGTTTTTCTTTTGTCTTTAATTTGTATTCTCAAGTTTACTCCAGTGGCAATTTCTCCATCAACAATGAATACTTTAGTGATAAAAAATTTCATATTTTGTTTTGGTTTTAGCTTTAAAAAAATTTTCATAGCTAGTCATCTTTAAATTCTGGCCTAGAAGGAGAAATGTTTGTCCCCCATGGCTTCAGTAAACCTAGGTGAGGAAATCAATGCTTATTCTATCATTTTATTAAATGTAGGAGATACTATTCATTCTTTCTTTCATTTACTATTTTCTTCCTTTCATGTTTCTCTCACTTATTCACTGCCATTAATCCAAAATATATTTTGATGACAGGCACCAGGCACAAACAAAAATGAATTGGGTTCTTAACCTGTAGGAAAATGATAATCTATAAGGCAAAAAGAAGAGTCACAAAAAGAAACAAATGCTATGTCAAGGTCATTGTACTGTCATATGTAACTAATTAAAACAAATAAAAGTAATAATCCAAAAAAAAGAAAAATAAATAAAACAAATGAAATAGAGTGTCATGAGGACTTTGATGTAAGTAATTATTGAGTACACAGAAGGTCCAAAGGAAGCACCAGCCCATTTTACCTGGATCAGGGTTAGAACATCTTCACAGAGAGAGTGGCACTTGAGTTGAGTCTTGAACCCTGAAGACATGCTGATTAGGCAGACTGATAGGCACAGGAGCTGTGTGAGACTCGGTTGGCAACAGCAACATGGGGCATCAAGATGTTCAGGAAAAAATACAAAGTCCAGGAAAATATGATAAGGGCACAGGAGGACAACAGGCAGTCAGTTACTCATGCCTGAGAAAATTCTTCATATCACCGTTAAGAGCAAACTGTAAATTCTCTTTTTATGGGAGTGGGGTGAGAAGTAATGGGATTGAACTCAGGGTCACTCGACCACTGAGCCACATCCCCAGACCTGAGCCACATCCCCAGCCCTATTTTGTATTTTATCTATCTATCTATCTATCTATCTATCTATCTATCTATCTATCTATCTATCTATCATGGTGCTGGGGATTGAACTCGGGGCCTTGTGCCTGCAAGGCAAGAACTCTATCAACTGAGCTATGTCCCCAGCCCTTGTACTTTGTTTAAAGACAGGGTCTCACTAAGTTGCTTAGCATTTCACTTTTGCTAAGGTTGGCTTTGAACTCATGATCCTGCTGCCTCAGACTCCCGAGCTGCTGGGATTATAGGCTTATGTCACAGCGCCGGGCTGTATGTTATTGTTGGTTTCAGTCCCCTGCTATCTTTCTCTTTCACATACCCATGGCCATGCCATGAATTGTTTTCCTCTCACCATCAATTAACTACAAGCTTCCCCACAGCACCTTATTCACAACTTCTACTACTACTTCTCCTCCTCCTCTTCCTCCTCCTCCTCCTCCTCCTCCTCCTCCTCCTCCTCCTCCTCCTCCTCCTCCTCCTTCTCCTCCTTCTTCTTTTTCTTCTTCTTCTTCTTCTAATATGAAATGCCTTTTTATTGGAATATGGCATTAGAGTCTTAGCCTACTTCTTCTACCTCCTTCTTCCCTCCCACATCTTCACAATCCTCTTGGATCACAGCCATAAGCCCACTGACCTGACCACTCTCATTTGGCCTTTATCTACCCAAGAATGTCCTTAGTGTACTGCTTATTTTGTTTCCAAACATGTTTGAGTCACTAAACTGTCAGAATGAACTCAATTGAAAGTTGGTGTCTACCTGAAAAGGCAGAGGTGTGTTTCTCTTTCTGCACCACCTGCTTCCTGAAAGTGTTCCTAGCATACTTCACTTCTCAACTCTTACTTGCTCTGATTCTGTGATCGAGGGGTAGTCTCATTTTGTAATGATTTCTCCCCAAGCATCTTTAGATCATATAGGGAGTTTCAGAAGAAATCATTGAATCCATACTTTTGTGCCATATCACCCTTGTGTAATAATGACATCAAGTGCAATCATCTTGCACTATTAATATGTTAGTTGGAGACAGGAAAAAGAACAAGCATCAGTGTCAATAGTTATCATCTCCAGGGAAATGAAATTGCATCTATCTATTTTGTTACTCCATCCCCAGAAAATGACTGGATGGGTTTCACCAAATTTGACCTGATGTAAAATATAGAATACAAAGTGTCATGGCATCATTCATACAGAGGAGGAATTACAAAGTAGGTTTTCTTCTCATGGAAAAAAGATTCAGTGAGAGGCCCACGGGCTTACTAATGAAACGGAAATTGCCAGGTTGCTCAAACAACACGTGCAGAGGAAACAAACAGCTTCAAATCCCAAGTCATGTGAGAAGATGCTTTGAATTCCAAACAGATTTTTCAAATGATTTCTCACATGGGAAACACTAATTAATTGCTTTTTAGAGTGAGTTGAATAGAAAAGCATTTTACTTATTTACTTACTCTTCTTTGACCATCTGTCTATCAAAAGCCTCGATTCTCCCAAAGGACAAGGGATTGGCTGGAATTTCTGCCATTTATTTATTGCCTACCACACATGTTCCAGGAACTGGCTGTAGGTCCCACTCTTACTTAATGTCTTTTCTTCTTGCCATTCCTACAGCTCTGTGCTCTAGGTGTTTCATTCACACTTTATGATGACGAAATACAACTCAAAAAACCAACAGTGTGGCCTAAGTCACATCATATAATTAACAAGCAGAGATGGTATCTGGCTGCAAACCCCAAGCTTATAACCACGTGGATTCTAGTCAACGAACTAGATGACATTCTGTTTTCCAGAGGATTGGTTGATGCACGATGTTGTTTGCCCATGTTGGAAACTGTCTATACTGACACTGGAGTAAACAGGACTTTGGTTCTGACACTGTGAGTGAGCCAGATTACAGCAGCTCACCACACTTATACAGTCAAGAACCTCTGACTTAGCAGAGGTCCTCTGATAGCCAAGGGCTCTGGTACCAACTGGGGACGAATTGGGTAGTGCTGTTCTCAGGAGTGGTCTAATTCTCCCACTTTTGTCCCTTACTTTGTTGTGTAACCTACTTAATCCAATATTTTCTTATTTATTCCATTGAACTTAAAGTTTACTAAAGCTTTAAGTAATATTTATGGCCATCCGAAGAATTTCTAAAGGACTTTGACATAATCTAATATAATGTTTAGTACAATCAACTAAAGCTGTAGTTCTATCAGATCACACACACACACACACACACACACACACACACACACACACACGCTCCAGAATATCCTGGGAGTATTATAGCTCCAAGACTCTAATATATATTCTCAGATATAATATTTTTTTATTTTTATTTCTCAGAAAATTCAATTCAAAGTGCTTCTGCAGGGAAAATAATTCAGTCAGACCCCCAAGCCTTCCCACAGTAGTACCCTAGGAACCAGGGGTGTTACTAAGGAAATAATTGTATCATAACTCCTTTAAAAATAAAAGCTGCCACAATACCCAATTTGAGTAGAGATCTGTATACTATTATGGAGATAAGTCATTTAAATACAGAATCAATAATAGTGACTTCTTTCCAAGATTATAGTTGATCTCAAAGTATTCTCAAAATTTATAATGTTATTTGAGTTCTTTCAGAGGTTATCTAAAGAGATATCAAATAGTAAACAAATGCAACTTAAGATTTTAATTTTAAAATTCTTGATAAAAAAACGGAGATACCTACATGTTACATGTTGAGAAGTCCCCAATATTGCCTCTAGGACTGATGATATATTAGGAAGACTCACAGGACATGGTGTAGAGTGGTACTCAGAGCTGTGATTTATGACACAAAAAGAATACAAAGAATAATCAACAAAGGGTTAAATGCACGGGACCAAGTCTGGAGAAAATCAGTCACAAGCTTCCATGAATTTCCTCCCAGCAGAGTGAGGTATGATGTATTTAATTTCTCTAGCAACTTATATAAAATATTTTCTACCAGGATGCTCACTAGAGACTAGGTATCCAAGGTTTCTACTGGAGGCTGGTCACACTGAGCCTCTCTGCCTGGCATGTACCAAAATTCAAGGGCATAGAAGAAAGCAAATGTTTGGCATAAACCACATTGTTGGTTTAAAAATTAATTAATTAATTAATTAATAATAATTAAAGCACAGTGAACCACTTTTCTTAGTTTTGGCAACTTTAGGGATCCTTCCTAACTCCAAGGTTTTAGACGTCTGCTAAGGACCAACATTGTAAGTAGGTCTAATTCTGTCTTTCTGTCTACTGATTTGAATCTCCTATCAACATGAATCTCAGGTGCATTATGATGGCTCTCTGCATAGCTGATGAATATGAAAGAAATTTCACTTCTAGCCCTCTGGCTTACACACTTGCCAACCAGAATCTAGACAGATAAACTGAAATTTGTATAGAACATGAAGAACACGTTCCTCAAAGCAACATCTTCTGGTGATGGTCACTAAACTAATCTACCAGGGAGAAGCTTATGGCTCCACAAAGCTCCTGCATTTCCACAATGTAATGATGAGAGCTTAAATGTGAGGGGTACTGACCTTTCTCAAGTGCATTTGCTCTCAGAAATAATAATTAATAATAAGAGATTCAGATCACAGTGCTAATGTCATTTGGCATGAAATTACCCTTCCCTTATCAGGACCTGAATGGGTCGTTTTTTTCATTCCTCAGGAGGGGCACTCTGCACCTCTTGGTTCGTTGCCTGTTTTACTGTTCCCTGGCAGCCCAAGCTCCAAGATCAGCAAGGATAAATTCCAATTGGCCAACCTCGGAATATGGGCTCAGGGACAATAGCAGCTAATTTAGTGCTTCATGATGATATGATAATGTGGCTTCTCAGGGGTATGGAATGGAAATCAGGTCCCATGTGAAATACCAAGAGGGAGGAAATCATGGAACTGGAAAATAAGTTTGGCTTTTTGAGGCTAAATTCTGCTCTTTTTCTGTAAGCCCTAAAAGAGGCTTGGATTAAGAGTCATCAGGAAAATGTAAAGGGAAAAGAATGCCTACAATTACCACTATGACAGTTCTCCATTTGCCCCTGCGGGCCAGGGCGTAAGAAGAAAATGGATGACAATTTGCTAATTGTTCTGAAGTGTTTCAGACAGGTCTGATTTTACGCTAAGGAACACAATTAAATTCACTGAAATGCCCTCTCCAACACAAGAATTTCTCCCTAGGGAGCACAGGAAGCCAGGAGAGAAGATTTAAGAATGAGTTTTTTACCAATTGTTCTTGCAAACTCCGTTCCTACCTTGCAGCCTTTGAAAAAAAGCAGAAGATAATTTTGGAAAATTTAAAACGTGCCTCGGCGGATAGTTTCTCAAGCACTTTGTGGGGATTTTCACCTTGCTGTTTTAGAAAAGACTCTGGTCTATGATCAAGTTCTCTTGCTCTGTCTTTCCTATCAAGCAACAAAAAAAAAAAAAAGGAAACAACAGGATTCTTACCATTGTCACATTTCAAAGTTTCACATGCTCATGCACTTGTCCAAGGTTTAAAATATTAAAGGATTTTCTGTTCCTTAAACAATTTTATAAGAATTTTATATTTCCATTATTTTGTGATTTGAAAGATAGAATTCCTGAAAAGAATCCCTATCCTTATGTTCAGGTCTGTAGGTACTTTACAGTCTATGGCTTCTGTTTTTCTTTTCTTTTATTCAAACCTGACACCATCATCTGTATTGTCTCTTAGACTTACTTCCATGTCATCCATGAAGCCTTTCCTTCAAAAAGAAATGTTTAATTTTGGATGACTGTACTGGTTATCCTGTATGTATAAACTACTACCACAGAAAACTCTAAAATATTCACTTGGCTTAATTTTTATAAAGATATAATGAGAGCAGTATTTTTAATGTCAATAAAGATTTATATTTATTCCTGTTTTATAATTGTTGCAGTAAACAAAGAAAGGAAAGCCTAAAGCACAGAGGAGCATGAATTCAGGTCACTTCAGATTCGGCACTAGTGTTGGAACATGCGTACACAGCTAAGCGATTTAGACAGCCCTTGCCTTCGAGAAGCTAAACAAAGGATCTTGAAAAACCAGGAGAGACAGCTGGGTGACAGCTCAGACTAAAGCGTTATGCACAGACTTGGAGCAGACAGGCACTAAGCCTGGATCAGAATCTATCTATAAAACTTTAGGTTGAAATGTGCATGAGGTGTCTGCCATCCGCACATTTACTCAGAATATTTCACCCGCCATCCCTCCCACTGGGGTTCTCAGGGCTGGACTTCATCTGACACCTGTCCAAATACAGACCTTGTTCAGAATCCTCAAGCCTGCTTCTTCACTTCGCATTGGAAGATTATTGCATTTTTCTCCTCTTGGAAATAGAAGGCAAAGACAACGTATTGACAAATTTCCACTTGGAACAAGAAAATGGTTTAATTTAAAATGAAAGGTGGATCTTTTGTAATGGTCAACACAGTCTGGCCTGAAAATCATTGTATGTTTTAAGTGTGTCACTTTCCTTATGAACTCTTCTACGAGTTCACATCCTTTTAGCTTCTCTTTTTTACCTAAGTGTTTGGGAGGTCTTAATTTGTTTAAAAACTAAGCATCTATATTCCTATTTAAACTTTCTGTGCCTCTAATTGTGGTGACCAGGAGCCAAATTCTTTTCTCGAGACATCCCAGTTGGAGTTGGTGCTCAGCCCACATCTCTGAATTTGTTGGTACCCGTGTGTACTTTTAGAATAACCCCATGTGAGTCATAAATGAGTAATTCAGTATTTCCAACTCCTCTTCCTTTCAAAAATCTAATCATATCAGGAAGAATAAATTCTGCTTGACACATTGATAAAGATTTACAGGGGAAATATTGTGAAGGGC
Source organism: Spermophilus citellus (assembly GCF_964194105.1). Classification (NCBI taxonomy): domain Eukaryota; kingdom Metazoa; phylum Chordata; class Mammalia; order Rodentia; family Sciuridae; genus Spermophilus; species Spermophilus citellus. The sequence continues at coordinate 137,308,761 of NC_138189.1, forward strand.
AATGGGGCTTCACTCAGCAGCTCAAGTTAAACCACCTTCATCTTTTATAAGAATAGTGGCAATCAAATTTGTTCTCACATTTCTCAAAAATGTAATTAGAATGTGGGGAGAAGTATATGAAAAGGGATGGGATTATTTATAAAAGTTTTAGAATAAATCTTTCTGGGTCAGGAGATTGCCCAGTGGCAAGAATTTAATACATAAGCAAAACTCTTTGGAAAACTCCTGATCTTAGGGATTTTTTTTCCTCCCCTCAACCAAGGGGAACTTGAGGAAATGAAAAATTTCAAAGAAATGTTAGAAGTTTATTGGCGAAACCCAATTTGCTCTCCACCGTAATGGTATTATTCCATTTTTGCATTAAAGAATAATATCCATAATGTGAAGATTATGCCAAGTACTCTATAAAAGGATACAAACCTTGAGGCAGTCATCTCTGACTGGCTTCCAATTGTGCTTGGAAAGACATACACAAAAAAAATACGCCAAGAAGTGCCAAGTCAGCAAAGCATTGGGGATGGCAATATGAAGAGGTAGGAAGCTGTGTTCTGGCCCCAAAATAAAGAAACCAATTTTATACAAGAGAAAAATGCAGATTAGAAGTTAAAGACTGCATCTACTTAATAACTATACTGGTAGTAGGAATTATTATAAATTTGACTTTCTTTGATTGAAAAACAAAGTTGTGGTGTGTGTGTGTGTGTGTGTGTGTGTGTGTGAGAGAGAGAGAGAGAGAGAGAGAGAGAGAGAGAGAGAGAGAGAGAGAGAGAGAGGAGAGTATATCTAGCATTATGTATCTATCCTTTGAGAGAACTGTAATATAGACACTGAAGATATGTTGATATTCAGCAAAGTATCTGTATGTAAAGCTCAAATTTCACTTTTGTAACTTTTTCTGTTGACCTATGTCCCTGCTGCCTTCCAGAGAGAAAGGTCAAAGGCCTCCCCAGAGGTAGCAGTTTAGTTTTTTTCTCATAGACCAGGATAGTGACTTCCCAGAGAAGAATCATGTGCAGTGTCTGGGATCAGCATTAAGGATTACACTGATTGATTAGTGATGCCTGTCTTGGGACACAAGGGGAATTGTTATTATGAACATTCCATCTCTGTCTTGGACTTAATGCTTGGGAAATAGATGGAAAGAGGCAGAGGTTATAGTTCGGAAGTGATGGATGCTATGTGGCCGTCATGGACGTATACGACCTCCCTTCCAGGGTGACCAAGAGGCCACTCTAGAGGCCACCCCAGAGGCTTTGAGATCCACAGAAGCATTGGTCCTGAGGCTGCTCCTCAGGATGGAGCATGATGGAGACCCTGGAGCGGGAGTTTTCTACTTGGTGCTGGACTTTTCTAAGGAGGTCAGTATCTCAGGGCTCCTTATTGGTCTGGGCTAGACTTTCCTCAGAGACACACTGCAGCAGGAAGCTCTTCTCACTCAAACCTCCCTTGTCTCCTCTCCTTTCACAAGTGTTACCCCTCAGGGTCACCTGAAGTCTCTCCCTGACTGCTTCTGTACTCTCCCCTCCCTGTTTCTCCCATTCCCTTCACAGTTGATTTCAGAATTAGCCTCTTGTCCTTCTGATTCTGTCCATAGCAGCTTATTCCCATATCCATGAACAGTCACTCATGAAGCCAGAATTCCCCCTACTTGACAGAGTACCTCAACAAAATGAGATTTACTCCCTGCTTCCCTTCCATGTTCAATAAAATCGAAGCAATGTTGATATTAATTGATAAGTAGCTTATCACAGAAACTGCTTTACATAAAAGTTTCATAGAAACAAAGTCAAGCACTAATACTATCCACCAATCGTCCTGTTGTACAGAGTGACTTTGGGTTTAAAGACTGTGGGCTTGTGACACTTGACCCAGCCTGACTGTAAGTAATGAAGATTCTCCAATGGTTCGACTTGGTGAAAAAAGAAAGGAAGGAAGGAAGGAAGGAAGGAAGGAAGGAAGGAAGGAAGGAAGGAAGGAAGGAGAAACCTATCCTTCATAACTACTCAGTTCAGTTCCTAAGTAAATGGCTGTGAAGTATAATTAAATTAAGCTTTGAATTTTACCTAAGTTTACTGTGACAGAAGCAATTTCTGAATCTTACTGTTGATACAGAGGCCCTTGGTTTGGGATCTGATATTTTGCATTTTTAAAACATATTTATAAGCACACACACATATTTACATGTATACTATATAAACCTATTTCTTGTAGTCTTTCTATCACTTGAAACAAAGGCATCGAAACAAGTCTAATCCAAAATAAACCATTTAACACTGAGTCAGTAGGTGGCACAGAGGCTGCAATGTCCCCTATGTTGCCTACATCTCTGCAGCCCTGGTCTTGTATGTGTTGGGCTGGTTAAAGATAGGCGAGAGAATTTCTTTCCTGGATTATTATTCCCACTGTGATTGCCTTCTTAGGCTTGGCCTATATTCAACTGTATTGTGACCCTTTCTCCAGAACTTGATGCTCACTCACTCCAGCAATATCAATCTATATAACCCTCTGATTTCACAGCCAGCTGCATCTCTGTGTGTATAAGTACATCTATGAAATAACAACACCAACCCCAAACTTTTCAGTCAATTCTGGAAGCTATGACTTCACAATATTAGGAAAGCCCTTTCATAGAATACCTTTATTTTAGGGGCATTTGTAAGGTATGTAACTCTAAGTAGCAATTTATTTAAATATTCTTCAGCATCATGGAATCATTTCGATGTGTCATCTATAAAACCTCACATAAGGAGACCGAAGAACAGGCACCCTAAGAAAGAAGCTCACACAATAATGAAAGAAAAAGCCTCATCTCTTCTTCTCTTGGGTAAAATTACATCAGATCCTCTGTGGGGAGAAAGAAGTGCCTAAGTAAGGTACATGTGTTACAGGCAGACAAAAAGAGTAACTTTACCACATAGTGGGACGTAACTTAATGATCCATTTCTTAGGTAGCAGCAGGATATTTTCCTGTTAGGATTTTAAAAGCCTGTTCTTTCCTTTTCTTGTGAATGATTTATTTTTTTCCTCATTCCTCTCATGTTATTTCAGTCCACTGCAGATGCTTCTAGCATTTTTTAAAAGGATTGAATTTCATTCTAGTTCTGGTGATGATGATGATAATACATATAGAGAGAGTAGATTCAGTTTCAGGTTGTATTTTTGACCCATGACTAATGTAAGAAATACTGTTTCAAATACTATTTAATACTGATTTTAAAAACTATACTCTTAGGTAAAGGTTGTCTCTTTTTTTCAATGAGAGTAAAGGTAACAGTTTCTGTACTTAGAAATTTTGGTGTCTGCTCCATAATTCACTTTTGGGATTTCCATTTTTCCATCCATTGTCCTTTGATGAGCCCCCCCACTGAAGGATAGACATGTAAGTTTTTAGGGCACATTATTGGACATTTTATTTCATTTTCATCATGGCAATTTAACTGGTGAGCAGCTAAGATGTGTCATTGAGATCTATAGTTACTGCTTAGTGCAGATTATTGGGAGGAGAATGATCTCTACACTTGAAGAGGAAATCAGTGAATTAAGTAAGTCTGAAAGAAAGTCCTGAGGGCTCCTCTTTTGACATATATGCTCATCCATTATATCAATAATTAATAGCACCTATACCATTTGAACTGCCGACATTATCCACATCTTTTCTTTGTTCAAAGGAACAGATGATAAAGTGAATGTTTTAATATTACTCAGTAATTTCAGGGAGATATAGAGTCTGTGAGGTTTCCTATATAGACCAGAACACTATAGTCAAAAAAAGAATATTTTTTCAGTTTACAGAGCATCAAGTTTGCAAATCTGAATAGCCAGACTCTGTGTACATCTTCTTTGGGGACTGTAACTTATAGTGGGATTTAGCTTCTCATTTCTGATTTTCTGATTTGAGCTCATTTCAAGCTTTATCCTTCTGCCAGCTGGGTGATCTTCAGTAAGCTACTTCACCTCTCAAGCTTGAGATTCCCTACCCATAAGGGGGTTAAAATGCCAAAATCAGATATAGGAGTTAAGTGTTTAAAAAAATTGTACATAACATGGTGGGCAAAATATCTAATAAGAATAAGAAACAGCCATTATTTTATGTTTTTAGGTATGATAACCATATATGAGACTACCTTAAAGAAATAATTTAACAGACAGAAGGGTGCACAATGATGTTCAGTGATCATATAAACAGAAATAAAAAAAAATCAAGTGAAATGCATAAGGCTAGAGAACTATTATGGATCAATAAGTAAAGGAAATTTTATGCAATCATGGCAGATGATGGCTTCAGCTAACATAAAAATAGCAAAGTGCAAAACTAAGTTTATCATATGCTTGAATATATGTGAGAATATGAATGTACAGAAAGAATACACCAAAATTATATCATTAATTCTCTTAAGATGATGCAGTATGGATGAATTGGAGGTATTATTTCCAATTTTTCAGAATTTTTATAATGTGATTATATTTCCTTTATAAATAAAGTTTTACCAAGAATCTCATTATCATGATTTGAGGTCTGAAAGCCCTGAGGGGGTGAAAGTAGAAAGTTCTTTTCTCTGAACTAGTTTTATAGCACTAAAAGCTATATGAGTGGAGCAGCTTCAGTTTTAAAGTGGCTAAGACAGGTACAACATTAATTGAGAAGCCCAAGGGTGAGGTCCAACTGTAATACTGAAACAGGCAGGTCAGGTAGAAGAGTCCTTTCAAACTGCATCACTTCTGATGAATATATATATACATATATATATATATATATATATATATATATATATACAAAAAAAAATTAAGTTTGTATAAGCCTACCCCATAACCATTACCAAAATCCCAGAAAATCATAAGTACCAAGAAGGTGGTACCTAGATTATAAATATTTAGGCAACACTATTTCAACTGGGTCCAATGGGATTAGTTAATTTTGCATATATATCTGAAACAACCTTCAACTTCTAGGCAACCCTTCAACCTGTTCCAGGTCTAACGTCTATCATTCTGTGATCTGTAATTATTATCACACACAGCCAGCCTCTGCACACTGCTTTTGCCTTTGGTGATCTTACGCCTATAACCATTTTAACTTTCCCAGGTTAACTTATTCCTTGTAATCTTCAATACATTCCATGGCCACTTGACCTGAGCCCTCTGGAACTCCTATGCTACTGGAACACATTTTCTTAAAAAGGATTTAAGAAAACCACTTCACCTTAACCCCTATTTAAATGGGCATTCCCCTTACCCTCAGTTCTCACGCAACAAAACACTTGAGAGAGAGAACCATTGCTATCACCTTCTTTTGCCTGTAGTTTATGCTCTTCCTTTGATCCACAGCATCTTGCTTCAGTTTCAAAGCATCCTTTTCACTATTATGCAGTCTTCTTGTACGAAAGCCAGAACTAAGACAGCCCTTCTCAACATTTTTGTATTTGTTTCATTCTTATTCTCAGAATTTTTGGCAGCAAGCTTAAAAAGGAATTATGAGATCCAAAACAACATTTAAAAGAAAACATGTATTACAAAGTAGTCATCATCACAGTACCACAGCATTTCCAATCTCTATAGACACATCCGAGGCTAATGGCCCATTTACTTGATCACTGTGGGGCCGAGTCATTGTTGGAGTATGATGGTTTATTACCAGGCTGAGCTCTTTTCCTCTTTAAAAGACAATGAAGCAAAGTCATAAAAATTTCTCAGAAAGAAGATCTCTCATTGGTGACCATCTGATGTCCCACTGGGCTATTTCCAAACCTTTCGATGAAGTAGGTGCACTGCATAAATGCTTCAAAGTTCTTTGTCAATTACTTTACAGTGTATACTTGGTTGCAAAACAGCAGTTTTTACACATAGGTGTTTAAGGTCTAAAATGTGATGTGCAATGTCATGGGTTTGGGAGGTGACATCAGCAAGATGATGGAAAAAGAAGTCCCAGGCCCTGTCCCAATTCCCCTATGCACACACTGACTCAAAACAATACACAGAGCAATTTCCTTTGTAAAAAATCTAGAAATTCATTAAGAGGCTCTTCCATCTCAAGCAAGACTAAAACTAGCCTCAGCAGAGCTAGCAAGTCCTTCTGGTGGCAAAGTGGATAATAAAAAAAAAAAACAAATATATATTCTGCATATGAGACACACTTCAATTTTAATGACATGAATAGTTTGACAGAGAAAAGATGGAAAATGATAATCTATGCAAATAAAAACCAAAAAACAGGAGTGAGTATAATTGTACTAGACAAAATAGGTTTCAAGTCAAAAACTATCTCAAGAGACAGAGGACATATATAATAATAAATGAGTCAATTATTCATGAAACAATATCAATTATGAGTGTGAGATATATATATATATATATATATATATATATATATATATATATATATAATCTCCAGCAACAGATATCCTAAACAGATGAAGCAAAAATTGATAAGCTGAAGGGTGAAAGAGCAACCCCCAACTCGTAAGAGATCTCAATCCCCTGCTTACAATAATATATAGACTATCCAAACAGGAGACAAAAGATAAGGATAATAAGGAGACAAAAGATCTAAAAAGTATTGTAAACCAAATAGACCTCACAGCCATATATAGAACACTCCACCAAGAGCACAACACACATGACTCTCAGACACATGCAGAGCATTCTCCAGAGTAGATCACGGACTGGTCCACAAAACAGCATTAACATAATTAAGACTATTTAGATCATTCCTAGTCTTTTCAGACCACTGTGGAATAAAACTAGAAATCAGTAGCAGAAGGAAACAAAAATTCACATCTGTATGGGAATTAAACAAGAAGTAATAAGTCAAAGAAGAAATCAAAAGAGAAATGATAAAATGTTTTGAGGCAAACAAGAATGAAACTATAAAATATCAAAGCTTCTATGAGACAGCAGAACAGACCTAAGAGGGAAAGTTGAAAACAGTAAATAGAGATATTAAAAAAATAAGTCTTCAAACAACCTGACTGTACAACTCAGGGAGCTAGAAAAAGAACAAACCAAGATCAAAATAGAAGGAAGAGAATAATAAAGATTAGAGTAGAAACAAATGAAATAATTAAATAAAAACAATAGAAGAAAAATCCGTGAAGTTGAGCTAGTTGATTTGAAAATTTTGTCAAAATTAACAAATCCTAGTCAGACAAATTGAGAAAATAGAAGACTCAAATTAAAAAAATAAAAATCACAAATGAAAGAGAAGACATTACAACTGATGTCACAGAAATAGAACAATAAAGGACTATCATGTACAACCAGAGATATGAAAAATTGTGCTCTATATGTATAATATGAATTGTAATGCATTCTGCTGTTATATATAACAAATTAGAATAAAAGAAAAGAAATAGAAAAAAGAGACTATCATGAACACTTGCATACTGATAAATTGGATGACCTAGAAGATCTATACATTCATGGAAACGTGTGACCTAACAAACACAAGTTCTGCTGGACAGAGCAGTGAAGATGCTCATCTTTGGCTTTTCCTGATCTCCGAGAAAGAGATTTTAGTTTCTCACCCGGGATATAATGCTAATTTTTTAGCATTATGGGCTTTTCATACATGGCTTTTATTATGTTGAGGTAATTTCCTTCTATTATTAGCTTGTTGAGTGTACTTATCATGAAATTGTGTTAAATCTTATCAGACATTTTCTTCTGCATCTACTGAGATGATGCTGTATGTGATGTGTGCCCTTGGATAATGTGTTATATTGCATCTATTGATTTCCATAGGTTGAACTATCCTTGCATCCTGGAGATAAAGGCTGCTTGGTCATGATATATGTGTTAATGTGCTATTGAATTTCATTTGCTGATATTCTGTTGAGGAATTTTATATTTATTGGCATCAGGGATGAAAACCTCTAATTTTCTTTTCTTGTAGTAACATCTTTGGCTTTGATATCAGGATAATACCAGCCTCATAAAATGGGTCTGAAAGTATTCCTTTCTCTTAAACTTTTTGGAGGAATTTGAGAAGGATTGGTGTTAATTTTTATTTCAACATTTAGTAGACTTCCCCAGTAAAGCCGTCTGATACTAGACTTGTTATTGGAAGTTTTTTTTTTAATTTGTGATTCATCCTCCTTACTAGTTTTAGACCTTCTAATTCTTCAGGATTTGGTGTTATTAGGCACTTCATCATTTACTCATTCATTTTTGTGGGGCAGCTCTGTTCCACCCCATGGTCCCCAACATGACAAGATGCCTCACCAAAGGCCCAAAGTGATGGGACCCAGAGACCATGCACTAAATCTTCTAAAACTATGAGCCAAACTAAATCTTTTCTCCTCTAAAATGACTTTTTTTTCAGGAATTTTGTCATAGCAATGAAAAACTTACTAACACAGTGTTTTACATCATTCTCTTTTCGCTTAAAACTATGTGTGGAAATCATTGCACATAAGCACATACAGATCTACTTCATTCTTTTTAGGACCAACAATAAAAGACCTAATTTTTGCTTAAATGAATAAGTTATGTGTACACCAGTGATTAGAAGATTTATATCCAGGTTCAAATTCCAGATCTATCCTTTCGTAGCTCTATTACCCTACGCAAAGAACTTACACTCATCGTACCTCAGTTTTCTTATCTTTAAAAGAAGGATGATTATCATCCCTACCTTGTAGGTTTATTGCAAGAAAATACTTTAGTCATACATTTAAAACATTTAACTTTGTGTCAGATGCATAGTAAATATTCAACATTTTTCTGTCATGACTTGTCCAGGTTCCTATTGAAATATAAATTATTTTCAATTTTTTGATTTTAGAAATCATTTTGCAGTAAATGCTGTCATATAAAGTCATTCTGTAGCTATGCAAGAATATCTATAGGATAATTTCTGAAGGTAGAAATTTCTAGGTCAAATGGAGCATGCATTTTATATATTCATACAAATTGCCAAGCCACCCTCCACTGAGATTGTAATAATTTATTCCCTACTAACAGTGATAGGAGATTGCCTCTGTCCTCTCTCCATCACCAAAATGACAGTTAAAAAATGATACTGCAGCATGATTCTAATTTCAATTACCTTCTCACATTAAGCATATTCCCAGATGTTGAAGATCCTTTTTTCTCAATCTCTGTCTCTCTTCCTTCTTCCTTCCCTCTTCAGCAGATGCTGCCTCAGATGTATTTGAACAAACAGCACAAGGGGACACCAGTCCCAATCAGAAGGCAGCCCAGGGGTTACGCCAGCTGCAGCCTGAGCCTGGATCTGTTTCTTGATTTGAGTCCTGGCCCTGGCCTTTGGCTAGGGAAGCCCAAGACCTGTGGCTATGCAGACATGAGCACACTTCCTGAGCTTGGGTTGGGTAATGTGGGCAAGTTGATTGAGCTTGTGGCTGACACCCTTTGGGATCTTGGGTTTAACCTCCTGGGCTTCAAGGGCTTTGTTAGCCTCTGTAGGCACACTCTTGTTTGCCTGAATCTTCTTTAGGCCCTTCCCATACTTCTTGTGAAATGCTTGTTCCTCAGGAACTTGGGATCTACCTGCTTAAAAGATTCATGTCTTTGTGACAGGGGTTTCTTAGTGCCATTTCTGGGTCTGGTTACAGGTGGTATGGTTCTTAGATGTGGCTATATTTGTACCATAACCCTTGATGCCTGAAGCACCTGGGACCAGAAGACACTTTGCTCTTTCTTAAGCATCAATCCATTCATATATATCCCTCCTTTGTATTCCTTTCTTCTATCTAGCTATGAAATGTATCTGAAGTATAGGTGGCCAGTGTAGAACCACTCACTCCATTTCCTGTTGAAATTGCAAACTCTATTTCAGAAGTACTCCGAAGCTACTCTCTGGAAGTCACCAGCAGCCTTCTGATTTAATCATCTTAATCATCTTTAATCATTTAATCAGTCAAAATTCTTGCTTTTTCTGAAGCGTTGACCATGTTGCTCATTGACCTTCCTGGGGCATTCAGAGGGTTTCTGCACACAATGCTTTTCCTGGGAATTCTTCCCTCAGCTACTCAATTCTTCAAGGGCACCATGCAACCCTTGCACCAGACTAGCTTAGGGTTACCTTATAAATTACCAAACACACCAGGACACTGCTTAGAGGAAAAGAGGCTATTTTAATAGTTATTCCGGGACAACAATTGTAAGAGTTGTTCTATCCCTAGCAAACCAGGATATATGCTCACTGTAGTCAAGACCTTCAGCCATTTTCTTTCAACTCTTTCCTTCCTTCTCAACTAGCCACCACTTTCCTTCTTAGAACATTGGTTACTTACTTCTTGGAACCCTTCTTTGCTATGATGAGGCACATAGTTGAGTATGGTCACCCCAGTACTCTCCTTTCTTACCGCCCCCAAATCAAGCATGTAATCACTTGGAATTTTAAGTACTCCTCTACTAATACCTCTAGGGTGTAAGACAGGGTATTTCCCAGAGACAGGAAAGTGTGCACATTTGGAACAGTGACTCAGAAACTACAGGGTGACAGCCTAAGATGAAACATAGGATCAAGGAAGATGAGCTGACCTCTTGAAGGTCAAGGTAGCTCTAAAAACTCAAAATGGCCATATCTTTGCCATTTTGGAAGGGATTCACTCTCTAACAAATAAAACAGCCACTGCTGGAACAGGTAGTAGAAGGTGGACTTCTGACATGTGACGGTGGGCATTGGATTTGTCTGGCAGGGAAGCAGGGCGTTCACCTCACAGACCTGTGAGCCTTGTGGCTGCTTGTCATTTTCTACTAAGGCTGGATTTAGGCTGCATCAACCAATCCCAGTTCCATCTCTTTCTACTTCTCCATGCCATCCTGGCTTATGGGGATAACCCTGTGTTCTTTATGTAACTGATAAAAAGGATTTGTGTGTGTGTGTGTGTGTGTGTGTATAAAAAGGATTTGTGTGTGTGTGTGTGTGTGTGTAAACGCTGAAATGAGAGATGTAAAGACTATTCTTGTGGTACAAGAATTCAGAAGTTTGAAAGGGATTCACCTATAAATAAATATTATGGGGGGCCATGTAGGGCTCCTTGCTATAAGCCAGATTCCTTACACTAATAAGATCCACCATAGAGGGCTGGAGTTGTGGCTCAGTGGTAGAGCACTTGCCTGGCATGTGTGAGGTCCTGGGTTTGATCCTTAGCACTACATATAAATAAATAAAACATCTATTGACAACTAAAAATTTTTTAAAAAATTTTTAAAAAACTTCCATAGAGACCCATGTGAAGGCAGGAAAAGTCACCTAACGGGGACAGGGAAATGACTTCCAATAGTTGACTACTGCAACATGTAAGACTACATTCCTGTTGTTTGTTATAAATCATTCATTCTTATTCACTCAAACATAGTGAGAATTCTCCATGCGTTGGATATATGAATTTGTTAGGAGACCAGTGGAGGGTCTGGAAATGAGAGATCTGGGAGGGAGTTCATTGTAAGAGGCTTGCAGTAGACATACCTGGTGTGAAAGAACGGAATGTTTGTCGAAAACGGCCAGGCAGGAAAAAAATAAATGATGAGTATGAAGCCCAAATAGGAAGGTGAGATACAATTGGACAGAGGACACAGTGGGGTTGAAAGGCAGTGAGGCAGATGAGAAGCAAAACAAAACCTGATGAAGAGATTAAGGCTAAAAGGCAGAAAGGGGAGATGTTCTGTTTTAGTTGGAGACTAATGCACATTTTCTAAAAAGTGTCTGATAGTTTAAATTTGCCACAAGGGACTGAATATGGTTGTAATTTCTGATTTCTGTTTAGGGTTCTCCAAACCAGAGCTGTTAAAAAAAAATCTAACTTAATGATTTCACAGTGAACTAGCCCCCTGCGGCATCCTTACCCAGATCTTCTCCCTGCTGGCTGGCTCACCTCACTGAGCACCAAGCCGACTGGTCCCCTTCTTTCTCTGAAATCCAATCCGTTCTATATAGCATGGCACTCAATGGTCAGCCTTAATCCTAACAATATCCAGCTAAAAAATCTGCAATGATTTCTCCACTTTGTAAGAATATCATTTAAAGCATTCCTCTTTTCTCCAAACCTAGACACATTGAACTCAATTTATTTTCAGCATATGTTTGTTAAATTTTCAACTCTGTGTCATTTTCTGACAGAGCCAATAGATGCATGAAAACATTATTACCGATTTATTTATATTTTATTATATTTAATGACCCTTAAATTACACAGAAAAAAATTGCACAGCTTCTTAGAGGAGAAAAAGGGCAAGAATACCAAGCTCTGACCTGCTAACCACTTTTCCATTAGAGCATGCTCTCATTTTGTCTGTTAGACCACTAAGCAAGCCCAGCTGTGTTAGTATTAGTAAGACGTGGTCACATGTATGTCATCTGGGGCTTTCCTAATTGATTCTTTGGAGGAAGATGGAATTGTTTGCAAGATAATCCTATTGTATCACAGGACCCTCCAGGTACCCACATAATCCTCAAATATCCAAGTCCAAATGGGAAACAAGAGACAGGTCTGTCTGCATGGTGGGGATGTTCCATATGAAGGATGAAGGACTGAATGCAAACTTATAAATCTATAGATCTGTATCCATGCAGTGAACACTTAACTCAGCAAGCTTAGTGAGTTCAAGCTCTGTACATTCCTTTCCTGGCTCATGGGAGACAACTCAAATCCCACAGAAGATCTTGCCTGCTCAGTGTCCTTTTCTATCTGGGACTTCAGCCACATCACAGGGCCATACTATGTCAGTTTGACCTCTGGAGAAACTGGAGACTGAGTAACTGAGGTCAATCTCTTGGGGTGCTTTCAGGTATATGTGATTGGCTCCCTTAAACCCCTGGACTCCAGGGCTCAGGTGAGCATCCTCTGTTTTATAATCTCACATCATTACTGTGATAATGAAGTGCTGTCTGGGCTATTCCACTGTGAAGCAGTCCTGGAAGCTTGTGCAGGTATTTTCTGGACTCCGCCTTCTGCACATTCTACCTTTGCTGAGTTCAATCTATAGCCTTTCACTGCAATAAAACATAACTACAAGTTATGAATTTTATAATTTCTTCTGGCAAATTCCTGAACCTGAGTGTGTTCTTAAGGAGCCCCCAACACAATACCTCCACCTGCCTTATTTAGAATCGGGGGAAGTCGAAAAGCATTTAGATTACTTGAAGTGTACTATATGGACATGAGAGATAATTACCGTACTTAGCATTTGCATTGATAATTCAGAGTTTACAACTTGGACTCTCCTTTCTTTTTCACTCTCTCTTTTTAAAATTTGTTCTTTTGGGGTATATATTTTTGAATAATATACATATGTAGAGCATAACTTCCATTCTTATGGCTGTACATAATGTGGAGTTACACTGTCATGTTCTCATTTATGAACATAGGGAAGTTATATCCAGTTCATTCCACTGTCTTTCCTATTCCCATCACTACTCCCTTCCCTTTATCCCACTTTAATTCAACAAACTCCTATCCGACCCCCTTATTGTGTTAGCATTCACATATATGAGAGAACATTCGGCCTTTGGTTTTGGGTGATGGGGATTGGCTTATTTCACTTAGTATGATAGTCTCCAGTTCCCTCCATTTACTGACAAATGCCATTTCATTCTTCTTTATGGCTGTGTAATATTCAATTGTGTATACATACCACATTTTCTTTATCCATTCATCTGTTGAAGGGCACTGAGGCTGGTTCCATAGCTCAGCTATTGTGAATTGAGCTGCTATAAACAATGCCGTATCACTGTAGTATGCTGATTTTTAAGTCCTTTGGGTAAATACTGAGGAGGGGGATAACTGGGTCAACGGGTGGTTCCATTCCAAACTCTCTTTTGCTCTTTTGAACTTTCCAAAACTTTATGAAGTAAGCTTTATTGTCAGGTTTTAGATGAGGCTATATGACTTATTAGACTGTACTTCTTATTACCAAATCAGGGATGTCAGAGTGTCTTAGCAGATTGACTTTGGCCTACGGTCTCTCTCGAGGGTCAGTCTCTGGGGGTTTCCTCCTGGTTTTAAGCCTTGACTGGAGTTGGAGGCTCTGCCTGCGGGGAGACTCCTTCCAAGGCTGCTGGTCGCACCCTGGGTGTCTCCATGGCTGTAGTGTGGAAGTCTCTGTTTCTGGCCCTACCGTCCTGGCCTGAGTGTCCTCTCGTCAAGGCAGCTGGCTTGCCCAGGGTGAGGGAGACAGAAGCAGTGGATGTGTCAGTTGCACAAGCCTTTCCTTACCTGGAAGTGTCTTTCCTCTCCTCTGAGGAACCTGCCAGCTCTGCTGTCTCCACTCCTATGCTCAGACAATCCTTGTCACAGGCCCAGTAACAAAGCACAGTGCAGCCTCCCTAGTTCCTTGTCAGTAATTGTGTTTCTTAAATCCTGGTCGGTGCTTCTCCAATTACAACAATAACAGTAATAATCATATCCATTCTTCCAGCAATGACTATTTGCTTCTCTAAGGGAAAAATGTGTACCCTGTTGTAATTTTTTTGTGTTTGTGCTTATGCACCAACTTTTCATCCAACATCAGTTAGACCTAACCAGCGGCAGCATTCGTCAGTCATTTATCAGAAGTGATGACATGCAAGACAGCTGTACACACCCAACTGGCTGGGAGTGATTCTAAGATGCTATGCTATTGGTTCTATAAAGAATATATATTTCAAATCCATGAAAATCTACCTTAGAATCCACAAAATTCTATTACTGTCCAAATTTTACCATAATAATGATTGTCTGGGACAGCCTCTTGAATGTCAAGGTGAAAGTCCATCTAGAAAAATCTAAATCCAAGTCAAACCTCTTTCACCTCACTTATCAAACCATCAAGCAAAATTTCTGTTAAATTATGCTTAGAATCTCCCAAGAACAAGTGAGAAATCAATTCAAAATGTAGAGGGTTCCCCAATTTAGCATTTTTAACTTTATGAGGGTGAGCAAGCAATACAAATTCAATAGAAACCCTACTTCCAATTCTGAATATGAATCTTTTTCCATGCTAGCAATATGTAGTAAGATACTCTTGCAATACTGGTTAGTGACATGGAGGCCCAGGGCCCAGCTGGCCAAGCAATTCCCAGGGTAAACAATCACTTTCCACTGAACTGTGTTGCTGAGCTGTTGCTAGGCTTGGTGTATTAAATGCAGGGTGGGGGATCGTTTGTTAGTTTTCTTTCCAGTTCTGGAGATTGAACCCAGGGCTAGGCAAGTACGGTGCCACTGAGGTACATCATCAGCCCTTTCTTTTCAACTTGAGATGGGGTCTCATTACATTGCCCAGGCTGGCCTAAATCTTGCAACCCTCATGCATCAGCCTCTTGAGTAGATGGAATTACAGGTATGTGCCCCTATGCCTGGCCTAAATGCAGTCTGACTTACTTTGAATTTACTATGGGTTTATCAGAACGTAACCCTATCATAAGTCAAGGAGCACACAAACTAAGCCTGAGCCTAAAAGAAAGCACCAGTATGTGGTGAACTTTCACAGACAGCCTGGCCAGTCTCATTTAAGTAAAGTGGGAAAAAAATCGTCTTTGCAAAACAGGTGACTCTCCTCAGACCAGCACTTGCAGTAATTTTGAATAAACTCTCAGATAAAGACCAGGAATGTTTTCTGAGAACTGATAGAGTGAGACAGGATGAGAGGCAAACACCGCGTGGGATTATATACCCCTACAGAGTCACAATATTTAGTAGACATCTTTCATTTATTTACAATTTGTGATTCAGTTGCATGCATTTTACCTCCACCTGTGCAGAGCATGCTACACCTTCTATAATAGTATCTCTCTCTCATCTCCTCTTCTGCCTCTCTTCCCTTTTAAGGACATTTGTGATTTCCCTGGGCCCACTCATACAATTTAGGACCTATTTTAAGTTCAGCTGATTTGTAAATTTTATTGCATTTGCAACTTTAATTCACTTAATTTTGTATCCTAAATATATTTCCAGTTACAGGAATTAAAATATAGGCATCTTTCAGTGGAGGGAGAGGAATGGGCATTATTCTGCTTGACTACATCGATCTTAAGATGGTTTACTATTTTATTTATAAAACAATTGCAAATTTTTCAAATTTATCTTGGACTGGCAAGTATTTTAGGTGCACTTCTTTTCACAAAGTGTATTTTTATACTTGCCACTAATCTGATAAAAGACCATCACACTGAGTTTTAAAATGGCAATTATAATTCCTTCCCTGCTATCGTCATTCTGGGGCAAATAATATAACCTCTCTGAATCACAGTTGCCTGCTGCTAGCATACAGGTAACTGCACATTTCCTACTGATCTCGAGTTATCTTGTGGGGGTGATGAGAGAAGCAAATATGTGTTAAACTCTCACATTACCCTGCTAAGTAAATATAAGACAAAATATCTATTAGTAGTAATGTCAATAACAATTACAATGTTCCAATTTACCTAATTTTTTAAAAAATCAGAGCTTCAAGATATCAAATATTGTAGGAGTTAAAGGGTCATAGGAAAAATGCCTCCCACGTTTTCAAAGGGTGAACTCTTGTGTAAGCATAGCATTTCTTTCATGAGCAAAGTGCATTTAAAAGGATGCTAAAACTCCTGCAATCCCCAGGGTGTCTGGTTGTCGCGACCCCCTTGCCCGCAAGGAAGACGCAACACCGGGAATCTTCTTACAGCTGTTTATTCAAGCTCTCGAGAGTTCTTCTAATCTCCCAGAAGCCCCTCCCAGCCTTAATAAAGTATCCAAACACCCAATGCGAAGCTGCCACGTGGAGCTTTCTCGTAGGGTGTCAAAGAACCATGTGCCAACTCTCCCAAAGAAGGAGTTGTTTATCACAGACCACCACAAGGCCAGCGCCATCTTGTAATGGCGACCACAGTCCGCAGAAGCGGCTCGCCACAGTTCCCCCTTTCGTTTACTAAAAACAAAACAGGCAAGAGTAGAGGTGAATCGCCATTACTCATACGAAGCCTTCAACCAGGAACCTCATCAGACCCAAGCAGGTCAGGACGTTCCCACATGACCGTTATTGGCTGAATATGAAAACAGACACCACAAAGCTGTTAAGGCCCTGTGAGCTGGCCTCCTTGACGTGCATACAAATCAGGGCTGGATCCAAGCCCTGGGGGCCGGGGGGAATCCACTGCCAGCAGTTTTTTCCTTCTGTTTATAGCACGTCAAAGGGAATCAAGTAGCCCCTGTCTTAGGTCGTTCACTGCCCTTACATTGCTTACCCGTCTTTGGGGAGGCCCCATTCCCCTGTCTTAGGTTGCAGTGCAAGCGTGAAAGTTGCCCGTCTCTGGGTACTACAAGATCAGCTCGTTGTTGCCAAGGCGTTTAATGGTATCTACTCAGCCAGTCATGATTAGGTCTCTGAGGCTGAACTGTGGCTGTATAGAAATACAACGACAAACAAGTTGGCAACACCCTAAAAGAAAGGCACGGGTCATAGAGCGATAGAAAAGTACTAGCGTGGAAACCCATCTGTGTGCAATGGCAGTAAAGCCGGCAGAGTGCAAGGGCTTTCCAACACTAGGAGAATAACAAGGAAGGACATGTCGTTCCCAGTGCAATGTCCGTAAAACTTGGGGTGCAACGACCATGTCAAAGGTTTACTGTTTAATTTGTGCAAGCCAAACTTGAGGTGAGTTGCCAGTTTCCAAAGCTGCAAGTGCTTGTATAATCATAGCTTTATCGCGAGCATTGCGGGCCTCAAGGCGGCAGAGAAACCACAAGCAGAGAACCATACCGAAGCAACACATTGCGCCAAAAATGCCTACCCCCACCCACTCTTTAAAAAAGGAAAAGGCAGAAGATATCCAATCAGTGAATTGACCCAACGTTATGGGATCAACGTGGGTACTATTCAAGACAGCTATCTGGGTTAGTTGAGACTGGATCATGTCTTCCGCTGCCATGGACCAATTTCCGGCCAAGTATTCTCCGATGATACGGGAGGCATTCCTGGAATCATTAAATCTGACAGAGGTTATGCATAAATGTGCACGTTGATCAACACAGCCCAAAAGCACCAAATCAGCCAATTCTTCTACCTGAGCTTGGAGTAAATCTATTCTTTGGTTGGCAGCTAAGATCCCTGACAAAATATGTTGATTAATTGCATTTTGGGACTCAAGTATCATAGAAGTTTGTTGAACAACTTGATTAACGGAGGCAGCAGTCTGCACTTGATTGGCCATGGCCACTCCGGCCGCGACCGCTGCAGCAGCAGATACCGCCACGGCTGTCACTATAGCAGCTGTGATTCCAAAATCCCTGCGGACTCTAAGTAGCTCAACAATGGGGAATTTATCAGGGTCCGCAATAACTGGGATTGGAACAAAGGTTGGAATTTTCATAACCACTGCTACAGCCGAAGAACCATCCCAACATTCAGATAAGAAACAATTAACATTAAAACAATCCAGCATTTCTGACGAGGTGTCATTAGCCAAAAGGAGTAAGAACGGAGATTGAACACAAACCGCTGCAGGGGGCAATGTGGCATTATCCAACAGAGAGTTGAACGAAACAGATGTGAGTCTACTACCTCGCTCACTCTCGTAAACAGTGCCAGAAACATTAGCCAACCAACTTTTGGCTCCCAGCAATTGAGCCAGTGCAGAAATATCAGCTGAAGCCCCCTTTGTGTTGGAAATCAGCCATTGAAACCAGGACCAACCCACTCCTGTAGAGGAGTTGGCACTGTTGCTAAAGTCATAAACATACCTCTTAAGAGAGGGGGAAAGGGAGAAACCTTTAGCAACTTGACGTTTCTCCCAAGAATAATCCTGACAAGGCGTGAATGTTGGGGGGAAACCAAGATTAGGGGTACAGTAAGGAGAAGCCTTAAAATGAGTGGCATAAGGAAGTCCACTAGAATATGGGGGCATTGGAATTAGTACCTCGGAGATACTAGCCAAGGTAGTTGTGGTTAAAGCAGAGCTATTTACGGAGGTTCCTGAGCCTGATTGTTCCCCTGAGACTACTTGGCCCAATACAGTACTGAGAATGCTCCCTGAGACTTGACTGGACTGCAATGGATTGTCCCAGTTAGTCAAATTCTTGGTCTTAAGACGGATACAATGAGCGTTCCCAAGGCTAAAACAAAACACTCCTGTGAGATTAACTTAAGATTGATTGTAAATGCGTTCCACGTCCCCTCTAGGAGAGGCACAGGGCGCAGACATCTCACACGAGGTAGAGAAAAGAGTGGGAAGGACATTGGAATTACCGTGAACCGGCATCGGCATTGGCCAAGCCCGTGCCACCGCCCACCATTGCATTGGTGTCGTCTGTGTCATTGGCATCAGCACCAGAGCCAGAGCACTCAGCAGAATGAAGATCCTCATCACGGGATTGCTGTGGTAATTCTTGTTGCTGAGTAGCTGGCGTCAGGACTCTTCTTGTCAGGCGTTCAGGGACCCACAATGGTTCCGTGCGATCCTGGGGAAAAACACATACGGATCCTCGTGCCCATGTCAGCACGGGGTCGGGGCCGTTCCATTGGCCCGTAAGAACATCTTTCCACTTAACATAGCCAATCACAGAGGGCTGAGGGAACACATGTCTATCGGCCGCAGAGCGACCATGAATATCCAAATTCAAAAAATTAATAGTAAAGAGAGCTAAGGACAAGCATTCTTTAGGAGTATGTCCAGCTCCTATTCCCCCTTTTTGTTTTTGTAAAGTTTCCTTTAAGGTGCGATGAGCACGCTCAACAATGCCTTGTCCTTGAGGATTGTAAGGCAGACCATGAGTAAGTTGCACTCCCATAGTAGAACAAAAGGACGTGAATTGTCTGCCAGTATAAGCAGGTCCATTGTCAGTCTTAAGGGACGTGGGCGCACCCCACGCCGCCCAGGCTTCCAGGCAATGAGTGATGACATTACGTGTCTTTTTTTCTGATAACGCAGAAGCATGAATAACTCCAGAGTACGTATCAACAGAAACATGGACATACTTGAGGTTACCAAAGTCAGGTATATGTGTCACATCCATTTGCCAGACAACCAGTGGCTTCAACCCCCGTGGGTTCACTCCATAAGTAGGGGGATGAAGAAATGTGACACAATGGGGACAGTGCAATACTATCTGCCGAGCATCTGCTCTAGAAATGGAAAAACGCCTGCGCAGTGTTAAAGCATTAACATGGAAATTTTGGTGAAACAATTTAGCCTCCTCTAAGGAGGAAGCCAAACAGATCAACTGACCTCGAGTGGCTGAGTCCGCACAGGCATTACCCTGTGATAATGGACCAGGGAGAGAGGTGTGAGCCCGGATGTGCATTGGATAAAAGGGAGCAGTGCGGCTACAGATAAGCTGTCGAAGCTGATTAAAGTAAGCAGATACATTACGGGCATCACTAATAGCTCCCACAGCCTCTAGGATTTTTAGCGCTTGCACCACATAGATGGAGTCCGAAATGAGATTAAAAGGAAAAGAACACTGTTTAAACACCTCAATAACAATTTGCAGTTCTACCCATTGTGGATTTCCAGGAGCAAATTGATGCTGGACAGGGGGAGAATCATTAATGACATAAGCTCCCATTCCAGACTTGGAACCATCAGTAAAAATATTAACAGCCCCCGGAATTGGACTGGATGAAGTTACTTTAGGGAAAATAATAGGATGTTCCTTAACAAAATGGAGTAACGGATGAGAAGGGTAATGATTATCAATATCCCCTTGAAACGAACAACATAGAATAGCCCAGTTATCTAGAGTAGCACACAAAACATTAAGTTGAGCTTTAGTATAGGGTATAATAAGAGAAGAAGGTGATTGTCCGAAAAATTGAATGCTTTGTTGAATCCCTTTAAGTGCTAATGCTGCAACAGCATCAGGATAATATTCTAAGGATTTTCCTGGGGATACATGTGGGTGTATCCATAGCAAAGGTCCATCTTGCCATAGTACTCCAGTAGGCTGCCGCATAGTGGCAAGCACACATAATTGAAAAGGTTTATCACTCTGGAGCCTGCATAAAGTGGCATGTTGTATAGCTTCTTCTACTGTCATAAGGGCCGCTCTAGCCTCTTTGGTGAGGCTACGAGGGGAAGTAAGATCTGGATCACCTTTAAGAGTAGCATACAAAGGCTGTAGTACAACATTAGAAATATGTAAATATCCTCGTATCCAATTAATATCTCCCAGCAGTTTTTGAAAATCATTTAGAGTTTGAAGATCCTGAGTTCGTATGGTGATTTTTTGTGGTTGTAATTTGTCATACCCAATTGTTGCTCCCAAATACTTAATAGAATCTCCTGTTTGAACCTTTTCAGGTGCTATATGCAGCCCACATTGTGCTAACAACGTCACGAGGTTGTCATAGGCCTCATGAACTGTTTGTTCTGATTTAGCAGCCAATAATACATCATCCATATAATGAATGATCTTGATGGAGGAGTACTTTTGTCTGAGGGGCACAAGTGTCTTCCCTACATACATCTGACACATTGTGGGACTATTAGCCATTCCCTGCGGCAACACTATCCACTCAAACCTTTGATCTGGTTCCTCGTGGTTACACGAGGGAAGGGTAAAGGCAAAACGCTGCGAGTCTTTAGGATGTAAAGGAATAGAAAAGAAACAGTCTTTAATGTCAATAACAATAATGTGCCAGCCTTGAGGAACAGAAGAGAGCAGAGGCAGCCCTCTCTGAATGGGCCCCATAGGTTGCATTTGAGCATTAACCGCTCGTAGATCATGCAGTAGGCGCCACTTCCCTGATTTTTTCCTAATGACAAATATGGGAGTATTCCATGGAGAAGTAGAGGGTTGGATGTGACCCAAGTCAAGTTGTTCTTTAACTAGAGCATGGGCTGCTGCCAGTTTAACCGAGGGAAGAGGCCACTGAGGCACCCAAACAGGCTCCTCGGTGAGCCATGTTATGGGTATTTGAGCCTCAGCGGCCCCTAGGAAAAACCCAGACCAAATCTGTCAAGCTTTTGATGACCTTGTACAGGATGCTTACGTCCCTGTAAATGTTTTCCTAGTCCTAAACCTGGCCTATACCCCATATTGTGCATAATTTGTTGGGACACTGGGGAATAGTCATTACTAAGAGTGAACCCCATGTCTTTCATCAGGTCACGGCCCCATAAAGAGATAGGTAAATTAAGTACATAAGGCTGAAAAGTACCATGATGTCCTTCCGGGTCCTTCCAGGAAAGATGTCTACAGCTAACCTGAGGAGCCTGGGCATATCCAAGTCCTCTCAGAGATTGATCAGAAGTCTGCACTGGCCATCCCTTAGACCAGTCCTTAAGTGCAATGATGCTACGATCTGCACCTGTATCAAGTAAGCCCACAATTGATTTACCTTCTATGCTTAATTCCAAAGTAGGGCGATTACTCATATCTAGTGACAAATAAGCACAATTCCCTCCGGTGGTACCAATCTCATTCCCTGTCCGTGACTTTGAGTCTGCAGGGAAATGATCATGTAAACTAGGCAAAACCAGTAATTGAGCAATCCGATCTCCTGGGGAGATGGACACAATGCCTTTTGGAGCTTCCACCATAACCTTTACTATCCCTACAGTATCAGGACTTATGACTCCAGGGAAAACATGAAGACCTTGCAAAATGGAAGATGCACGTCCAATTAGCAAACCTACAGTGCCAGGTGGTAGAGGCCCTTTGAACTCAGTTTCCATCAATTGGACTCCCATCTTAGGTGTTAACACGAGTCTGGAGGTGGAACAGAGGTCCAATCCCGCGGCACCTGTAGTGGCTCTCCGCGTTTCATGGGATGGCGTAGAGATGGCCATGTCTCGGGTTCGGGTGTGACATTCTCCACTGCCCCATATATTTGCGGGCCCTGGGGTCGGGGGCCCCGTCGGCCGTTTTTTGGCCCAGCTGAAATAAGCTGTCCATGGATGTCCCTCACTGATGTACACTCTTTTGCCCAATGCTTCCCCCTTTTGCACCTTGGACACAATCCCGGTGATCGAAGGCCAGTGGAAGGGCCACCGTGAGGAGGTCCAGTAAAATTGACATTTTTGGGACACTCACGTCTGATATGACCGGGTTGACCACAATGGAAGCATGTTCTGGCGGCAGGATTGCCCCCTTTTGCAATCCGAAGGACAGCAGCTGCAAGACCTGCATTAGTTAAAGGCCCTCCAATCTCTCTACACACTTTCATCCATACTTCTATGCCTTTGTTCTTATAAGGAGCGATTGCTGCTTTACATTCCTTGGTGCATTGCTCAAAGACCAATTGCTTAACAAGGGGCATGGCTCTATCAGGATCCCCAAAAATCTTTCCAGCAGCATCCACCATCCTTGCTACGAAATCTGAAAAGGGTTCTGTAGGGCCTTGTAAAATCTTGGTCAAATTACCAGACACTTCTCCTCTATTTGGAAGTGACTTCCATGCCCGAATGCAAATGTTATTAATTTGATCATATACCTCAGGAGGGAATCCTGTCTGTTGATTAGCAAATCTACCTTGCCCCAAAAGCATGTCCTTATCCCAATGAGGATGTCCTGCTGCATGGTTTTGGGCGGCCTGCTCTATTGCGCCCTCTAGCATAAATGCTCTCCAGTCCAAATACTTGCCCGGAGAAACACAAGCCCGAACAAGGCTAGCCCAATCAGAGGGAGTCATACAGAATCTAGACAGACTCTCCACCTGAGTTAATGTGAAGGCGGCATCCACCCCATAAGTGCGTACAGACTCTGCCAGGGTCTTCACAATTTTGAAATCTAAAGGCTCCGAAAATCTTCCCCTATTCTCATCCTGAAAAACTGGATAAGCAAGACCCATCTCAGCGTTAACAGCCTTCCATGTTTGAGCATGGAAAGCCCTCCCCGAAACACCCCCACCATACGGCGGTGGGTCCGGAGGATCACATTTCTTGAGCCCCGGTCTATCTTCGTTCCCTTCTCCAGCAGCTAAACTCCCTAGCTGGCGAGACAGCCTCCCAAGCTCCTCCTCCTCATCCTCCTCTTCTTCTGACCCGCTTCCACATGGGGGTGTGCGCAGCGCACTGAGATCTGGATACAAGCGTCTCCTCCCCTGCTTCTCGCTCCGCACGCTCCCATCCTCCCGAGATACCTCACCTTTTGTCAGAGATAATCGTCTCCTCCCCTGTTTCACGCTCCGCACACTCCCATCCTCCTGAGATATCGCACTGCCTGCTGTCTCCGATTTCTCCTCATGTAACTTTTCTAAAACCTCCTGTCCTTCAGCAAGTGCGTCATGACATCTGCCATCTGTGAGGCAACTACGGACTATCTTCCAAAGGGGAATCACCCCACCCTCCAATATGCCCTGCTCACAAGCAAAGTCAAGATCCTTGCCCAATTTATCCCAACAAGGCATAGTAAGGCTGCCCGAATATGC
This sequence comes from Spermophilus citellus, assembly GCF_964194105.1. Taxonomy (NCBI): domain Eukaryota; kingdom Metazoa; phylum Chordata; class Mammalia; order Rodentia; family Sciuridae; genus Spermophilus; species Spermophilus citellus. The sequence continues at coordinate 137,333,040 of NC_138189.1, forward strand.
AAACCACGGTGCAGCAACATCTACTTTCTGCAAAAATCTCTGTAAGATACTATGTTTCACTTTCAGGCCTTTGGAACGTAACAGGCCGTCTAGTGCCAGAAGAAGCGGGCTTGAAGATGTGACACCCATGACACAGCAACAGAACAGATACAGAGGACAAAACGAAAGTACACAGAAACAAAAGAAAAGTACACAGTGCAGCTGCAATAAAATATGAGGCTCTCTCTGTCTTTGTAGAGGAGCTGACTCCGCTTTGATTGCGGGTCCCACTAACCGGGACTATCAGGTCCCGCCCACCGGGACTGTCGTGTCCCACTCACCAGGACTGTCGGGTCCCACCCACGGGACTATGGGGTCCCACTTACCGGGACTGTTCAGTGCACCACCTCTGACGACTTGCAAGTTTTGATTTTCCCGGGTCTCGGCACCACTTGTCGCGACCCCCTTGCCCGCAAGGAAGACGCAACACCGGGAATCTTCTTACAGCTGTTTATTCAAGCTCTCGAGAGTTCTTCTAATCTCCCAGAAGCCCCTCCCAGCCTTAATAAAGTATCCAAACACCCAATGCGAAGCTGCCACGTGGAGCTTTCTCGTAGGGTGTCAAAGAACCATGTGCCAACTCTCCCAAAGAAGGAGTTGTTTATCACAGACCACCACAAGGCCAGCGCCATCTTGTAATGGCGACCACAGTCCGCAGAAGCGGCTCGCCACATCTGGTCTTCAAAGGATCTGGTTTAAAATAGACTATCTGTAATACAGATATAAATTATGTGTCAGTATGATTGGCTACATCTTCCACATTTTGCAGGTTGCAGATATTTTTCCTTCCTTACCTACCATTGCATCAAGGAAAAAAAAAACTGTTGCTTGCTGAAGTGAGAAGATGCACACAGGTGGGCCAGGGCCCACAGTCCTCAATTTAAGGGTGCACTTCCATTTTCAATGCAATTAGCTGTCTAATTGAGCATCCAAATTTAGCAGTGCATTTGCATGTGCAATTAATTATGATTTAAAAGCACTCTGTGTTAATGGTTTCTTTTCCATTATCTACAAATGTAATTACCAAAGGATGGATTGAGTTTGGAAATCATTTGGGAATTCTTTTTTCTTTTTCTTTTCTTTCTTTCTTTCTCTCTCTTTTGCATCCCCAGAGTGGGATTCTGTAAGTGGTAACTGCAGTCAGAGCATCAGGGCACCATAACCAGAGGTATGAGGCTGAAAAGGGAGGGTTTTAGGGAGAGGACCAGAATTGCTATTTTGAGTATTTGGTAATATTTTTCTTAGTTATTGGAATTCATTCAAAGTATAATCATCACATAATTTCACACAGGCAGAACCAAGATAAATTCTAGACTTCCAAAAACTATATTTTAAAAAAAGAAAACTCGTATTTAAAAAAAAAAATTATAGGAGGAGACAATAATTTTAGTAATTTTTCATAAACCACATGGTTTTCTTAATTAAAGAAAATAAAGATATGACCTTTAAAAAGTTGAGAAGAAATTCAAATTAGGAGCCATTAATAATTAACTAAGAATGTTAATTAAATGTCTATGAAAACAGACACTGAAGAGAATATAAAATTTTTAAATAAGCAGAATAAGCTGAAAATTAAAATCTCCCCTTTTGTTTTCTAAGGAAAAGCATTAAGAATTTGGTAAACCTGAAACTTCTATAAATTTAAAGCTGATAGATTTGCTATGAAAAAAGAAAGTTCAAGAACTGTAACAGACTCCAAGTGTTTCCATCCCTGATCTCAGGGAGCTCAAAGACACTCAACAATGGAAGGCCCCTCACTTGCTTGACTTCACCCCCACAGCCTGTTGAGTACAGGGCCTAGTTTGTTGGGAGTTACTGGAAGGGAAGAGATCCGTAGGAAACTCAGTGGCAATTCAGAAATGAAAGGAAAAGGTCGGGAGATGATACAAAAGAAAAAACATCCCTTAATCATTATGTTATTAATGTTTTAAATGTTTAAATTTCTTAAATAAACTAAATTGATTTAACTTTAAAATTATTATTGAATTATGCATTAAAATTAAACAAAACCAATAAATAGTTAAAAATAAATTTTCTTAGTTGTTTAAACAATTTATATATATATTGTTTAAACAACTAAGAAAATTATTTTTTAAAGGAAGAAAACCAAACAAAACAGTATAAGATATGAGTGAAGGTTTTTCTTTCCACTCAGATTCTCGATTCTTCTCCCCAAAGTTGACCAAAGTTAACATCCTTCATGTATTCATTCAGAAAAAAAAAAATGTACTTTAACTTAGGATTTTACATGATTTTTTTATATCATGTCATAACCAGTCTCTATTTTTGCTCCTGCTTTTTTTATTACAATAGCTTCCATTTCCTTGAATATCAAGACATTCAGCCCTACCTCATTATTTCTTATGGCTGCTTAATACTACTGAATAGATATATTTTTAAGATTCTCTTATGATGAATATCTAAGTTTTTCTAGTTTGGTCCTTTGTACTCAATAATGTAAAGAACATTCATGCAACTATGTTGGCATACTTTTGTGTAAATAGAGGGAGAACAAATTTTTAGAAATGACACTCGCGAGTCAGATGATATATGCATTTTAATTTTAAATCATTAGCAAATGCACTTTAAAATATGACAACATTCATCAGCAGTGTCTTGGAGGCTAAATTCCTCAACACTTTTAGCAATGTAGTACTGATATTTTAAAACACTTCCCAAGGTAATAAGAGAAAGTATTATGTTTTAATTTGTATTTTTATTATTTTGGAATTTGATTATTTTCCACATTGACCTTGACAGTTTCAATCCTTTTTTGTGAACGGCTCATATATTGGCCAGCTTTTTTGTTGCTGTGACAAAATAATTGAGAAAAATCAACTTAAAGAAAGATTTCTTTTGGCCTGTGGTTTCAGAAGTTTCAGTTAATGTTTAACTAGTCCATTGTTTCTGGGCCTGTGAAGAGGCAGAACATCACAGTGGATGGCAGAGGCATGGCAGCCAGGAGGAGAGAGAAAGAGACAGACAGACAGACAGAGGCAGGCTGGATAGAGTCACCAAAGGCAGGCTGACAAGGAACAACTTTATCAACTAGGTTTCACAGTTTCTTTCAACGGCCCATAGCCCACTCAGCTACGGTTCCATCAATGGATTAATACATTGATGAGGTCAGAGCCCTCATGATCTAATCACTTCCCCAAAGTCCTACCTCTGAACCTGGCTGCATTGGGACCAAGCCTTGAACACATGAGCCTTGGGGGACCTTCCAGATCTAAACCATAGCAACTCCTTTGTATTCTTTTTTTTTTCTTTTTTGTCTTTTTGTTGTTGTTGTTATGTTTGGTTTTTTTGTTTTGTTTTACTTCTTCTTAAACATTTCTTCCTTTTGTGCATCTGATACACTGGACCTGGTAGGTTGTCCTTTCTGTATGCCGTGTTTATTTCCCATTCTGGTTTGGTCAGCTGCTGGATGATGTCTCAAGCTCTGCAGGTGCTAAAATATCCTTGGTTCTGTGCTGCTCATTGCTTTTAAAAACTAATTTGGAAAAATGATTTAAGGTCTTAAAAAAAAAAAGGAGGCTTTATCTAAAGAGGTTTTACAAGGTGCCCTAAGGGTGTTATTTGTTAGCCAAGAACAATCTGAAACCAAACTCAGACAAGTCTCCTTTTTCCCAAAGGATATGACCACTGGCATATCGCTGAGAGATTTATTTTCTTTCAGAATAACAATAGATTGTGGAGAATGTCTCCATTAAAATACAGCATACATTCCCACTCCGCACATGGTATGGACGCTGGGTCTTAATGTCTGCTTTTCCTCCCATGTCTGTAACGGATCTGAAAACAAATTTAAAAACTTTCAGGGATGGCAAATACTCCTCATGAAAAAATGACTTCTGAGCTCTGCTTATCCTTTCAGAATCCGGCTTTGTTTTCTCTTCTATTCTTTGGGTAATCTCCGCTTCATTGTCAATTATTTGATATTTTCCAAAGGGGTTCTTAAAGTAATTCATTCAGCATTTTTAGTTGTAGGCTGCAGGAGGTTTGTTTGAATCCTTGGTTTTCTATTACCCTCATTGAAAACTCCTATCTTTATGACACCCACCTTTGCACTGAGAGGGGGATAGTGATTTTCTGCTCTTTTTCCAGTTTTTTGAGATTAAAGTTGACTTACTTTGTTTTGTTTTCTTTCTGGTTATCTGATTTAGGTGTTTGTCTCTTTGTTACTATTTTGGCTATGGCCACTGGTTTCAATATGTAGTTAATTTAAAATAATACATTAGTAAGAGTAATTTATTTTTTAACCTGAGTGGTTAAAAGGGACTCTCAGTTCAAAGCCAGCCTCAGCAAAAAGTGAGGTGCTAAGCAACTCAGTGAGACCCTGTGTAAGGGTCCGGCGAAGCGTCGGAGAAAGAGACCACATGAGACTAGCTTCATGCAATGGCAAGGGGGATTTATTAGGGATCCGTTCCAGCACGCTGGGGCTCTGTGCTCACTCAAGAAGGGAGAGCAGCCCAGAGCCCAGAGCAGAGGTCAAGCAGAGCTTAAGTACACTTTTTGGAGAGGGTGGGGGGCTTTGCATGCATCAGAACAAATCATCATGAGGCGCTGGAAAATTGAACAACAACTCTGATACATGATTAGTCCATTCATTGGCGGGAACAGTTTGGGCAGGGGTGATTGGTCACTTCTAAACGGGGTACACATTTAAACTGATTGGTTCTGGGGCCTATATGCTTACGTGCCATGCTACCTGGAGCCCTTAGCTATTAAACAACCAGGGAATCAATGGAGATAGTTAGTGGGCAGTTCCCGCATTGTCCTAACAACTTTACAGAGATTACAGTTTCCGGGGATAGCAGAGGAATTGTAACAATAGACTTTTACCTTTAGCCCAGGCCTTGTAATCTAGAAGCTTTACAATGCCCTAGTCTTTTACACTTTAACTCAGACTTTTGCAGCTTAGAATCAGCTTAGAAATTTTACCTTTACACCTATCTCTAAATAAAATACAGAATAGGGCTGGGATGTGGCTCAGTGATTGAATGCATCTGAGTTTAATCCTGGTGCCAATATATATATATATATATAATGCAAACATTAATTCTTCCTACTAACAATGGGTCCTGAAGGAATTGACTGCTGTGCCCTAAACTTTCACCCTTTCCCATTGCTTAGGAGTCCTGGAAGGAGAAAAGCAACTAGTAAAACTCTAGGTAACAATGGGTCCCAGAGGAAGAAGATAAACAATGAACTCAGGTCTGTTCTTTCATCCCTTCCCAGTAACAATAAGTTTTGGAATTATTTTATATATATATATATATATATATATATACATATATATATATATATATATATATATATTTTTTTTTTTTTTTTTTTTTTTTTTTTTTTTTTTAGGAGGAGGAGCAGGCCCCAGGAATTGACCTCAGGGGTACTTGACCACTGAGCCACATCCCCAGCCCTACTTTTATTTTATATATTTTTTTTATTTAGAGTCAAGGTGTCACTGAGTTGCTTAGTGCCTCGCCCACCGTTGCTAAGGCTGGCTTTGAACATGTGATCCTCCTGTCTCAGCCTCCCAAGCAGTTGGGATTATAAGGGTGTTCTACCGTGTTCAGCTAGGTTCGGACTTTTTTCAATTTTTTAACTGACTGCCCAAAACCGACACATTCTGCTTCAGTCTCCAGTGATTAATTCACCCTCATCGTGACCTTTAAACCTCAGAGCCCTTCTGTAACCAGCAGCCATTCTGCACCCTGAAAATGAGCCTGTCTGATGCCTTACTGATTGACTCTGCTGCTGAACAAAGGAAAGTTTGCAGATCTGTTTGAGGTCCGCTCCCATCTCCGTTACTTGTGCTTACGGTTACATCTTTATGGCCACCTCTAATTTATTAATTCTCTATTTATATTATTTTGGGTTACTGATTGTGAGCCATATGATTCATGATTTGGGGAAGTACACATATTTACTTTTTTGCTCGATATTTAAATAGTTATTGTAAAAACTATTACATAAAAAGATTATGTATGTTCAAAAGTTTCTTTTTTCCAAGGTTGGAGGTAAGTTTGTTTCTATAATTTATCATACAGTTGTGGGTTGAGGGCTATTATATGCTGTGCTCCATCCTGTGCTTCAAGAGAAGAGAAATCAACAAAACTGACAACATCACTGTCCTCTGTGGAATTGGCACTCAAGCAGAAGAGACAACTAACTCTGCAAGTAACTGCATTTTTAGTGATAATGTCTATGGACAAAAGCAAAACGGTGTGAAGGGATGGAGAGTGACAGAGGTGTGGCTATAAATAGAGTAATCAGGGCAAGTTCCCCTCAAAACACAGAAAAGGCAGGACCCTATGGAGGTCTCAGAGAACATTCCAGAAAAAAGAAACAGCACATTATTAGATACAGTTCATAAGTTATGTCATTCAAATTCTCTATTCTTTAATATTATTGCTATTGGTATTATTGTTTCAGCTACTCTCAATTTCCCAGAAAGACATTTTGAAGATGTTTTTAAGATTTCTATTATGATCAGACTTTATAAAATTTGCCTATATTTCAAAACAGGAATAAGTTGCTGTAGCTCTGAAACACAGGGTCATGTGTGTGCTGAAGGGTTTTTGTCTTAGGCACCTGCAGAATGAAGTCCAAAGACAACACAGGGTGAGGACTCAATAGCAGATTTATTAGAAGCAAGAAAGGAAACCCCCCACAGCATGGAGGGTCCCAGTGAGAGTGTCGTCCATGGCTGTCTGTCTCCAGGTTTTTTATACTGTTTTATTGAGGAACTAACCTTTCACTGGGGAGTCCCCCTTGATTGTTCTTTTCCTTTGACCCAGTTGAAGGTGTACATTTTAAATTTCTTCCCATAATAGGATGATTTAATGTGTTTGCTAACCTGAGTTTGTCCTGTACTTGTTCCTTCAAACAAAAGAATCGCCAGGATTCAAAATAACTCTTTGAGGTGGACTAATGTTGGGGTCGTCAAGGAAACCTGGGGCAACCACAGAATGGAGGGGTGTCCAAGCCTGAGTGGGGCCTTCAGTCAGGCAGAGAAAAACAAAAACAAAACAAGTTCTGGCCTAGGGTTTTAATCTGGAGTAGGGGGATCCCATCCTCTGAGATCCCCATTTCTATCTGCCTATCTCCTGCCTCAGCTATAAATATCCATGTTAATATTCCACTAGTCCTCAGAGTGTTTCTGGTTGAAGTAATCATATAGATGGCCTGGGGACCTGCTTCTGGTGTTGATGCAAGGCCCTTCAGCATTAATCTCTTCAGATTAGAGCTAACAGTTAGATCCTTGTCTGCTTACCCCAAAGTGAAGTCAACCAGTTGACAAAGCCAGGGACACAGTCTCCCCAGGATTCTTCTCATTTAAGAGAAAGACAAAACTGGGAAACCACGTTACTCAGGCAAGCAGTGGAGACAGCCCCAAACAGCTACCAGGGAATAATGAATCTCAAATATAAAAGTCGAACCAAAGAGAGCCTGTAAGGAAAACAGTGTCATGAGATAGAAGGCCAAGATGTATAACGAGAAGAACTGAGCCTCCAAGAGTAGAGGAAAGGAATTAGGACTTAAATGTCCCAGTTATTATCCTCAGAGAAATCTGTGGATACGCTGTGAATTGTGAACCATACAAGTTAAAAAATTGATAGGATTCATATCAGCAGAATATTTGAAACAGCTGGAAAACACTAGCAGATAAAAATCAAAGACATTCTAGAGAATTAGATAGAAAAGAATATACAAATATGAGAATAACATTACTGACCCAGGACATTCATTGTTGTACCAATGTCCAACTAATAAGCATTATAGAAATATAAAATAAACAGAGGAAACAAGTTTGTTTAACAGAAACAGAAGAAAATTTCCTTAGCTAGATACATACTGAGCAATATTATAGGGGCTTGCATGCTGTGCTGAAGAATTTGAAATTCATTACATTCTATTTGGAATTCTCTAGTGTGGACATTGGAGACTATAGTCTACAGACTTTGATACTATATATATTGATTGATTGATCTCTGTGTCTCTCTATATGCCATCTACCGTCTGTCTATATCTGTTTATTATGAGAACCAATGAATGCTTTTAAGCATCTGAGTAATGTAATTGATATTTCTTTTAGGTAACTATTTCTATTAACAATGGATTATAGATAAGGAAAAATTAAAAGTATTTTAGGAGTTTAACCTTTACCAAATCCAATCATATTCTAAGTTTTTTCTATAACACTTATATGGGTGGGCCAAGAATGTTATTATTCACATTTGATAGTTTTGATTCAGAGAAGTGCTTTAGCTCTTACATAACAGATCCGAGACTGAAGTTCAGGTTTTTGGATTCCAATATTGCTTTCCCTTTCCTCTCTATTATTCTTTGTGCTTTAGTGACATTTCACATGGATGTGGCATCTTTCCTGCAACAATGCTTAGTATGTAACTCATATGGAAAACTTAGCTTTGGTAAATCTAAGGACATGTCAATAAACTGGTTTTCTCTTAGTTTTGGAAACACTGGTAGATGACATTTTCCAGACTCCTCATCTTTAGCTGTTGCTATGAACTAATTTCTAGCCAATGGATTCTGAGTGGAAGCTGTTTGTGCCTTTTCCAATCCTGGCACCTAAAACCTCTCATGCTCATTCCTCTTAGGCCATCTTGATCAGCCACAGAGGGAGCACTTCAGAAGCCAAGTGCTAAAGATGGACAAGGGTTGAGATGGAAGGAGCCTGACTGGATCATCACTAGGAGGAAGCTGCATGAAGATCAGGACTCTCTCCTAGGAATTCGACACAAGAAATCACTTTCCATCACTTGGGGGAAGTTACAAGTAATAGTTTAATTTTGTATAGTAATTATAGCTATTCATATTATATATAACCTATATAACCTATATATAACCTAATGTGTAAAATAGCACCTACACACACAGGTGTATAAGCAACAGCTAATTAAAGCAACAGGAAATTTGAAATCCATATATCAACATGTTTCATCTTTTCATTGTCAAAAAAAGAGCCCAAAGCAAAAAGGATTTGGTTTACAAATGACTCTTATGTCTTTGATTGTTGTTTCCTAGAATGAGTTACTTATAGTCTTTCTGAGCATCAACCCTTCAGGAATACAATGCTTACTTCACAATCTATGTAAGATAAAATAATAATACTATTAAGTTTTTAAATACCTCTCTCACAGTTGTGCCTGGCACAAAGTTGGTCCTCAGTATACTTTCTTTCTCTTACAGCTCTGCATGTTGCTACATAAAGTCGCCCAAGACCAAAAATGCCATAGTAAGAAAGGAAGAAAACTACATCTACATTCATGATGTCCTGGTTTCTTATAGCTCCACACCTCCAGTGTTTTCCAAAACCTGAAGTGAATCACAAAGGCATCTGTTTGTTCACTGTAGCTCAGTATCTTGCCTAAATTAGGTTAAAACTTTAATTTTCTAAAACAAATGAAGTGTAAATCTACAAATTGAAAAAAATCCATACCTTAATAAACTATATTTTATTTGGATATATTTTCCTTTCCTATTTACTATCCAAGCGCCTCTTAGAATACAGCCAAATTGGAATTCTTAATTGTAAGTAGCCATTTGAAATTGCTTAATCAATGTTGACTTTCAAGCAAATGCATAGACAAACTTCATTATCACAGCACTTTCTAAATGAATTCTTAAGTGTATCATGTAATTTTCTTTTTGATTTCTCCAGATAATGCCAATAAAATGGATTAAAAATAGGTCAGTACCTTAAACACATTTTATTGTAAGTAAAGAATTTATTTCTTACAAAATATTTACCCTGGATAAGTCCAAGCTCCTTACAGTCTCTTAAGAACCTTATACCACCCACAAAGTGAGGGCTAAATGTGGCAGTGCTTGACTACATCTGATCTTAAGATGGTTTACTATTTTATTTATAAAACAATTACAAATTTTTCAAATGCATCTTGGAGTGGCAAATATTTTAGGTGCACTTCTTTCACAAAATGTATTTTTGAACTTGCCACTAATCTGATAAAAGACCATCACACTGAGTTTTAAAATGGCAATTGTAATTCCTTTCCTGCTATCATCATTCTGGGGCAAATAATATACTAGAGGTTAATATATCATTTTTTAAAACTTTAGTTTTATAATGAAAGGATCTGGATTTTATATCCAAGTGACACCAGAAGACACTTTTGTGTAGTTTTCTAATGATCTCTCTATCTCTTTGGGTTTGTTGTTTCCATACAGTTAACTGATAAGGTGTTGAACAGGGCTGTATTAGCTGGGTGAGGTTTCCCTTCCCTTGTCTACTTGAGTAAAACAAGAATACTATGTTTTCTCAATCAGTCATGTTTTCCTTTATAAAAATAACACCTCTTACTGGAATAAATTAGATCAAACACAATTGTTAGGGCACACTCATTTAAAACCAGGGAAATCCTTTATTTCACTATGTCACTGGGCTTGAGAAAAAAACACATTTCCTAAAGCTTTTAATTCGTAATCAAAACCTTTTTAAAACATATGTATCTTACACTTTAAGTTAGACACTTCAGGGCAACCCCAGAATCTAATTTCTTTCAGCATCTTTGTATTTTTCATTAAAAATTCCAGTCCTTGGTGATGCAAATAAGATTACTCTGCAGATAATTATCTAAAAACAAACAAAAAAAATAGCATAGTTGAATCACATGAAGGTGCTGTGGTTTAAATGCAGACCGTGTCTCTCCAAAGGTCCCTGTGTTAAAGGCTCTGTCTTTAGGGGGGCAGTTTTGATAGGTACTGTGAATCTTTAAATGGTGGGGCCTCTTGGGAGACCTTTAAGCACACACCCATTGGGGGTGTGTCCTTCAGTCCCTCAGTCTTTCTCTGCTTTGTGACTTGTAACTTGACCAGGTGCTCTGACACATGCTTTGCCATTGTCATCTGCTACTCCCATTGAGGTCAAAACCACAGGTGGCCCAACCTTGGATTTGAACCTAAGTACACATTTCTCTTTTTATTGCCTCAGGTATTTCACTGTAGTAAAAGGATGGCTAATAGAGAAGTTTAAAGGCTTTCTTCAGTTGATAAGTATCAGGAAGCAACTGAAGACTGAAATTTTAGGTGAGAAGCATTGTGACTGGGTTGCAGTTTTTAGTTTTAACTGCTGTGAAACTTGCAGTTGGGGATTTTCTCAGTTTTCTGCCACCTGCTCAGCATTGTTAGTGCTATTCTATCCTCATACCTGTCTTAGAAGTACTTCTAAGCTCAGTTTTTGCATCTCTGTGTTTTGTTGGTTAAGCAAAGTGTGAAGAGGGTGTATGAAGGTAGCAAAAAACAAGACAAGGATAAAGGGATCTGTTAGGCTGCAATCATATTAAAAATGATAAGAAAGCAGTTTGGAGATTTCTTGGAAATCTGGGAATGGAACCAACATTTGACCCAGCTATCCCTCTCCTCAGACTATACCCAAAGGACTTGAAAATAGCATACTACATGGACACAGCCACATTAATGTTTATAGCAGCACAATTCACAATATCTAGACTGTGGAGCCAACCTAGATGTCCTTCAGTGGATGAATGGATAAAAAATGTGGCATATATACACAATGGAATTTTACTCAGCAATAAAAGAGAATAAAATCATGGCATTTGCAGGTAAATGGATGACGTTGGAGAAGATAATGCTAAGCAAAGTTAGCCAATCTCAAAAAAACACATGCCTAATGTTTTCTCTGATATAAGGAGGCTGTCTCACAGTGGGGTAGGAAGTGGGAGCATGGGAGGAATAGATGAATTCTAGATAGGGCAGAGGGGTAGGAGGGAAAGGGAGGGGGCAGGAGATTAGCAAGGATGGTGGAATGTGATGGACATCATTATCGAAAGTACATGTATGAAGACACGAAATGGGTGTCAACAGACTTTATATATAAACAGAGATATGAAAAATTATGTTATATATGTGTAATAAGAATTATAATGCAACAAAAAAACCGAAAGAACATGTATAAAGACATGAATTGGCATGAACATACTTTATATACAAAGATATGAAAAATTGTGCTCTATATGTGTAATAAGAATTGTAATGCATTCTGTTGTCATGTATTTAAAAAAAATAAAGTCAATTAAATAAAAAAAGAGAACATAGAAACAGATATAATGTATAGTTAAGTACAGAAAGGTCAAAGATAAAATAAATAACTTCAAGTTACCAAATATATATGAAATATCTGTACATGCACATAATAGATTAATAAAATTTGGTAAATTTTGTCAAAAAAATAAAAAATAAAAATGATACTTAAATATAAATTTAAATGTAATGTAAGGAAATATTATTGATGGGGGAAAAAAACAACAGGGAAATATAGTGAAATATCAAAGAGACAGGGAAAATAGAAAACAAAACCAATATGGCAGCCATAAATCCAACTATATTAATAACAACATTAAATGTGAATTGATCAACAATTGATCCAAAGCTAGAAATGATCAGACTGAATAATAAATAAGATTCAATTTTAAAAAAATGAAATAAAGGAAAAGGAAAGGAGACAAGGAAAATTTAGGGACTTTTTATCATGTATATCTTAGTCCTTTTAGACAGTATGGTGTTTTAGTCAGCTTTTTCTCTCCTGTGACTTGAAAAAAAACCTGAAAGGAAAAATTTTAGAGGAGGAAAGTTTGTTTGGGTCTCTCTCGGTTTTGAGGTTCCTGTTCATACAACACCAATTCCATTGCTCTGGGCCCAAGTTGAGGCAGAATGTCATGTGGAAGAGGAAAGCAGCTCAGGACGTGGCAATCAGGAAGGAGAGACTAAGCTTGTCTCACAGGGGATAAAATGCATATCACAAAAGCATGTTCCCCATGACCAACCTCCTCCAGCCTTGCCGCACCTGCCTGCAGTTACCTCCCAGTCAATCCTGCCAAGGGATGAATGTTCCCATTAGTTAAGACCTAATCATCTCACCTCTGAACTTTCTTGCATTGTTTCACCCATGAGCATTGGGGGAACACCTTGTTTCTAAACCATAACATGAAAAACAACATGCCTCCTATTTCATACACATTTTCACCTATACCTTCCTTTTTTTGATCCATAGCAACAAGAAAAATATCCTTATCATGTAACATATCTACATTTCTACATTTTTACAGCATGAAAAAAACATGATTGGTTCACAGCAGCATAATTTTCTATTCTATCTTTCCTATAAGCAAACCACATCTTTGTTTTGTTTCTGAAGTATTCTCTTTGCTGTCTACTCCTTAAAATTTTTGCTATGGCTTGCATATCCTGGTTGTTTACATGCTGAATTCTTCCTTAACAACATTCTTATATTTTGAAATTGTCAAAATCTCCTTTTTGACCTTCAGCAAGAATACTAGTTTAATTGTGTTGGAATTATAATATATTGGTAATGTTAAAATATGACTTTATATATTTAAATAAATTATGCATTTTTAAAAAGAAAACACTGGATTTCCTCAGTACTAATTGTAAAATCTACACTGGTAGCATTTTGGGTATTAGTATTCAGGTAGTATTCCCTTGAAGCTCAAGAGATATTTGGGCTATCTCTGGTTGGAAGTTAATTTTTTAAAATATCTCATATTCATACAAGTGAAACTGTCACTGCCTTGTAGGAATTCAAATGTATAAATACAACCTTGAAATTAGCTTAATTTTCCCTTTTTAAAAAAAATTCTCCTTCTGGAAAAACATGGCTTATCCCACATGCATGGTATTAAATGTGGATGGAAGTTAGTAACCGTATTATTCTTGTTGTTAAGGTCTTTAACTCATTGGAATTTTCTATTCTTTTTTAAGAGCAAAATCTCTAAGAGAAGATTCTATTGAAATTTTAAGCTTATTGTAGTAACAGAGATGCAAATGTCACCCTTAATAGTTGATTTGTGATTAATGGATAACATATTAAATGATTTTATTGTGATATTTATTTAGGTATAGTCATTTTCCTCTACATTCTACAACAGGCATAGGTGACCATCAAACAGATGTGCCTAGCACTTCGATGGATTCAATAACTATTAAGTCAATCAATTGCTCTTCTGATGCTCAGCCTGCCCGAGAAGGCTTTGAAATATTCATTCCACTCCTTTAAAATCATTCACAAGAGGCTGGCTATTTTTATGTCCTATTTCAAAAGGGTACCTAGGTGGAGAGAAGCTGACTTTTGGCAACTTAATAGTAAATCTCACAAGTATAAAAGAAAACTACTTGTTAGATCAGCACTATGCATCAGACTCCAGCCATGGAAATCCATTCTCTTCAGTTTTATTCTCTTCTTCCAGTTTTTATGGTTTGAACTTCTTGTGCTGCCACCCATATTTCTATAAATGGAATTGAATCACATTATCATTGTCATCAAGGACAAGTGGGGATGACCTGGAGAATGTAGGTGGGTGGATGTGTAGGATTGGTGGGTGGCATATGCCCTCAGGTCAAATAAGACTGCTATTAATTGGTCCCCAATTGTTTTTGATAATTGGTGTTTTGTGATCATTTCAGTCTTAGTAAATATTTTCTATATTCCAATTTAAAGTCTCACATTTTTGTGCCCAAATATGTTCCTGGGTCCCAATTGCTTGGGGTCCTGTTATTTTGAATTATGATACAGAACAGTGAAGGAAAGAATAAGAATTTTCTATTTCATTATAGGGCACTGGTTATATGACTACTGACATGAAAATAAACTACTTCTCAGTGCTTTAAAAGTAGAACACAGTAAATAATACTATCAGTGTGATTTATTTATGTCTAGACCTTCAAAGATGGGGCTTTCTACTAGGTGCCTTAAAGATTTAAGGTTTATCTTAGTTTTAGTGAGAAATGGAAGTTTTAGATAATTAGGTTGGAACTGTTTTAAAGGTCTCAATGATTTGCCAAGCATCATCAAGCAACAGTAGGACACCGTAGAGATCTCTGGCCATTATATAAGGGCAAACAGAGAGATGGGGTGATGGACAGAGAGAAGAAGAAGGGAAGGGAGGCAGGAAGATGCATGCAGGAAGACAGGAAGGAAGGAGGAAGGAAGACAGGAAGGAAGGAAGGAAGGAAGGAAGGAAGGAAGGAAGGAAGGAAGGAAGGAAGGAAGGGCAAGTAGGAAATGGGAAAGGAGGGAGGTTAAACATGGACGAAGCCACTCCATTTTCTTTTTTAAATATTCATTTTTTAGTTGTAGTTGGACACAATACCTTTATTCCATTTATTTATTTTTATGAGGTGCTGAGGATCCAGCCAGGGCCTGGCACATAGTAGGCAAGTGCTCTACTGCTAAGCCACAGTCCCAGCCCCAAAGCAGCTCCATTTTCTCATCTGTGAGTTTAACATTGAGCTTGAATGTATTCTCAGAGGATAAGGTTCCATAAGCTTGGAAGGGCAAAACCTATAAGAGTAAAACATTTTTCCCTCACCTCTTCACTTTCCAAGTAGGCAGCTGCTCATATCCTGCTCCATGGAATAAGAAGACACCAATTCAGTTATCTCTAAGGCAAAGACAGAACCTCTAGATTCAACATCATTTTTCCTCCCAAGCACTTGATCTTTCTACTTGCACATCTGCCCTCTTTCCAAATGCCACTTGATTCAGTGACACAGCCAAAATGGCCTCATCCATATCAGGTCGGCTTTTGAAAGATTCAGATGAGAAGAAAAAAAATCAAGCACATTCATTCCGAATTTCCTTTTAGGGGAGACAGGCTGACGAAAATTCATCAGTAAAGAGGACCAGTATTTAGGGTAATGAAGTTTGTGCTGAATGATGATTTATAAGTGTGTTCAAAGAAAGCTTCATATTAACCCGAGGTACTGATCTGGGCTTTTGGTCCAATGAGGAATTGAGTTTATTGGAAAGTTTCAGGAAATGCATCCTCTCCAAAATACCATTATACTTGGAAGTTAACAGCCTAAAACTGTTGCACATCTCAAGCTGTTTGCTGAATCTGGAAGCTTTGTGATGCAGATTAATCCCTTGGTGGCTTTCTACACCCCCACTGTTTTCTCTATTAGGAAACAAAGATTCCCATATGTTTCCTTGTAAGACAGAATGACTCAGTCATTCTATATTTAATGCACCCCTTGGATAGCTGCTTCAGATTTTATATGCTGGTACAAGAACACAGCAATCAACTGTGACACTGTTGATGAAATGAAGAGAATGGCCCTGGAGACAGCAAGTTTTATGTTCTGGTTGAAATATGTAAGAAAATCTGAACCCGTCCAATCCTCTTATTTGCCAATATCTTTCAAATGGACTCCTGGCTCCAGCATTAACCCTAATCAAATGATAAAAGTGTTGAGATTGTCTGGATTGATACTGAGGCCAGATGCAAGGTGCTCATCTTCTAATACTCGGCAGCAACCAGTGACAAACTGATGAGAATTCATGGTGGGCACTGAAAGGCAGAATTATATTTCCTCAAGATGAGGCCTGTCAACATTACCTACTACCATATTCTTTCCTCAATTGACTGTACCTGGGGAAACTTTCCCTGGGGTACATGGTATGTAGTTGAAATGAGAAAAAATGCACTTACCTCTTTCCTTTTGGATACTTGAATTGTGTATGTTCTTCATTGATAGGTTTTAGCACCATTTATCCAGTCAGAAGTTTTGATTCTTGCCCTAAACCTTAGAATCGCTATTTTTTCTATTTGTTCTAGCTAGTTATACATGACCATAGAATGCATTTTGACACATCATACTTACATGGAGTTTAATTCTCATTCGTCTGGTTGTGCATGACGTAGAGTTATGCAGGTCATGTAATCATATAAGCACACAGGGTAATAATGTCTGATTTATTCTACTATCATTCCTAGCCCCTTGTCCTTTCCTTTCTTTTCACTCTCCTCTGTCTAGTTCTAAATACCTCTATAGAATCATTATTTTTATCATTAATCCATAGTCACTAAGTCCTATAGTTTTAACCCTCCAAATATTTCTTATTTCTGTCTCTTTCTATATGAATTCTTTAATTCAGTCCCATAGTTCTGCTTGCATTATGGTAATAGGTTCATAATTAATCATCAACACCCAGGGTCTCCTTCTTCTTATGCTGCTAAATGCCTGTACAAACTGGTATTGAGATAGGGATTTAGAATAGAGAGAGAGAGAAATAAGGAATCTTAAAAGAAATGTCCACAAGCCATTGAGATGCAGAAAGTACAGTTGTAAATCTTGAACAACATGCCCTTGGCCCATGCCCTTATAAAATGAGGGAAATATACAAATGCAGGGAAAACTGCAAGAAATTGTAGAGCTCCACGCTGGCTCCACTTCCAGTCTGGCCCCTGATATAGCCCTTCTATAAATATTGGGCCCTCAGCCCAAGTCAGGGTTGCTTCTCACTCTGGAGATAGCCCACATTCTCCCTTAACTCTGTATTTTCTTCCTAAATCAACCTCTGACTATGCCCTTGTCTGCCTTGAGCTAAAATTCTTTTCTATCACAATCGCCAAGGACCTGTCTGGTCCTGATTTGAGTTCCCCTTCTCCTGAGAGAACTCCTCAGTCCCTTCCCCAGAGACATCTTTTCTCCCATGACAATATCACAGTCAGACATTGCACTAAACACAGTTAAATGGATTTTTAACCATATTTAAGACTACTATTTGTTTAGTCAAGATTAAGGTAGGAGGGTTGCAAGTTCAAAGCCTGCCTCAGCAAAAGTTGCATTAAGCAACTCAGA
This sequence comes from Spermophilus citellus, assembly GCF_964194105.1. Lineage (NCBI taxonomy): Eukaryota > Metazoa > Chordata > Mammalia > Rodentia > Sciuridae > Spermophilus > Spermophilus citellus. Next base: position 137,350,749 of record NC_138189.1, read on the forward strand.
CCCTGTCTCTAAATAAAAAATAGAAAATAGGGCTGGGGATGTGGCTCAGTAGAGTTCAATCCCCAGTACCTGTCCTCCGCCGCCCCCCCCCAATCCCCCAGAAAAGATTATCGCAATAAGGAAAAGAGAGTGAACTCTCATCTTGAGAGTTTTTAGTTTTATCCAAGGGGTGCATTAAATATAGAATGACTGAGTCATTCTGTCTTACAATTTGATCCCACCTGTATGTTTGCTGATTGTTTTTACACAAAACAAAAGTAGACTTTCCTCCATCATAATGACAGAAGATAGTTTTACAACTTGGAACAAAGAGCCTCTGAGGTTAGTTAAGAGTTTTACAACTTGGAGCAAAGAGCCTCTGAGGTTAGTTAAGAGTTTTACAACTTGGAGCAAAGAGCCTCTGAGGTTAGTTAGGCTCCTACCCTCCTGTGGAAAGCTAGAGATGGAGGCACTGTATTCTCCACAATTACATTTCAAAGAGATAGCGTTTGGGTCCTTGAAAAAGACATTCTCAGGGTTGTAAAACTGGCACAGGCTCTTAAGGAGATTTATACACATTCTAAAGTGGCAAAAAAAAAAAGAATTTACAATTACTACATTGTTAAAGTAAAGGATCTAAGAGAAGATCTGAGGCCTAGAGTCTGTAGCTGAGTTAGCTTTCTGTCACTGTGACACACACCTGAGATGAGGAACTTATAAAGAAATAAGGTTTATTTTGACTCATGGTTTTAGAGGTTTAATCCACACAGTCAGTTGGTCCAGTTGCTTCTGGGCCTGTGGTGAGCCAACACTACCATGTGGGGCCATATTGTGGAGTAAACTGTTCTCTCATGGTCAGGAAATGAAAAAGAGGAAGAGGAGGGGCTTTGGTCCTACTATATGGGTCTCCACCTCTATGCCCCCACACATGCTATTCTTTCTATTGGGGATACTTTTCCTGCCTTTTTACCTACTGAGCTCATATTCCTTCTTTGATACCACTTGTATGAAGCTCATCCCAAATGAACATATTCACTCTTTCATTGACCACATGCTACCTGTTATATATAGTCCCAGCATGAACTTATCAGATTGTATTATTCATGGATGTTTCTCTCAGGGCTAGGCAGGAATGGTAAGACATTGTATATATTTCATATTATTTTCCTGTCAGCCATGTTAGGGTCAGTTACCCTTTAAAAGACTCCTTTAATATTTTTCATCTAAATTAAGGATTGAGAAAGGATTTAAAATGTCACAAGAATGAAGTCATGAAATTCCCTAGCCCAGGGGAAACATGAAGTGGAGCATGGCAGTTGCCAGGTTTTGCCAACTCTCTGATGCCATAGAGACAGGAAAGAGGCCCAGTAAGTCTGTCCCTGTTTATCGAAATCCTCCCCCTGGAATCTATAGCTCAAGTGAGCAAGGGACAGTCAACAACCAGGGCTAACGTTGTGTTTGCAATGTGTTTGCAACAACCAACCTGCTGCAGCCCCCTTCTCATTCTTTCTGATTTCTAAAATCAGACCTTAGGGTACCATTTTGAATATTCAGTGTACATCAACTTGCTTTTAGGTTGACAAGGTACAGTTTTGTTTTGTTTAATTTTTTACAAATGGAGCTCTTAAATTTCCTCAATGGGAGTAAATCACCACCTTTTGAGAGTAGTTTTTAAAAATAATAATCAAGTGTCATTTTGAACTATATTTAAATAAAGAACATGATAAAGCCAATTTTATAAAACCTGTAAGAAGTATTTTCTCCTGGAATTTTAAAAATGAGCTCTCAAAGTATAAAGCAAAAAACATATCATTGAAATGAAGACCTACTTTCAAGGTCAACACTGACTTAGGTAAATGAGATTGATGCATTTACTAACTAGTTAGTGTTAGTACTCCCCTGAAGTTTATATAGCACATCTGGTTAGGACTATATTCACTATGAGTTCTTAGTAAATATATGTTGACTAAATATTTTGCAATGCTCCGATTGTTTAAGGCACCGTGGAAAAATAGGTATTAGGTCCCCTGGTTCACTTAGTTTCAGACACACAGCAAGGTGAAATCCTACTCCACTGTGATAATGAATCCATTAGTTAGACTTGTAAATGTTCAGGCCCTTTTCCACTAAACAGCTGCTGTACACCTGCCAATGAATGAACCTCATTCATTGAGTGTGCTTAGTTCAATTTAAAGTTGCATTCATACCTGTGAACATGAATTATTTAAATCCCCAAAGGCTTTGGCAGAAAAAAGACATTCTTTAAAAATTCTTCCAAAGATAACTGAAATCTGGCTTACAAGTTAACTCCACAGAGGGAGAAATATATTGGGTCATGACTATTTTATAAAAAATAAAATTGGAAAACTGAAGAATTTACATTTTGTTGAATATAATTTATATAGCATGAAATACCAAAATCTTAAGAGTACATGTCCAAGGTTTTGGCAAATGCATGCATTAGTATAATTTGTACCTCTACCAGGTACAGAATATTTTCATTACAAGAAATTCTTTCATACCAGTTAAAACCCAACCAAGGAAAACCTTCTAGATTCACGTTGCCTGTGTTAAAACTTCATCTGAGTGACACTTTACAATAAGTCCCTTGTTACATCTCTCTTCTTTCAGCCAAATGGTTTTGGGAAATTTCCCAATGTTAATATCAAGATTGACATATGTTGCTGCCTGTATTATTAGTTTTTTGCTTTTTATTTCTTAGTAGTATTTAATTGTATGATTACATCACATTTTGTTTATCTAGTCCCATTTTTGAAAGGGGTGGGCTATTCCTGAGTGTTTCTTGGATGGAGCTATAATGAATAAATCTGCTATAAAAATGATTGTACCCTTGAGTCCAACTCAACTCAGTTGTTGAGTGGTAGGGAAAGCATATGCTGAACTCCCCAAGAAATTAATTGACTATTATCCAAAATTGTTTTGCTATTTGACCTACCCAAAAGGAATGAGTGAGAATTCTAGTTGCTCTACAACTTCTCTAACAATTGGTGTTATAAAGTTTTGTCATTGTAACCATTTGTGCTAGTGTGCAGTAGATTCCCATTGTGGTTTTGATTTGCATTTCCTAAATAATAAATGATATTCAGTACTTTTCCTGTGCTTATTGGTCATTTGTGTGTATGTTCACTTGTAAAAGAGCCATCAAGTCTTCTGTCCATTGGGTTTTCTTTTTATTTTTGGTTTCGTAAGAATATATATATATATATATATATATACATACATATACATACATACACACACACATATGTGTGTGTGTAAAATATATATATATATATATATATACACACACACACACACACACACACACACATACATACATTCATTCATTCCTGGGGAAAAATCTTTTGTCAAACATTTGGGTTCAGAATATTTTCTCCTGTCTCAGGCTAGCTGATTTAATGGTGAATTTTCATGAGCACAAGCTTTAGTTTTGATGAAGGTCGGTTTATCAATTTTTTCTTTTATGGTTAATGCTTTCTGAGTTGGTTGAGAAATCTTTTTTCAACCAAAGTAGTGAAGATTCATTCTCCTGTGTTATCTTCTAGAAGTCTTACGGTGTTAACTTTAGATTTAAGCCTATAATCCATCTCAAATTGCCTTTCATTTATAATGTGAGATGTTCCTTTCTTTGTAAATAAGAACATACGATTCTTTAAGCACTATTTGTTGAAAAGATTTTTGACTTCTCCATTGAATTGCTTTGGTTTTCTTGCTTAAAACCCTTTGCTCTTCCATATGCAGGTCTATCTCCACACTCTTCAGATGGCTGAAAGCAACTGCCCAGAATCCATGTAAGGCCTGGGATGTCTTATAGGATTTCACTCAGATTTCCTCTTAACCCCTATGCCTCTGGAGCTATGTGGGCTGTTTCTCTGGGCTCTCTTGGTCTTCCTCCTGTGAATGTCTGTCATCACTCAAAGTTAGGGTGAGGCTTAGAGTTTCTGCAGAGGGTGTCTCAGGGTTCCTTCTCGCCATTCTATCTAATCAGGCTCCTATGCATGTGCCTTTTTTAGCTAGGCTCCATTCTAAATGATGGGCAGCTGCTGTCCCCTATTTGGCATAAGCCTGGAGTGTGGGAGGGTTCCTTTCAATTCCTTTGCTCTTCCTTCAGTCTACAGCAGGCTGGGGGCAGTTGCACCTAAGAAAATTCTTCTACTTCTCAGGCCTTTCCAGCAATATTTCTAAAGAGTACTCACTGAAGTCCTGGGTTCTGATAGAGGGTTGGCAGGGAGTACAGATTCCCCCTGTGTATGGAACTCTCAGAGTTTCTAAATTTTTAGACCGAGCTATTCACCCTTTAAAAATCCTTGCAAGTCCACTGTATTTTTTTTCTTACTCTATGACAGCTTCTTCTTCCCCTGCTATTCTCCCGAATATAAAAAGAAAGGTCCATTGGTTCCACCTCCCAGAAGAGGACTCTGCATTGTTCATATTTCAATTCATTATGTTACTTTGAGACTTTAAGCCTTTAGTGGGTTTAAAATAATCATGATTTTTTTAAAGATTGTCTTTTTCTCGTTTTGTGGATGATCCAGTTCATTGAAATTAAAAATATGATATGGAGTATTCTTCTCCATCAGCAAGTGTTTCCAAACCAAAGAAAATGTTCCTACACTTAGTTTTCCAAAATTGACACAGTAAGCATGTGGTAGAGTTTGATGCCACTAAGCCAGCAGCTCTGTGCACCAAATAGAAAGCATTTTACAGGATTTTCAGCAGTGTGTTGAAGTACTTGTATACTGATAAAGCTTTCTTTTAATCATGAGATCACTGATCTCTCATATCCTCAAAACATCAGTGTAGAATGAGAAATGTCCAGCAAGACAGCTTGACTTTTGAGTTGCATTAACACCACTCCTTGTTATAGACATAATTTTATATCTCAGGATCTACTGGCTCAGGAGTCACAGTATTTACATAGTCCCAATAATTAAACTCTGAGAATTGGTTTTATCAAAAATTATAGTGTTGATATATTGACATGAGGCAAAGTGAATGGTGGGGTCAGAGTTGAACAAGGGGATAACACTCTCATCTGCCCAAGGAGTCAATGGACAATTTTGTTTCATTATGTTACTTTGAGAATTTGGATTTTTTTATGGATTTAAAATAATCATTTTTTAAAAGAGATCTTTTTTTTGGGGGGGGGCTTTGCCTTTTTTTTATTGGTTGTTCACAACATTACAAAGCTCTTGACATATCATATTTCATACATTAGATTGAAGTGGGTTATGAACTCCCAATTTTACCCCAAATGCAGATTGCAGAATCACGTCGGTTACACATCCACAATTTTACATAATGCCCTATTAGTAATTGTTGTATTCTGCTACCTTTCCAATCCCCTACTCTCCCCCCTCCCCTTCCCTCACATCTTCTCTCTCGATCATTTTTTAAAAAAAGAAATGAGTATATGCTCAGTATTTAGAAATATGAGGAAATAGATGAATGTGTTAGAATTTTTGGTAATGATTGTCATCTGACAGCTGGACTCAGGCATGGGGCAGGGGACCACTTTTGTTCCAGCCATAAGATGTTATGTACTATTTGCCTCATGAAAAATTATGTACACAGATTATTTTCATAAAAAAATAAGAGACACATTATTTAATAGAGCAGAATAATCTCTATTTGTGGGTCCTATGGACCACTCCAAAGTTATCTTTTCTCCCTGATGCATTTTATGCCAAAACATAATTTCTCAATTTTGAATATTAGTGAGATGTGAGTGCTTTCATTTTAAGTAGGGGGAGGAAAACCATCTGCAGGAAGAAAAAAGTCTCACAATTAGGCTGAAACATGCTTTTTTTTTTTTTTTAATAATACCAGCTCCCAAGTTTAGATAATCACAGCAACACATTGCTCCAAATAAATGGCCTTCTCTTTCTAATGCCCAGCACAGGTGAAAACACCATTAAGGGCAACGTTGGAGGGGACATAAGTCATAAAGCTGGCTGAGAAGGCATGCGCAGAGGAATGGCATAAGATGCTTGGAGAAAATGAGAAAAGAAAGGAAAAGGTGGAGTCATAAGTTGGAGACCTTTCTAGTGTCTTGGGGGTACTGCCAGCTGTGATGAAGCCCCAAGCCTCCCCCACCTCAAAGTTTTTGACCAAAGAATGGTGCCATACTTCTTTTAAAATTATTTTGACTTTTATTGGATTACAGAGAAATGTCTTTGAGAGAAAAGTAATACTTTTTGAGCCATTACTTTGAACTAAATCATCTCAAGAAATAAGAAAGGATTTGAAATAAAATTCCCTTTATTTTTTCTCACCTTTTACTGCATGAGGCATGAAAACTGCCACCGGTTAGATCCACATGTTTGTTTTTCAGGATTTTAAAAAGCAAATTAAGTAGTATTTTTGTACCTATTGGCTCCAACTTTTTTTTTCCCTCCAAGTAGTCCACATATTTTTACTTAAACATGGAGATCTTCTAGAGTTGGTACAATAAAAGTGGTCCTGGTGATGTGGAATTTTCTCAAACTTTCTAAGAGGAATTAATACATTGTGAACTTGAGTATACTTTCTCAGGGGCAGAGAGTATCTGGAAGTTCTTATTTTAAATCATCCTTCAAGTCATTTGGCATAATTAAATGGGAGTCCCAGATATCCCTGTCCCTTTCCCACTTAAAAGATATAAAAAAGTAAAAACAGACCCTAATCTATGGATATAGAGAATGTGGGGTTTTTTTTCTTTCTTTTTTGAAATGTAGATTGTTCTGTTCACTTGAGTCCAAGGTTGAATATCTGATTTTCACATAAAAAATGTTAGCTCTGCTCAGAGAAAAACTATTTGAGTCATTGAGCTGCTACTGCATGTGCAGACTCAAATTTCAGTGACACTGACATCAAGCTCACAAGAGGATACTGTGTACAGACACACAAGATTTATAATTGCCAAGGAACTACAAGCACACACCCTCAGGACAAGCCAAACAAGAAGCCAGAGTCTTTCTGCAGAGGTCACTCATGGAGCAGTGACTCCCAACAGAGAGCAAGAACTCAAATGCTCAGGGCAGCTGAGGCTGCGGTAGTGAAACTGGAGTTTTGAGATGAGACTATCCCTGTTTGGCCAATTTCCTTCTGGGTTCTTGGCTTATAAAATTTGAAGAATGAAACCCACAAACAACAACAGAAGGGAAGAAATGTAAATGGAGCAGGATTTATTTGAGCAAGAAGAAAGTTCCTACCCTGTGGGAGGGTGCCTGAAAGCAGAAAAAATCCCATTTTTGTGTGCCACTTTAGGAGCTTTATTTATAGTTCTTGGTAGAGCATGGAGCAAAATCTATGTTAAACAGGGGTTGAAAATGGCACCAAAACCATTGATCAAAATCTATGTAAAACAGGCTTTGAGAACAGCACCAAGGCTTTTGAGTTTAATTCTTACTATGGACTTCCATCTGAGTTCCTTTCCACCTCCCATTCCCCCACTTTCATTTTCTCACCTCTGGGACACAGGAGGGAGCAAAGGAGGAGTTCTCACAGGTGAGCTTCAAGATCCTTGACATTTGAAATAGGTTTTGATAGCACCCATTAATATTTCTACAGATTGGCCTGCAGGTATGATTTCTGCATTTGAACAAGACCTCAATTGGAGCCCAACACCTCTGATTGCTGACCATTGACTATCCTCATTCAGTAGGCCAGTACACGCCTGGAAATGTACAAGTCCAATCTTCAGTCAAGGAACCCTTTTCCCCGGAGCAACACATGAGCTTTCCTAGTTGTGTGTGCTTGTGATCTCCTTTATCCTTGTTGCCACTAAGACTACATCTCATTCTTTTCTCAGTTGTATGAGTGCTATCAATATAGTTATCTTCCACTCGGTGACTCTCTTCCAAAGGCTTTGCAAAATGGATTCACCAGAGACTGCAAGATGGTAGAATAGAGGGAAGAGGCACTTGCTCTGCTGTTTGAAATTGAAATGACAGGAATATGGCTTCATAATGAGGTGGATGTCTGAAGAAAACCATTACAAATCAGTATCTGTCAGAAATTCAGAGAAACCCAGAGATTCTGCTGCAGTGAATGGAGAATATAAGGAAATACACCTGAGCTTGGCAGCAGTTGAGGTGTGTCAATCAAAGGGGGAGAGAAACAAGTAGATAGATTTGGCCCATAAACACCTGTGGAGGGCAGTCTGTACTTGGCTGATACAGCGAATGCACAGTGAGATGCTGTTTAAATGTGCTCAGTGTTTCTCAGCTTCTAAGTGAAGACCTCAGGTGGAGATCCAGCTCGAGTGGCTTGTTCCTATGGGAACCCAAGTCCTTGGCAAATACTTCTGCTCTGTCTCAGCCAGTGCTCTATTTGTGACCTAAAGCACACTTGGTAAATTGTGATCCCAAAATGGTTACAGAGAATGTGGATCCAGGGGACTGAAGACAGAGGTATAGAGGGGAGTGCAAATCGCTTTCCCTTTGAGCCTTGTGATGTGAACAACCAGCTGAAAAGGAAGAGAAATTGACCAGTGAGGCATGATTACATTGAGACAGGAGAGGGAATCCAGTATCCTTTTGAACTCTGCAGCAGGACTGACCAGCCATAAAGGATCAAGAGAAATTGATCTAGTGGGCAGGACTGACCTTGGAGACAGAGACTTGGAAATTCATGTTTAGTGGTGGGTAAGCTACAGGAACCCTTCCAAGCACCACATACTGAGAGTGGTCTGTCACCCTGCCCTATAAGTAGAACTATAGGAAGATGCTAGAAACTCAGTTGCCCAGCTGAGATGGACTCAGCCCTAAGAGTGCAAGGATTTAACTGCTCCAAGGTAGATACCCTAAACAAAGGTACAGAGTTCCATTTACAGCTCAACCCAGCAGCTGCAAGTTACTAAATAAATCTTTGCACTGCTTCCAACTAGGAAGGACTGCAATCTGAGACATCTGGACAAAACCCCAAAAGAAAATAATTCTAGTACCCCCCCCCCTCCCCATACTGTCCAGCAGAGAAACTGAAAGCTATCTCAACCAGCTACACTTCCAATCCACTCCAGCAAGCAAAGTGGTGAAAATCACAAAAGGAATTTGGGTTTGTTATCACTCAGCCCTTTCTCTAAGAGGTGAATGTATAGTCCAAGAAGTAGGGACAGAATGGGAAATAAACACTCAACTTCAGCTACATCAATGGAAAAATTCAAGCATTTTTAATTAAAAATTTTTCTTTTTCTTTTGTTGTAATCAACGTTTTTTAGTTATTATTCTAGCTCTGTTTGCAGTTGATTCATGTGTATACATATACATGAGTGTTTCTTTTTTATTTTATTATTTCTTTTCCTTTTATTATCTTTTTGTTCTATTTCATTTTCTTTTTCTAAGAGGTACTGATTTTTTGTTTTTTTCTGGTGTTGTTTTGTTTTTAGTTTTTTTTTTTTTAGTTGTAACTGGATGCAATATCTTTATTTTATTTATTTTTATGTGGTGCTGAGGATTGAACCCAGTTCCTCGCATGTGCTAGGCAAACGTTCTATCACTGAGCCACAACCCCGGCCCTGTTTTTTGTTTTTTGTTTTTTGTTTTTTAATGTTGGGATAGTGGTGTTCCTTTGTTCTGCTTATATTTGCTTGTTTTATTACTCTTTTTTTTTTTACCTCACCCTCTCATAGCAGAATACCTTGTTTTCTCCTCTTCTTCAGTTCCTCCCTCTTTAGGCCTTCATTCACTCTCTTGCTTCAAATTTTCTTCCCCTCACCTTTTGAACAATCCAACCTTCCCTCTGCCTTCATACCCCAACTTCTTTACTCTTAATGAACTATATTTTTAACTTCCATGTTGAAATGTTGAAATGATGGAGTTGAGCCCTTTGGGGAATGGACTAAGGCAGCTCTGAGGAAGCTACACTATCATAGCAGCTCCCCAAGTGTGAATCAAAACAGCATTCAGCACTAGCAAATGGGATTTCAAAGCTGAAAAGAGCAAAGAACTCTTTCACTTGAGACAGGTGATCTGAGCTCTGAGATAAGGAACCAGGCTCACATGAGGAGTAGTGAACTGAGACCAATTAAATTCAGACCAAATCTGGTGATCCTGTCCAAGACTAGAAAGGACTGGAGGATAGGCTGGGGCATTTGACTCTGTCTCACCTCAGCACATGGTGTGATACTCACGGAAAGAGGGACATGTCAGAGCTGGCTAGCCACAAAGGGAGTGAAACCCTACAATGAAACTCTCATACAGACTCCCCTAACAAGTTTTTCCACTTTGGGTCAGAGCTGAGAATAAACGTCCTGTGTATGTAGGATGTTTAGACCCAATACAATATTAATGAGTGATTGCAACACTCCTCTTTTACCAATAGATAGGTCATCCAGACATAACCTAAATAAAGACTCTTCAGAACTAAAAAATACAATTAATCAGAAGGACCTAAAAGATATCTATAGAAAGTTTCATTGATCAACAAACAGATTAACTTTCTTCTCAGCTACACATCAAACCCTCTCTAAAATAGAATATATTTCAGGACACAAAACAAGTCTTAGCAAATACAAAAATTAGCATTCATTGGATCCTATAAACTATAATGAATAAATTAAAATCAATGAGAAGATTAAAAAACATAAGATTAAATAATACACTTTTAAATGAGGAATGAATCATAGAAGAAATCAGGAGAAATCAAAAAATTCTTAGAAGCAAATGAGAACAGAAAGATACAACATATCAAAATCTCTGGGATAGTGCCACAGGCCATTTTAGAGGAAAGTTTGTAGCACTTAATGCCTATATTAAAAAAAAGAAAGATTCCAGATAAATAATCTAATATTATACACTATAAATGGAAGAACAAACTAAATCAAATTCAGTAGAAGATAGGAAATAATTCAGATCAGAGCCAAAATTAATAAAATTGAGTTAAAAAACACAAAGGATTAATGAAACAAATAGTTGGTTCTTTAACAGGATAAATAAGATTGATAAACTCTTATCAAACTAAGCAAAGGAAAGAGAGAGAGAAACTCAAATCAACAAAATTGGAGAGGAAAAGAAGATATCACCACAGAAACTTCTAAAATCTAGAGAATCATGAGAAACTATTTTGAAAATTTATATTCTAATACACTGGAAAATCTAGAAGACATTGACAAATTTCTACACACATATGACATACCCAAATTGAACCACAAGGATATAGAAAACATAATCAAACCAAAATCAAGTAATGTGATTGAAGCAAAAATTAAAAGCCTTCCAACAAAGATAAGCTCAGGACCACAAGTATCCTCTGTCATCTTCTACCAGACCTTTAGAGAAGAAAAAATGCCAATCATCCTCAAATTATTCCATGAAAAGAAAGAGAAGAAAAACTCCCAAATTTATTTTATGAAGTCAGTATCATTCTGATACCAAAGTCAGACAAAGATACATCAAGAAAAAAAAAAAACTACAAACCAGTATTCCTGATGAAAATAAATGCAAAATTCCTTGATACAGTTTATGAAAACTGCATTCCAAAGTACAGTAAGAAGATAGTACATCATGATCAAGTAGATTTCATCCCAGGGATGCAAGGTTGGTTCAATAAATGCAAATTGATAAATGTAATTTACTACTCACATAGAATTGAGAACAAGAATTACGTGATCATCTCAATAGATGTAGAAAAAGCCTTCTACAAAATTCTCAGCACCCATTCATGTTAAAATTGTTGATAAGCTAAGGATAGATGGAACTCATTGCAACATTATAAAGCTGTATATAAAAAATCCAAAGCAATAACATATGAATGGAAAAGAGACTGAAAGCATTTCCTCTCAAATCAGGAACAAGAAAAAGATGGTCCTCTGTCACTGAACCTATTTAACATAGTTGTTGAAACTCGAGGCAGAGCAATCAGACAAGAGAACAAAATTAAAAGGATAAAAATAGAAAAAACAAAAGGCAAATTATCTCTGTTTTCTGATATATGACCCAGTATCTAGAAGACCCCACCTCCCCCCCAAAAAAAAACCTCACCAGAAGACATTGAAATCTCATAAATTCAGTCAAGTAGCAGAACACAAGATCAGAATATAAAATTCAATAACTTTTCTATTCTCTAGTACTAAACCTGCTGAGAAAGAAATCAAGAAAACTATCACTTTCCTAAAAATCCTTTAAAAAAATTGGAAATAATCTAACTAAGAGCTTGAAATACCTCTACAATAAAAACTACAGAACACTGAAGAAATAAATTTAAGACCTAAGGCCTCCCATGTTCTTAGATAGACAGAACTAATATTATCAAAATGGCTCTACTACCAAAAGCATTATCCAGATTTGATGCAATCTCCATCAAAATACCTATGACATTCTTCACAGAACTAGATTAAACAAAACTGTCCTAAAACTTACTTGGAAGAACAAAGACCCAGAATAGCCAAACAATACTGAGCAAAAGAACAAGGCTGGTGGTGTCACAAAACCTGGTCTCAAATTATTTCACAGTGCTATAGTAAAAAACAACAACAACAACAACAACAAACAACAACATTGAATTGGCATCAGCATCAAAACAGACAAGAAGACCAACAGAAAAGAACAGGAGACACACAGATAAAGCCACACACTTACAATCATTTCATATTTGACAAAAGTGCCAATTATCAGAGAAAAGAGCCTTTTAAAAAATGATGCTGGGGAAATTGGATATGCAGAATAATAACACTAGATCTATATCTTTCACCCTACACAAAAGTTAACTCAAAATGGATCAACAACCTAAGAATTAGACCAAAACCTTTACAACTTCTAGAAGAAAACATGGGATCAACATTTCAACGTATTGGCACAGGCACCAACTCCTTAATAAGACCCCTAAAGCTAAGAAATTATAACTAAGAATGAATAAATTGGATAGCATCCAGTTAAAAAACTTCTGCAGAGCAAAGGAAATGACTAAGAAAATGAAGAAGACGACTAAATAATGGAGGAAAAATTTTTGCCAACTATTCCTAAGATAGGAAATTAATATCCAGAGTATATAAATAGCTCAAAACATTCAACACCTTAAAAAATCCAATCAATAAATGGGCAAAAAACTAAAGAGACATTTCTTGAAAGAAGAAATACAAATGGCCAACAAATAAATGAAAGTATAGTCAACATTTCTCACAAACAGGAAAATGGAAATCGAAACTACTTTGAGATTTCATTTTACTCCAGCTACACATCAAGAATACAAATAAAATGTATACCTGTACATTGTTGGTGGTACTACAAATTAGCACAACCACTTTAGAAAGCAGTATAGGAATTTCTCAAAATACCAGGAATGGAACCATCATATGACCTGGCTATTTCATTCCTCAGTATTTATCCAAAAGAACTAAAATCAGCATACTGTAGTGATACAATGTTTATAGCAGTGCAATTCACAATAGCCAAGTTACAGAACTGGCTCAGGTGTCCAATCAAAACATGACTAGATAAAGAAAACGTGGTGTGTTACATCAACAATGGAGCTGTACTCTGCCATAAAGAAGAATGAAATTATAGCATTTGCTGGTAAATAGATGAATCCAGAGAATATTATGCGAAGTGAAATAAATCAGACTGTCAAAATCAAGGAAGACATGTTTTCAGGGGGAAACTCATGCAAAATAAGAAGGACAAAATAAGGGAATGGCATGAAAATAGAAGAGAGGATCATGGAGTAGAGAAGGTGATGGAAGAGGAGGGGACAATGGGATAGGCAGGAACTGTGGTCAGAGGTGAACCAAGTTATCATATGTACATTTATGAGTATACTCCAGTAAATTTCATCTTTATGTCTATGTGTAAGGCATGAATTAAAAAGCAGTAAATAACTAGAAGGAAGACCAATAGAAGAGAGATAGGTAGAGGGAAAAAGGATACTGAAAAGGGTAAAGGGTACTGAAATAGAGCAAATTATATTCCATGTGTGTGTATGATTATGTCAAAATGAATAATGCACTAATAAAAACATTTTTTTAAAAACTTACATTTCTCATTCTGTGAACAGTGAAACTTTCCCTTCAAGTTTTATTCACAGCCTATTCATCTTTAATTTGTTCTTTTATATATACATCACAGTAGAGTGTGTGTGTGTGTGTATGTATATATGTGTATATATATATACATATATATATGTATATATATATACACATATATAACTTATTAGGATCCCGTTCTTGTGCTTATACATGATGTGGAGTTTCATTCTGGTGTATTCATATATGAACATAGGAAAGTTATGTGTGGTTCATTCCACTGTCTCTTTAATGTCATTTTTCAATTCATGTGCTTATTAGAATATTGCTAATACCAGCAGAGGGTTCTTGGTCTGCTCAAATAACAAGAATAACAGGCAGATCAAGAAAAAGTTGGATTCCAGGAAGGGGGCTAAAAAATATATGTGTGGGAATAATAACATTATAAGATGCAGTTGGTCTTTTGGGGAAATGATTGAGATGCCTGCTTCATACCTTGAACCAAAGTAAGTATCAAATTATTCCAAAATAAAAATGAAACCAAAACTTACCTGGAGGAAAGCTACATAGACTTGGATTTGGGCTAGGGAAAGTCTTTCTAAGTAAGATGCCAATGGCTAAGAATCATAATAACATACTATATAGATTTGACTGCCATTATATGGACATTAAAAACTTTTGTAAAAAATGTCACAAGTGTACTTGATAATGTACCCTGGGTCTTTGAGTGCCCATATTTCTTTTTGAAGGTAGTAGGCTACTGGTTAACACCACTCCGGCCTCTATCTGCTCACATGAACATGGACCCCCTGGAAAAGTTGAAGATGTGGCTGAAACCCAGAGGAGTCTTAGGTAGAACTGCTCATCTCCTACTCCCTCACCTCTGAACTCAGGTTCACTCACCTACCCAACTAAAAACTTGGAGGTAAAGGAGAGAATTGTGTTGTCACCTCACCTTCTCACCCAGTCATGATCACATCAAGAAGCCTGATTGCAGCTAGTCTAGAAGCAGCTAGACAGACGGCTAGTCAGTCTCAGACAGAAATACAGGATGCTGGCAGTTTGAGACAAGGCAGGAAGCCCTGATGTACTCCAATCTGATTTCTAATTTAAAAGTCTTAACTCTTAGTGGACAGAGGCCTCTTAATGTGCCCACTGATCAATTCAACTTGCCATTATAGTGGAGGATGGGAAGATGGAGAAGGACAGAAAATGGTCAGATAATACTTCAATGTGTAAGCTGAGGCATGATCAGTCTTTCTTAGGGGAAGAAACAAAATATGAGAATAAAATTCCTATTCAACAATAAGGTGTCCTTAAAATATGCGTATTGTTTGATTAAATGACTTGTATCTTAAAGGAGTACCTGAAAGTAGGCAAAAAGATTTATCTCAGGGATACTTATTGAAGAGATAGTTTATAACAAGGTATAAAATAAATAAGGTGCAATGATAGGAAAAAGACTTAGAAAATATAGTATATTAAAATGATATACTGCTATATGGCTATTAAAGTGAGGTTTACAATACATCAGGTAAAAATGACATAAAATATTATCTACAATGTAAACTCATTTTGTATTTTAGAAATGCACATGCCAAAAAATGGAAAATAAAAAAAAAATCTGCAGTGATTAAGCAAATGATATTACTATGTACGGCTTTAATTATTTTTCTTTGTTGAACTCTGATAATTATAATTATGAAAATTGGACTCAAACATATTTTCCCAGCCCTGCAGAAATACCCTTAAGCACTAAGACTCAGCACCACTAGACTCAAAGATGTTTTGTTAGACCACTGTGCTCAAAAGGACTTGTAGGTTTATGTGATGGGGAAAGGATTAGACATCTGAGTCTCTCTCTCTCTCTCTCTCTCTCTCTCTCTCTCTGTCTGTCTCTGTGTGCGTGTTCAGGAAACAGGGAACTCTTCTCTTGGGACTCAATTGTTTTCATGAAGCTGTTAATAGAAGCAACCCTAAGAATTCCTGGGCTGGGTAGCCAGGTATCACGAGCTGTCTGTGGGCTGTGTGTGGACTACATTGCACATAGTCGCCTAATGAGGGGATAAGTCTGGCATTGGGAACCACCTGTGGCAGCCCCACAGGGATTGATCACCTGATGCAGGTGAATTTCCCCCTCAAGCTATGCCAGAGATCCCACACAGCACCTGAGACCTGCCAAGACCTGGGTATGACCTGCCAAGATGTCAATGGACCTGCTGACGGCAAGACAACACAAAGCCAGACTCTGCCCTTGAAACTGTATCCCTGCCTTTGATGTCCTTGATATAAATAAAGCAAGCCTGGGCTCCAGTTTGCCCGTCCCACCCCTGCTTTTGAAATATTTTCTGTGTCCTGTGGTTCTTTCACCGTTCTATTTTTCTTAGCTTTTATTTCGTAGCCAGCCCATTCCACCAAGGGGAACCTCATTTCCACAGCTTGTGCTGGACACAAATGAAAGCCAGGCTAATGCTCCTCTGATCTAACCTCTTCATTTCAGTTTTCAGGAAATATTCCACCCTTTTTTAAAATTATTGCATTTTTTTAATTGCAAGGTTTTCTTACATTGGTGCTGGGTGCTGAGATTCGCCCCTGGGCTTGCAGTGTGTCAAAGGTAAGGGGGTCATAGTTCACAAAGATTCCATAATGCAGTTTGAAGGGGCTCAAAACCAAGCTGGTGATAACTGTTTATAGAAATTCTTGTGTCTACTTTTTTCTGTTTTTGCATATCTTTCTCAGTAACCTCGCTGGAAGAGGTGGCACTGGTGGCCAGAATTTCTGTTCTGAATCCCATTTGAAGTGTAAGTGGCATTGACTTTAAGAGGTTGTACAGTAAAGTGGTTGCAAGGACCAGGGAGTCTTACAAATGTGAACACCAGGCAGGTGTAATGAGACCTGTGACGATAGATGATTGACGTAAGAAGCCCTAGGCTAAGCTGAGTATTTCATGGAATCCCAAAATGACCTCCAAAACTCATCAAAATTTGAATGTCACAAAGAACTCAGGCACTCTCAGAGAGTATTAGTTATGTCTGGGGTCATGCTTACTTGATAATTCTTCCCAGACTATAGCTGCCTTCACATTGAGAGTGAGATGCTAAAATTCCCCTGCAGATTGCTTACGACCAGTCTCTCTGTGAATCTTGGTTTCCTTTTCAAACACCAATCATCATTTCTGTTTGATTGAATTTACCATGTGTGATTGCTAAGACATTAAAACAAAATCAACCAGAGTAACAATTTTGTTTTTAAGTTATATGGGGAAACAGCTGTACCGAAAAGATCAAATTATTAGGCCTTGAGGAAAGTGATGGTGGGAAGAAAATGAGAAGTAATTTTGTCCTTGCTCTAATGGAGAACAATCTGTGCAGCACTTAAGGTCAGAAGAACATAAAAACTTTCCCCAGTATGAGCCCCAAATGAGAGATTTATGCACTGAATAGGGCGCTTGCCTTCTCCCTCCGAGGGGGGAGAATGATGGGAATGGTCACAACACAGGAAGACAGCGCCCAGGAGGAAAAGGTGGGAGGTCAGAGGGCAATGGACAAAGTCCAGAGCTCAGAGTGAAAGTATTGGGATATCCTTCTTCACTTACTTTTGGGGATAAACTCCTACTAATTCAATTATGTCACCTCCTTTAGAAGACTCTTTTCAAGCCTAAACCTACTAAGAATATATACCTGTCAGTGTTAGAGAGAGACACTGGTTCAAATTCTTCCTCTAGTATTTAATTACATATGAACTTGTATAGATTGGCTTTCTAGTTTGAAAAGGAAGAGAAATATTAAACAGGAAAGATGTAATCAACCAAGTACTCCAAAACATATATAATAGACCAATACATCATGTTGTTATAAATGTAAATTATTGTTCCTTCTCCCTCTTTATTCCCTCTGAAGCAGAATTCTGGGAGTGAGAATAATCGGTGTGCATTAGTTTCTAAGTCCTCCAGGTAAATTTAGTATATGGTAAAGTTTGTGAGCCACCGCAGTAGACAAAGATAACTTTATAAAAGTGGTAGTCAAGCTGGGTGTAGCAGTAGATGCCTATAATCCCAGCAGCTCTGAAGCTAAGGCAGGAGGATTGTGAGTTCAAAGCTAGCCTCAGCAACTTAGTGAAACACTAAGCAACTAAGTGAGTCCCTGTCTCAAAATAAAGCATAAAAAGAGCTGGGGATGTGGTTCAGTTGTTAAGCACTCCTGGGTTCAGTCCCTAGTACCAAAATGAATGAATGAATGAATGAATGAATAAATAAATAAATAAATAAATAAAAGAGGTAGTCAAAAACATGGTATGATAACTGAAGGAAGTGAAGAAAAATGGGCAGGGCCCATCTCTTGCCCATCTCCTATAGGAGTCCCCTTAATAGGTAGGCCCTTCAAGCCTACCCTCTCACTCCCTACCCTGTTCTTTTTGAGCTCTTGCCAACTTAGCTCTGCAACGTGGAAAACTTGGCATTGTGACATCCAGGGTTCTACAGTAAGTATTATAGACCCAAAAGGTTTCCTCTGATGTCGTACTTTTGCATTTGCAAAGCATGGCCAATGGCAAGGAACCCCTAAGGTGGTCAACTTGTGGGAATTTGTTGGCCAGGCAACAGATTCTGTTAGCCATCCTAGCAATCATTTCCAGAGACTTTAATCATTTCTGGAATCAAAGATTATTCTGCTGCCTCAATTTAGAGCAAATAAGCAATCATCAAGTTCATTTTTGTTATCTAATGGCACAGCCAAGACTTATATCCTTGCTTTATTGATTTAATACTTGAGCTACTGTACTGAAAAAAAAATCATACAAATTTTATTTAAAATGTTGCTTTTCTAGAGATTTGTTCTTCAAACTATCTCTTTAAGGTCCAGTCAGTGGCCTTTACTCTGTTGTACTTCAAGGCCTCTAGCTGCCCATGGCCAACCAGAGGTACCTATTAGGTCCAATGTTGTGTTTCAGATACTAGTACAGATTTCTTCAATGACATCTAAGCAGTCAAGCTTGTGGAGAGTTCATCTCATTGAGTTACACAATTCACTAAAGGCAGTCATGGACCCTAAGGAACATCAGAACATCCCCTGGGCTGCAGGAGTTGAGTCCGTCATTCAAGAGTTGGAAAGATAAGTCAAGTGCATTTTATATAGAGAAGCTAAAATTAAACCATAGTATCAGAGACCCAAAATGCTTTTTATCCTGGGATCATCACCCAGAATTCCCTTCAGGAATAGGGAGAAAAGCACTCTGATTCATGTAGCTATAAAAAGGAATTCATTTATTGGGAGGTGGGGGTCTGATATACAGGGGGGAGGTCAGAAGCAAACTGTATTGTCCCTGATGTACTTGCTAGCTCAGGGCAACCTGTGGAAAGGGTGTCTTTTTTTAGCTAAAGTAAATTACACTGCCTGTCTTTGTCTTTTCATGATTTGAAGTGACATTCTATTAAAGGTGTTCCTGACATAAACAGGATTCCGTGGTAATGGGAGAATTAAACAAGAATTATGCTTGGCTGGTAACCTTGAGCCTAATAGTCTTTAAGAATAACACAACAGTCTTTCTTTTTTTTTTTAATAGTGTGATCTATTCCCACAAGCAGCAACTTTTTAAGAGTTGAAAAATTATAAATCAGTACCAATGTTTCCCAACTACCATCTGTTCAGAGACTTTGTTAATGATGAGAATTTGGTAGTAGGTTAAATTAATGGAAGTTCCATGTTAACCATGACCTTCATACTTTGCTAATAAGAAAGCAGTGACCAAATCGCCTTGCCTTTGTAGCTTAATGATGAGAACATAATATCATTTGTTAGCAAGCAAGGACAGCCAAGTAAACTATGTGAAGAAACAACCATGATATATTCCAAAGCTTTTAAGGTTCCGGCTCACCTGACACCTAAGAGTTGTAATGCAATGCCATCTACACAGGCTCGATTCTTGACTAACAGGAGAAGGATGAAATGAGAAGATGAGTACACAAGGTCATATATCAAATCAATAATCAATATAAATGAGGCAAGCAGCTATACTCAGCAGAGGTGGTATTGCAATTCTATTGTAGTGAGTTAGGCCAAATAACTAGTTTCAATTAATAGAATAACTTGCATCAGTCCTGCTAGTCAATATCACTAACCAATAGAAAGCAGGCTCTGAGGGGTTCAGTGACTTGCCCAATATTAGATGGCTAAGACCACACCCACTCTTGGGTCTCTCTGGGTGGTGTGCATCCAGTCATGACTGTGGCTTGCCTGAATAGCTCAGAGGCAAAAGCTCTCTGATGTCAAACTTACAAGTTTTACACCCTTACTGGTCAAAGTGTGACCTGCCTGAACCACAGCATCATGTCTCCTGGGAGTTACTGAGTCAGAATCTGCATTTTAACAACATCCCTAGATGAACATGAAAGTATATATTCAAGTTTTACAACCTATAATGCTGTCTGAACTTTTGGCTTAGTAGGAAGGAATGGGAATTCCTAGAGACGCATTCTTAAGCCCTTTTGATATATGGAATACTCTAAGAATCTGACAAAAAAACTATGGACCCATTCTTGAAAATGAATTATGCAAAGTGATAACAAATTTACATTTATTTTCTGAGAGCTAAAGCTTAAATTCCATGTATGGGCAGCCTAATTAGTTGTAGATACCAGGTTAAAAATGCTTTTGAGACATGACTAAGAGAGTGGAGAAATCAAAACCAGTATTAAAAGTTTGGAAAAGTCAAAATACAATAGCAAAAGCAAAAAATACACTTTTTCCACTAGTAGCACAAATACTATCAAAGTTGAGTTACATATGCATTCCTAGAAGCTGGCAGGAAATTTTATTTAAGTAACCTATATAGACATGAGGGAGTCCTCTTTAATTATTTCTCTTAATTCATTTCTCACAGTAGACTTATTAGTAGTTAATTGAAGTTTTAGTCCTACTAAACTTTGGATGTTACAAGTTCTCTAAAGGTCCATGTGTTCAAGCCAAGGTCATGAGTCTGGTTCTGTTGGGAGGTAGTTCAGCTGTGGAGAGGCAGCATCTTGTGGGTCATCAGAAATGTTCCCTTGAAGGGGACTGTGGGACCATGGTCTCTTCTTTTGTCTCTTGATTCCTGACCAGGAAATGGGCTGTTCTGCTCTGCCACATGCAGTCACCATGATGTGCTATCTTGGTATGAGGTTAAAAACTGTGAGTCTGCCTGATGTTCAACTGGAACCTCCCAAACTGAGACAAAATTAACCTTTTTCTCTTTCATAAGTTAATTACCTCCCATACTTTTTCTTTTACTCTGGAAACAGAGTAATACCAATCTCAAAGAAAAAGATCTTTGATCTTTGTTTCTAAGAGAACATAGGGATACCTCATTCCTTGGGACACTTAAGTACAGTTTCAAATATGTTTTCAAAAATTTCATTTCAATAACTTCATAACTATTTAGATAGCTATAAACTTGAATATTCCAGAATTTTGTCTTTTATTAGCTATGGATTCTGAAGCAAAATTTTTAAAAAGTTTTTTTTTTAATCAACTAGATGTTTCAAGATCACTTAGGGAAATTTCAAAAAACCACAGATTCACTATGGATTGAGTATCTAATTTATGCTTTTCTTCCTGTCCTTAGATTTGGAAGGTAGTCCTATGCTTATTGTGAAAAGACTCATTTCTTTGCTAACCAGATTACCTCTCAAGTCACCTGGAAGTAGTTTTGTCCAGATGGTGACATCAAAATAGGTTATCATCCATTCTCCCTCTTCAATACAGTCTTGATCATGCTGGAGTCTTTACTAGAGCCTTTAGTGTTACTTGGTATTTAGTAGTACTTTTTCTTCTCCATTATTAAAAACACAAATCCTGTTGTTTGGAATTTTGCTAACATTTCCTCTCTTCTTCAATGTCTGTACCCTTAGGACAGGACTCATTATCAGTGTAGTTTCATGTTGCTTTGAGTTCCCCATGCAAATTTATTTACAAAATTCAGAATAATCATGAAACAGTTGCAGTTTAACAAAAGTACTACAAAAAAAAAAAATAAGTCCTTCTAAGTTTATGGAGAACTAAAACCACAACTATTTATTTTGTTTACATCTACATAACAGTTTAGACTTTGTTTAATAACAAGTTTGATAAAATAAATAAATTATGCGAATAACTAGAAACTAGTAAGTAAATTTTAGCAAAACTGAAACATCTGCAAAAGATGCATATCAGGCAACTACAAAATTATTCCACTAATATAAACTTTTATTTTCTTTGGGTTTCCTTTAGTTTTAAATCCAACGACTCATTTCAAAGTCAAAGATACTAATTGTATTTAATAAATTATCATTTGAGGAATGAGCCAACATTTGAATGGACTAAACTATTACACCACCAAATTTACTGTTTTTTTCATTATTTTGAAAGTTAAATACAAATTGAAATTTCTAGCAAACACAAAGAAAAATAAATTGAAGGAAGAATTGAGGCAAGATCAGTTTCCTCCACAGTCAGAGTGCTATGTAATTGTTTATTCCAATCTATTTAAATGCAAAACTCTGCAGGACCAGACCAGTAAAAACAGTGCCAACCATGTCCCAAACTGGTATGAATAAATCTGAGCTCTGTAGAAATGAGAGTTAACCACCTAACCAAAGTCACCGAATGAACTTCTCTGTAGAGCACTCATTTAAGAATACATACAAAATATCCTAAATGGGATTTTACATGTGTATCATTTTAAAAAAATGATAATCTGAGCAATTGCTTAAAATTTAGAGCAAAAAAATTCCTTTAGGGAGGCGTCCCCTTTCCCAGTCAGTGTCCACACATGGGAATCCTGAGGCAGAGGATGAACCAGTTGCAGAAAGGCAGAGAGAGGGCTGAGGCTGTGGCTCAGCGGTAGAGTGCCTGCCTAGCACATGCGAGGCACTGGGTTTGATCCTCAGCACCACATAAAAATAAAAACAAATAAAAATAAAGGTATTGTGTCCAACTACAACTAAAAAAGTATTTAAAAAAAAAAAAGAAAGAAAGGCAGAAAGGTTCTTGGTTTTATTATCTCTGCATTCTCCACAGAGAGTGAGCTTCCTTGAAGTCTTCAGTGGGAACTTCCATCCCTCGTTCTAGGTGTCACTGCTTTCAAATATTCAATCCTTTGAGCCTATATTATGTTTATTGTTAGAAATAAAATAAAGGTGATTAAGAAATGAAGTGAATTCTTAGGGGTGATTGGGTTCTGCTGAGAAATGGTGTCCTCTCAGAAAACTAAGTTGTTTCACACGGGAAGTTGGAAGCCCCATCAGAGGCCCAGGAGTCTTGATTTCATCGCGGGGACAAGGGCTCTCCTTCCTCTCACCTTTCCTGGCTCAGACACTAGAAGGCCTCTTTGTGAAGGTAAAGAGCTCTTCTGCTTAGCAAACCAGTCTCTCTTAGCAAACAACACGTCTCTTCTGGAATGGCATATACCCTCTCCAAAAGCCATCCAACTGAAGAGCTGAGAATGGTATCTTGTAAGGCTGTGGGTGCCCACTCACTGTCTGTTTGTAGGGAGAGATGCTTTGCTGTCTAGATTCCGAACGTGCAAGGCACTGAAGAGTCAGGGCCAAGGGATCAGCAAAAACAACAACGATTTAAAAGTGTACTGTCTCTGGTTTGCTGTTTTGAATTGAGTACTTCAGAGACAGTGTGACATTTTTTTGATGCCACAGTGTGGATAACGGGTCTGTGGTTTTCACTCTTTAACAATCTCTGAGACACCAAGAGTTTACAATATATTAAAAAGAACAGATTTCTTTTCAGATGAAATGTTTGAAGTGATGCTATTAATAATGCTGTGTATAACAGCTGCTTTCATTTATTCATAAACACTGCACAAACATCTTGTCAAAAGGAAAGGATTTTCTCTTACTATAAAAAGATAATTAATTCAGGCTGGATACACTTAATGGTGCATTTGCCATCTGGGCAGAGCAAACAAGACACTAGAATAGAATTGTGCGAAGGAAAAATATCAAAATAGGGAACAAAAATATATACTTAAACTTTATTTTGATTTCTGGAATAACAAATAATTTCCCCTCCTGAGTATTATACTCATGCTTATTTAAAAAGAAATATAAAAGGCAGGACGGTGTAGAAAAATACACAGCTGAACTTGGGCACAATTTCAGGTCATTTTTTTCTTTTTTTTTCTGTATACATCAGTGACAAAAGTAAACCATTTCTGAGGCTCCACACATCTTCTCCTCTATGCCCAAGATAGACAATCTCACTGAATAAAATAACATAGATAAAAGTGTTTTGTGAACTTTGAAGAATCACAACTGACTCTCGGCCAGGTCCTTAGAGAGAAGAACCCACAGACATGTTGGGGGCTTTGACTTAATAGTTGAACTCAGGAAGCTGAGCTTGTCTGATAACCACGATCTGGAAAACCTTAGAAAACACTGGCGCTTGTCCTGCAGGACTGTCACCAGGCTAACACTCTCACTTCACCCTCAGAAGGCCAGCTGACTCTTCTTCAGAAACTCAGCTTCCTACTTATGCTGTCCATAAACCCACCCACTTTGTCCCTTCTGACCCTCCGCAAGGCCAAACTCTGATTATATGCAGTGTCATTGTGCTTCTAGAACTTTCTCTGCCTGGCCACATCTTGGCTCTGTCCAGCTCCCTCTTTTACTTAGCAGAACATGGTCCTCCTGCTCTCAGGCCTTCTCCTCTACCCTTTCTCCTGATGAGAAGAATTGGCTTCCCTTATAGCAAACCCTTCTCAGTGAAGAGTGATGTAGAAAGCCCTTCTTTCAAGAAGTCTTCCCTGTGGCAAATCTGGAGCACAGACCAATTCTGAAGGTCCCCAGAACCTCACAAATTAACCCTGACAACTGTCACGTCCCGTGTGCCGAGAACACTAGTGTGGATGGAGAACGAGTCATTACTTGTGAGGTTGCTTTCCATTAAGAAATTTATTAAATGACTGCAGTGATGGAGCTCTTGTGAGATGACGCTCTTAAACATAATTTAATGAAGCTGAGATTAAATGGTGAGATTTTTTTTTTTTTTTTACTTTTCAACTCTTCCCTTGACTGTAGAAAATTCTGCTTCCAATATTTTTTTTTTTCTATGCATGTCAGAATAAGAGTCTTATTTGTTTGGGGATGTATAGCAGAGCCTGTGACACCAGTTGATATTGAGCTTGCCAGCTCTCCCTTGCAATCCTTTCTCCTGCCCTAGACATTCTAGACTTCCTTTCATAGAAGCAATAGAACAAGCAGCAACCCAGCAAGCACTCAGCTGGTTAGGTTGATAACATGACTCTCCTGATGAAATGGAGACGCCATGGGGGCCTTTTCACAGCTATAACTGTAGTCCCTAGCAAAAAGTTTCCATGTAGTAGGCTTTCAATATACAAGGTTCCGAAGTGATTGAGAGTGAATTCCTTAATTAAGGAAGAACAGTGATAAAACAATGATGATGAAGACAAGCAACTTGTAGGCTGACCCCAGAGTCCCTGATGATAATATGCTGATAGGGTTGACACTGTTTACAAAAATCAAATGTACAATTTTAATTTCTGCTTCTGTGTAGCCATTTCTTCTTCAGTACCTTTGAAGCTTATTTTAAAATTCAGTGCTGAAGGAGTGAAATGTAAGATATAAGCATGGCTCTTTATTAATGATTGGTTAATTTTTCTCCTCTGTTGCACAAGAGAATGCAGTTATGATTAGGAGACTTCTTTAGGCAGTAAAGTGTAATCTTGAATAACAAATTCCCTAGTGAGGACCCAGTTGTCAAGAGACACATTCAGAAACATTGAACCAAATCTCTATGGAAATGGGGTTTCCTTTGGGCCAAAGATTTACATATGGCATGCATTGTTAATCATAACTCACCTGTGTGTGCAGAGAGCTATGCTAAGCCTGATATAACGGGAATAATAAATAATGCATTCTCTAATATTTCTGTGTTGGGTGGGGGCAGAGAGGAGGGAACAATCACATTATTTGACTTTATATTGTATATTTTGGTTTGATATTATGAATTATTGAATCTGATGACCATAAACAGTAACACATAAAAATAATAGTAACACATGAAAACATACAAGCTCATTTTTTTCAACTACATCATCATCACCGTCATCATCAGCAGCAGCAGCAAAATAATCCCCTTGATTCACTTTTTAAGACAAAGAATAAGATTATATACAAGTAATTGGGTTTTACAGATTCTCCTGACTCCCTAATTATGCACTGGTTCTGCTACATTTCCACGTCCCCTGCCTTCTAGTCCTTTCTGTTTATTGCCAGGTTAGAGTGTAGAGATGATTTTTTCTCCTATATCTTTTCTTTGCCTGCAATTAAGAAAATGCAAGAACATAATTCATCAATGTGACTTAGAACTGTAAATCTAATTTTTATTAGGCTTACCTTTACTATTTGAGGTTCAATATATGATTTTGTACTTTATTTATTATATACAGTGTGTGGCAAATATTTTCAGCATTTAGGGCAGTGGGCCAGTAAACACAAGATCCTCTAGGCAAATGATACTGGGCAGGTAAACCAGGATGGAGAGCCAAAAAGGGAAGTTTTTAAAATAAGATTGATTTTTTTAAGAGCACAAAGCATGAAAAATAAAATTTAGACTGTTGTAGATGATTGCTTTGTTTCTTATGCTAAGAGGGTTTAAAATAAATTGCAAACTTATGCCCTGAGTTTCCTAAGATCAATAGAATTGATCCAGACTAAGTAGCTAATTTGAGAATAATTCTAATTTTGAGCACTGGAAAATTCCAAATTTTATATCCACTGTATGTATATATGTCCAAAATGGGCTAATGGCCACTATAAAATATTATGGGAATACAACTGGTATTACAGTTTTTCCTTCCCCCATCCCAATGAACTTCAGGTGGGGGACTAACCTTTATCTAAGGATTAGATTGGAAACTTAGAATTAAAAATAGTATTTTTTAAATTTTTAATACTTTGTACCAATAGAAAAGCTAGAGAACTTGCTAATTTTACATAGTAAAATGCAAAGAAATTATAATAAAGTGTCAACAGAAAATTACAAACCATTATTTTCTGTTCAATAACTTTGACTCTTACAAATCAGCAGTTTTTATTTTACAACATAAAATGCCTCTACTTGGGAAAGCATGAATATAAGTGTTGTTGAAACCATCAGTTCACTGTTCTGCCTTTCAGTGAAGGTGTGTTTATTACCACTACCACCTAAGATTTACTGGTACACACTGTACACCAGGCATTGCAATGTCTTTCTTTAATAACAAGTGCTGTATATATCTATAACTAAATTACAGCATAAAGCACAGGGTGCCCATATAGTTCCTCTTTTGTTGGTAGCCAGTTCCTTCTCTGGGTGCTACAGTGACTGAAGAAGTAAGTGACAGCCAGTAGTCAGTGGTTCCATACATGCACACCAGCCCAGCTATGGCATTGGTCAGGCCCCGCCATGCTATATAATTAGACTATACCCTTTAAACAAATGCTGCCCCCCAACCCCGTTTTCCTACAGGAGGTAAAATATCAGTGCAATTTCAATTGATGAAAAGTACACAATTTTATTCACAATTTTACATTATGTTACAAATATGTACAATTTCAATAATAAATTAAAAATAAATGAGGAAAATAAGTCTGAGAAAAGTGCATAGTTAACTCTGTCACTGACATTTTTCTGCCTTCATTTCTAGGAGTTCACATGATCCAAGATCCTGCTCATCTTCTTGCTGGAACATCTTGTTTTGGCAGCACATTTGAAATGCAGAGTGTTTTGTTGCTTCTAAGCATCAGGGAAGATGTTTGTTAATAACAGAAACACTGAAGAGGATCAATTGCAATCAAGGAGGGTTGATGAACATTTGTACAATATGCTTAAAACTCTCCAAAAATTCTGTAATATTTTTTTCCTCCAGTTCTTCGCATACTTTGCATCCAGATTCTGTTATATTCTGCCAAATAAAACGGAAGAATTACACTGTTGAGTCTAATATACTTCTTTCTTGGAATATCACATCTAAACTATATGGTGAGGTCTTGAGACGAGAGCTTTGACAAATTAATATCACAGAAAGAAGAACTATGAGAAAAGAGAATTGGGACTTTTATGATATAACTTATTTTTCCTATAATGGATTAAGGTCATTGAAAAAAGTAAGCCATGCCTATCAGACTTCCTGCTTAGAGTGCTTCCACGGTTTCTTATCATCTCCTCCTAGCATGGTATAGGGCCCTTTGCCTCCCTGCATCCTACATGAGCCCTCCAAGAGCTGTTCCTATTCCTGTCACCTTTTCCCACTGCTTCAAATGTTATGCTCTGAGAACATCCAGTGAGCTCCATTACTCCTCCCCAGGCACACAGCATGCTATTGAAGGCCTCTCTGCTTCTGTTTTTCTGTTAATTTCTTCCTATTTTAGCTACTGCCATGTACATCTAAGAATATTCAACTGTTGTCTCCTTTAGGAAGGGTTTTCTGAATCCCTGAGCTCCCTAGGGCTCTGCTCCATGTCCTGTCTCTCAGAACTCCTCGTTTAGACCTCTCTCATATCCACTTCCCATTTTACATTTACTTGATGAAGATTTACCCCTTTTACACTACTAGACTCTAAGCTCTCCCAGGAGGGCAAGGTCTTTCATTTCTGCTTCTCCAGCATGAAGCATAGGGCCTGGCACACAAAAATCACTCAATCCTTATTGGTGGCATTAATCCACATAGGCAAATACTACAGACTGTTGTAACTCCACAACACTATCATGAATAACCAGAATATTCCAAATGTAGCAATCCCGAACAAACATTTCAGAGGTCATCTGAACCAACCATGAAGGCTGTGCCAGCAAAAATTAGAACTAGATTTTATAATTAGGCACTTGGAATTCAGATTCACCAATATTTGTCAAGCACATACCATATGCTAAGTATTGTCAGATTGTATATACTACTGTCCTATTTGATCTTGAAAATAATCATCAGAGAGGAAGGCGAAGATATTAAGTGATCCAGCTCCGCTGACATATGCAATTGAAATTCTCCACATCCAGGTCTTTCGATTGTGCAGACCTGCTCCCTTGAACCACTACACACATTCCACACTATGTCCTAAGGGAGCTGACTGTCCACAAACACTTTAAATGGTTCCACATTGATACTGTCATGAGTTATCTGTTGTATGATTCACTCTCTCCACTGATAAGATGGAGGTAACATCTTAAGTGTTAAGCAGCCATAACTGTGTTTGCAAACGTGTTGGCTATTGAGTACAGGTGAGCCATTATTCTGAAAATTGGCATAGAACACTGAGAAAAATGCCTTACCCTTTGAAGCTGACATTCTGAGGGGAAAGAAATGGACACTATTCATTAAGTAAAGTGCATGATATGTCAGGAAGTGGGATGTACACAGGAGGGGAAGGAGACTATTAAAGGGGGAAGAGCTTGCATTGAAAATAGGTGACATTTAAGCCAAAGACCTAAAGTAGCCTGGCATTTTTAGGGAAAAGTCAAGGTCTCCAGCCACGCTCCCTCTGAATCACTATTCTTTCAATTGCCTCTGCCTGAACATACTTCCCCAGACAACCTGAAGGCTCACTCCTTCCCATCATTGTCACAGGTCATCTTAGGGAAAACTTATCTAAGCCTACAGCCTTTACCTGTTCCCTTTACCTGCCTTCTTTATTGCCACTGGACTTAATGAATAACTCATTTGCTTCCTGATTGGTTGACTTCTATTTCCTCCCTCCTTAAGAGCAGGGGTCATGGGTGTTTTTTCAGACTGTATTCCGAAGGCCAAAATGAATTTATTAAATGGCCTAATTTGACGACACCCTCTCTGTTTCTGTCATTTTGCCTTTTGCATGAGTGTTCTGCCATGAAAGCCATGATTCTTTGTGCTTTAGGACTCTGCACAGCTGGTTCCCCCACCTACCATGGCTCCATAGCATCAGCTCTCTTAGAACCCTCTATTGCTTACGTTGCTGGCATGTCCTAAACTACACTCCAGTCATTAATCATTAATTATGATTATCCTTTTCCAGCATAAGGAGACAGATTCTGTTTGGTTAGAATTCTGGCTTCCCATTTTACTAGCTACATGAATTGGAGCAAATGATTTAAGCTCCCAATATTCCAGTTTCTTCACCTTTCAACTAGAAATGAGGTTCACTGGATTTTAAAAAAGATATAAGGATAATAATCTCACAGATTTGTTTTGTGGATTAAATGAATATCAGTTTAAAGCTTTAAGAACAGTGTCAGGAAGTGGGACTGAGTACACAGTAAAACCCCAATGTGAGTTACTGTTACTGATGTTGAACATGTGATTATGTAATTAGATTAATGTTTATTTAAAGCAGCTGTTTGGTTCACCACTGTGACTGCAGCACTGAAGCACACTGCCTGGCATAATTTAGCAAATGTCTATTTATCAAATCAGTCAATGAACAGTTGAGGACCGTAAGTATATGCCAGCTATGGTACCACTTTTGGATGCCACTCCACTAGAACTGAATAGCACTGCTGAGAAAGACCTGCTTGTCTACTAATAACTTCTTGCAATCAAGCCAAAAACATCAGATGTAGCACTGTAAAACTATTGGATAACTCACCCCATTAGAAGATAAACTACTGTTTGCTAGGAGGATCAGGTTTTTTACTGTTTCCTCTATGTCTCCATCTCTGGACTCATGTGAAATGACTTCTAGCTCCAGGAGAAAGCAGTTCATTGCTGTTACTTTGCAACGGGGCTAGAAGTAAGAGTTACAAAGAGACATTTTGAAAAAAAAAAATCCATTATTCATTTTTACATTGATGTCATTTTGATTATATAAAAAATCAAGCCAAATATTTTATAAAGACATAAGATACTCATAAAAGATTTTACATAGGAAGCAGCTTAATTTTTTTTTCTTTTTGGCTTTGAAATCAAAACCAAACCAACCAATCACAAATAAGAAAGATGGTGCTATTATGCAGGAGAAAGAACTTAATACCAGAAAACATGAATGTACTCAGCTGTTTTCACTGTGCACCTTTCCCTTGTGGAAAGCATGATAACACTGGCCCTAGACTTTCTAAACCTCAGTACAGATAGTCAGTGAGAATTTTGGAAACAGATGTATGTTAACATTTTAAATAGTGGTAGCTGCTAATCACACTGTTCCTAAAATTTCCCAAGTTCCAGAGGCAGAAGGGACTCTAAGAAATATAAATATAAAGAAGGAATAGTGTTGATTCAAAAGTTGGCCAAATCATAAAGGGACCTCAAAGTATACTTTCCACAACAAAAACCTAAACTTAAAAGAAAAAAAAAACATTAAATGATGATTTGACCATGACTTATTAGACTTTGGGTACCCAAAGCCTGGTACAATATCTATATCCCTGCAAGCACTTATTAAATGCTCACTAAATGGATGAATAAATGGACACCCCATGTGCCTGCCCCTACAGTATCCTTATCTCCCACTGCAGCTGCTCATGATTGAAAGGTGGACCCTATTACCATATAAACAATAATAAAACTGAGGTTCAGAAATGTTAAGTGACTTCTGAAGTAACACAGGTAAGAAGTGGTTGTGTCAGTTTAAATCTAAATTTCAATTTCCCCACAGCCCATGAGTTGCAAGGTTTTCTTCTTGCAAAAAAGTAACCCCAGGATGCTGAGAGTTGGTGGTTCTCTGACTGATTTCTGTTTAGAAAAAAAAATGCAAAGAAAAACAGAAAACGTGCTGAAGCCAGGGGAGGGAGACAGGAAACAATTTCCATGTTCAGCAGCACTACCCAAGTGTTTGATGGACATCTGCTTTTCCTGGTTTTTAGCTACAGATTCTTTTCAATTCACATGAAATGTTAGTGGGGGAAAAGCCGATTTCAGCGAATTTCTAATTGAAGAATAACAGAGAGGACACTGTTTTGAACACATACAGCACAGAGTGTGTTTTTTCACAAAGTGAAATTGAGAACTCATTTCTTGGTTTTAGTGATAATCCGGGGAGAAAGACTAACAGCAAAACCAAAAACCTACAAGCCCCAGGCAATGTTGGTATATTAATGAAACCAATTCATCATTTTGAATTCTGGTAAGTTTTATGAACTATGTGTATATTCCCTCATACAGAGAACTTAATCAGAATGCTTTTCTGACATATGTAAAGATCCATGCAAAATACGGAACACGAATGCTCCTAAGCAGTTTGTACAAAATGCGATTTGAGATGATGATACATGACAGCCTAGAAATAACTGATGTGGGGATACTTTTAAATTGAATCAGTTAACCTGACTCTAGCATCATGATTTGACCACATCACAAAAGCATATAATATATTTTGTTTGACATTGATGGAAAAGGCTTTTGTGTATGTGTGTGTGTATTTTGATTGGCACCATTAAAAAAACAGTATTTATGTAGCTCTTTGTCCCCACGCCCCACAACCTCAACAATCACTTCTAAAATTTGCAGATGTTAAGGACATAGCATATATTATAAACACACATCAAAGTTATATTTCAAAGCTATACACACTTCAATTTTGAAAATATGCTTCTTAGATATTTGAAAACTGAAAAGAAAAGCAATTTTGAAAAAGAAAAGATGGGCTGGGGATGTGGCTCAAGTGGTAGCACGCTTGCCTGGTATGCGTGCGGCCCAGGTTCGATCCTCAGCACCACATACAAACAAAGATGTTGTGTCTGCCGAAAACTAAAAAATAAATATTAAGATTCTCTCTCTCTCTCTCTCTCTAAAAAAAAAAGAAAGAAAAAGAAAAGAACTACTTACATGGACATCACTCTCTGTATATAAAGTAGCATCCATATGTAAAGACTGAAAAGAAACAAAATTACATAACATGTAAAACTTTGCCCTGATTCAGATATCATGAGAGCAATTTACTGAAAACAGTAAATTAAGCCATTTAAATCATTTTTATAACTTTGACATAATTTTAGATTCCTATGCAATTTTGAGAGAAAACAGAGGGATCCTGTGTACCCTTCACCAAGTTTCCCCCAATGGCAATATCTTGCAGAACCATAGTACAATATTACAGCCAGGGAATTGATAATGACATAATCTTCCTTCGTTTTTCAACTTTACCAGTTTTATGAGCAATAATGTATGCATACATGTGAGTGAAGTTCTATGTGATTCTGTCTCATAGGTTCACATAACCATACCACAGTTAAGATACAAAATTATCATCATTAACCCAAAGTTCTTCCTGCTATTCTTTAATAGTCAAACCCTTCTTCCTTCCCACATATCATTATTCAACCCACTACAGTATGGTATGTTTTCTTCTATTCTGTAATTTAAGGCTTCCCGTCATTATACTTGAAGAAGCTTCTTATAGATAGCATAACTAGCCTGTGTTTTCATATCATCTCTGCCTTTACTTGGTGGAACCTCTCCTCTTCTTCTATGAAGCCAATATCAGGAATGCTGGATTTTTGTTATTGTTGTTGTTATTGTCCTCAAGGTCCCTGAGCCTCCCTGCCTCCTTTTCTCTCTCGTATTCTATCTTCAGGTTAACTGTCTTGTCATAACCATTCTGCTAATGAGCCTTTCCAGTTTGTTCTGTGGTTCAGCTATCCCCGTTTTTAGTTATATAATTTCCAACTGGTTCCTTTTATATTTTCTAGTTATTTGCTAAGGCTTTCTATTATTTTGTTTCAAGGATATTTGTAGCTGCTTTTTGAAGCACGTTTATAATGGCTGCTTTGAATCCATGTTAGATAGTTCCAACATCTGGTCCAACTTGATTGTGATGTTTCTCTTCTTGGTACAGTGATTTTCGTTGGTATTGTGGCATTGTGACTATTATGTTAAGAGAACCTGGTCCTGTTTAAATCCATTTTAACATGCAGTCAGCTTCTTCTGATTTGGCAAGTTCTGACCTATTTCTGTATGTAGTGATTCCAATGGCAGCTAAGTTTTCAGGATCTTTTTGGTGTCACCTCCTGTGGTAGGAGGAATTTCTCTCGGCCAGGCTGCCTGGTTTCTTAGGCAGAGAATGGGATACCCACATCCCTCTGGGATAAAGTGTACCACTTCAGACTGTTGTTTTGTATGGGGCCCCTGCTTATCATAACCGAACTGATTCTGGTGGTATTTCTTGGTGGAAGAAGGGGGTCTTTAGTCTAGAGACAAGACATCCTTCCTTGGAGTCAGGTCCACCTTGTGTTTGCCTGCAGGTGGCTACCAAGATACCTGGCAGTCTGACCTGTGAAAAGTGGAACTTTTCAGGTAGGCCACTTTTAATTAAATTTTAAAGATAACCAGAACCTAAAAATACTATGGAAAAAGATGTATTTTCAGACTATAAAATGCAAATAAATTTCCACAAAAATATTATTCTTTAATGTGACATTTCATTAAGGTTGATAGAAAAATATAAGGAGAAAAAATACACCATAGCAATTATACCAGCTATTTATGGAAAATAAATGAGTACTCACTTGAATAAGATTTTCAATTTTTTGCAAATCCTTTCTTACATCTTCCCAGTTAGCCTCTGTTTTAGGAATACCTGCACTAATACAGCTGGGGAGGAAAAAAAAACAGAGCAAAGCATTTGAATGATATATTACTGTCTTACTATAAGCAACAGAGCAATTGAAATGTTTTTATTCTGACCAGTGTGAAGGTCAGTGCTATCCCAGTCTCTGTGCATTCAATAGTCTTGAAGATGAACTTAAGCACTGAATACAGCGTGCACCTTGACACTTTAGGTCAATTGCAGGACTGGCCAACCTCAAGGATTACCGAAAAGTCAAATTAATGAAGCAGAAACAATACAAGATGTATGGCCATGCTCAATAACTGTTCTTGAATGAGTTACTAGTTTTCTTTAGGTAGAGGCTCCAGGAGCCTACTATGCAGATCTTAAAACAGGCAACTATCATTTTCATATAACAGCTGTATCAGTAAATGTTCTTTCCAGTATGTTCAGTTCCATGGTGCTCACACTATTCTTATGCTTGTAGAAGTTTCCTTCATATACTTTGCAAACTTTAGCCTGATCTGGGCTAAATGATTATATTCTTAGTAACTTTGGTAAAATTTGCAGTTTAATATCCAGATGAAAGATACTGACCATGTAACTGTGGAATAATTGCTAGAGTTTGGGGAAAAACAGTCTTTTTTGATGGATCTTGTACAGAAGCATGATAATCAAGGCTAATCTAGTTTATGAGGAACATTTACCTGAACTAACCTATGGTTCCCCATACTATGAAGGTATGAGTGGAGGAAAAGTAAACTGTGATAAGATTAGAAAATAATAAATCTGGTGCTGGTGGCCAACTGGGTGCAGTTGGAAATCAAAGGTGAGGGGCGAATACTTATTTGGAATATTAGGAGAATGGAGAAATGAACAGTTGGCTGATCACCCAGCCTCCTCTGAATTGCTATAATCTAGCCCATCATACTCCAAATTCTTCCTTCCTAGAGATAAGAGCAAACTGACCATTTTTCTGGGGACAAGTTTCATGGGGAAGACATTCAAGGACAATAGTCATAGCCTTTTATATGCTGATTATGATATCTAAAGGTAAAATTACCCCAAAATGAAGACACGCATGCCAGCCTCAGTTAAAAAATGAGTATTTAGAAGTAAACACACATAGCACTGGATGGAAGTAATTCTCAAATGTGGTTTCTGAAAAATAGAATCATAGACAGATAGTGAAATATTTTTAATTGAAAAGTTAAATGTAAAATAACATTTTATATTTCTAGGTTCAAAAATGTAAAATTATTATTTCATGATTAATATTCTTTATCAAATCATGAAACTAGAATATATTTTTTTCTTTATCACTCACCTCCAAATCTATCTGTATGCTCAAAATTATTTTTTCTAAACATTTTTTTTTTTTTTAGTTATAGGTGGACACAATATCTTTATTTTATTTTTATGTGGGGTTGAGGATCGAACCCAGCACCTCATGCATGCAAAGTAAGAGCTCTTCCTCTCCGCCAGAATCCCAGCTCCTCGAAATTCTTTAATAAGTGTTTCTCTGGATGCACATTTCTGATAATCACTTAACAAAGTTTACATATTTAGTACTATACTTATATACTAATGTCACTTAATTTTTTCTATTATCTTTCAAATCCTGTCATCTTTCTCTTCTTTTTAATAGACGAACATATTTTATGCAGCACAGATTTAAAAAATGCACTGATAACAGGTACACCAGTTAAATATTAGTTTCATGCCACAATTTGAAAATTAATAACATATTAACATGTGATCACTTGGAAAAAAAACATATGAATGGATTCAAATAAAGATGTTTTATTCTATTCTAAGAGCCTCAGTATAAGAATTTTTCTTGGTGACTTAGGAAAATCATTTATCTCAGACATTCCCAAAGTTTCAATACTTTTGCCTACTCTTTGTGTTTTCAAAGCTTTTATAGTTCTGTGCTTCATTTGGTCTCCACAGAAGAGATGAATTATTCTCAGACCTTGCCCTCAAAGACTGCACAATTTACTGCACAGACAGACATTTTAAGAACAAAATAGAGTGGAATGAGTGACATAATGCATTTACAGTGACACGAAGGGCCTCGCAAAATTGTTAATCTTGTTTTGAAAACTCCATTTAATTTATTTTCAAAATAAAGACAATCCTAGGTGAACAGATATCTGTGACACCCCAAGGTCTTTAGCAACTAATCGTAGAGCTTGTTATGAAGTGTCTGAGATTCAAATGACCTTTGAAAGAAAAGTGCATACACTATTTTCCTCCTTTTTTTTTCTTACCGAAATTCTCATTACTCAATGCCAGAGTAAGTCCTCAGGTATTGAAGAAGAGCCTGCTATGGTAATGGGTTTCCAGCAGCCATCCATCCAGAATACCTCCTGTAATACAATTCCAGGTGAAGGACAATCCATTAAAGTCACGAGGAGACGTTTTGGAAAGAAAGGAAAGGAATTGATGTTTACTGAGCACCTACTTTTTAAAATGAAATTCCCTGCTATATGCATCACATTTAATCCACATGACAGTCCTGTGGGGTAAGGTAAGCAGTTTGGGTAAGCTGCCCCATCCCCACATCCTGTATGTGACAGCCAGGATATGAGACCTGGTTTGTCTGATCATAAAGAGTGAAACGTTTTTATTGTATTGTGTCCCTGAACTGAAAATTTCTGAAATAACATTAGTGAAAAGTATATGCATGTAAATTCTTAGATTTGTATGACTACTCTTTGACAATCCAATTTCCAATAGCAGTAGCTACTCCTACAGACATTGAACAGATGTGTTCAGTCTTTGAAATAAATCATTGTTAATTGGAACATCATTTGAGAATTTCTTAAGTATAAAGTTCTACTTTTTCTAATTTAAGGTATGGGAAGAATGCAAGAATCAAAATATATTCACCTCCATTTTATTAAAGTATTTAAAATTAAAACATAATTCATTGTTGTCCTGTAGAAATAATATATAAAAATAATACATATTTATTGGCCTCATCCACAAAAATATCAAAATATGCCACATCCCCTGAGATAAGTATTTACTACAACTATTTCATAAGGTCAAACAGTTAAATTCTTACACTTTTAAGATCTTTCTAAAACATAAAATGATTGCTTTAAAAATCAATAATGTACTAGTTTAAAAGGAAAAACTACCATTTATCAAGGTATTAAACAAAATATTACAAGGATATGTTTGAGGAATATTTTTCCTCAAGAATGTATTAAACCTAATTTTCCTGTACATCTGACCTAATCGGCCCATTGATCGATTTATTTAAAACAATAAAATTGCTGTTCTTACTGTTCTCATTTCACAATCATACTCTGTTTACATTATTTCAGTGTTCAACATTTCTTACATCATTTCACAATTATTTTTGTAATTTCATCCAAATCATCTTAAACTCTCTACATTTTTTTATAGTATCCCAAATTCTACATTTAAAAAAAATACTATTCATTGACTTGGGATTGAAAAATGAATGCTAAGAGTGATGCAATATTTAGTAAGGCCTTGGAAAGCTACTTTAATAGACAATGAGGCTTTCTTTCCCTCCTGGGTTTCTGTAGCAGTGACCCCCTCTGTCCTGTCTGGCTACCTCCTGCTGGCATGAAGAAAAGAAGACTGAGTGCTTTAGCCAGAATGTTCCACAGTTGCAAGGGGTTCTCAAGCATGACAACGACAGGAATGCAGTAGGAAATGTCCTCAGAAGCTTCTAACAACATAACCATAACAGAAAACCATGTAGCTGAAAAAGGAAAACATGTTATGGCTTTGTCTGGCATCTGGAAAAAGGACATAAGTATCTTTGTGGTTTGAAACAGCAAACCTGGCTTTCACCAGCAGCTTTGGAGGTATTCAACTTGCCACATACTATCATTCTATGGAGCACCAATTCTCCTAAGAACATACGTGTTTGTGAGTGGATGTAATCCCTGGGGATTAAAAAAACAAAACAAACATTTTTTTCTTTTACTAAAATTTTTATACTTATATTTTAAATTTTTTCTAATTAGCTACATATGACAGTAGAATGCATTTTGACACATTGTACACAAAGGGAGCACAACTTCTCCTTCCTCTGACTGAACATGTTGTAGAGTCACACAGGTAGTGGGAATCCATACAGGTATCTAGGGTAATAAGGTCCGATCCATTCTACCGTCCTTCCCATCCCCACACTCCCTCCCCACCCCTCTGCACAATCCAGAGTTCCTTCATTCTTCCCCACTCCATCCCCATTATGGATTAGCATCTGGTTATCAGAGAAAACATTTGGCCTTCAGTGTTTAGGGGATTGGCTTAATTTGCTTAGCATGATTTTTCTCCAGCTCCATTCATTTACCTGCAAATGCCATAATTTCATTTTTCTTTAAGGCTGATTAATATTCCATTGTGTATATGTATCACAGTTTCTTTATCCATTCATCTGTTGAAGGACATCTAGGTTAGTTCCATAGTTTTTGTGATTTGAGCTGCTATAAACATTGATGTGGCTGCATCACTGTAGTATGCTGATTTTAAGTCCTTTGTTTATAAACTGAGGAGTGGAATAACTAGGTCAAGTGGTGGTTCCATACCAAGTTTACTGAGAAATTTCCATACTGCTTTCCATAGTGGTTGCACCAATTTGCAGTCCCACCAGAAATGTATGAGTGTAACCTCCCAGCCCCCCACCTGCATCATTGCCAACACTTATTGTTGCTTGTATTCTTAGTAATTGCCGTTCTGACCAGAGTGAGATGAAATCTTAGAGAAATGCAAATCAAAACTTCGCTAATTGCTATAGATAATGAACATTTATTTTCATACGTTTGTAGATCAATTGTATATCTTCTGTGAAGTGTCTGTTCAGTTCCTTAGCCCATTTACTGATTGGGTTATTTGTTTTTTTTTTTTTTTTGGTATTGTTTTTTGAGTTCTTCATATATCCTGGAGATTAGTGCTCTGAGGTGCATGTGGTAAAGATTTTCTCCCATTCTGTAGGCTCTCTCTTCATGTTATTGTTTCCTTTGCTGAAAAGAAGCTTTTTAGTTTGAGTTCATCCCATGAAATGATTCTTGATTTTACTTCTTGGGCTTTAGGAGTCTTGTTAAGGAAGTCAGGTCCTAAGCTAACTTGGTGGGAATTTGGTTGTACTTCTTCCTTTGTTAGGTGCAGAGTCTCTGTTCTAGTGCCTAAATCTTTGATCTACTTTGAGTTGATTTTTGTGCAAGGTGAGAGATAGAGGTTTAATTTCATTTTGCTTCATATGGATTTCTAGTTTTCAAGCACCATTTAGTGAAGAGGATATCTTTTCTACAATATATGTTTTTGGCACCTGTGTCTAGTATGAGATAACTGTATTTATGTGGGTTTGTCTCTGTGTCTTCTATTGTGTGCCATTGGTGTGCATGTCTATTTTGGGGCCAATACTATGCTGTTTTTGTTACTATAGCTCAGTAATATAGTTTAAGGTCTGGTACTGTGATGTCTCCTGCTTCACTCTTCTTACTAAGAATTGCATAGGCTATTCTGGGTCTCTTATTTTTCCAAATGAATTCCATGATTGTTTTTTCTCGTTCTATAAAGAATGTCATTGGGCAAAACTATCATTGTTTTATAAAACAGAACATAGTAATCATTTTCAATAAAGAGCCAAATAAGAAACACCTTAGGTGTTGCAAATCTTGTGGTCTTTCTCATTATTACTTAGTAAGACCACTACAGTGAAAACAGCCATAGACAACACATGAATGAATGGGTTTGACTGTCTTCCAATACAACCTCCTGTGTCAATGGGTGATTGGGGCCTTGGATTTCCCAACCACCTACGTTAGTAAAAAGTTCATTTGTTGATGATCCCTGAATCTTATGCATCCCTCCATCAGCCCTAATTTGAATATAGCTGAGAAAGTATATTTTTAAGTGTCATGAATTATATTGGCATTTTTTTTACACTAATTGCTTCTTTCAAATAAGAGACTCCCTCAAATACATTCTAAGTACAATATTAAAACTAAAACATAAATCATTATGAACTATGTTACCAGGGACTACTGCTAAATTTTCAAAAATTAATTCATAAAATTAAAAGACCTGAAGTGGGTATTTAATTATTTTATAATGCTGCACAACATATTCAAGGGCCTTGCTATGGTCTGCACTGTCCCTCAAAGGTTCAGGAGTTGGAAGCTCGGTCCTCTGTGTGACAGTACCAACAAGCGGTTGAGTGTTTAAGAGGTGGGGCCTGTGGGATGTGGTTAAGTTGCTGAAATTGTGCTTGTGGAAGGGGCTGATGTTCTCAAGTCCTGCAGCTGTTTCTGTGAGAGTGAGTTATTATAAAAGAACAAGCTTGACTCATGAATCCCTTGGGCTGAAAAGAAGCTTTTTAGTTTGAGTTTAGTTTGAGTTCGTCTCACCATGAGATCTCTTCTTCTTTAGGGCACCCTGCAATTGTGATGCCACCTACCACGAGGCCCTTGGCAAATGTCAAACTGATGGGACTACCCAATCTAAAACTTCCAGCCTCTGAAACAGTGAGCTAAATAAACCTCTTTTCTTTAGCAGCATCCAGCTTCAGGTGTTTTGTTTTAGCAACAGAAACATACTATTATAGGCCTATAAATCTCACAGTATTAACAAAACAACAAAAACAAATGACAAGTCAGAAGTTTCTTCTTTTAAAAAACAGCATTTCATACATAAGTGTATAAAATACCTAAAAGCATGCTGAGAGTAGCATATATTACATAATTTTGGATTTAACTACATTGGGCCCATTCTCACAACCACCAGCTTCTTAGCTGAGCTTGCTTCCCCATACCCAGGTGCCTTGGTCCCTGCAATGCTTTCCCAAGTAGATACTAACATCCCCAAATACTTTGTCTTTCTCCAGCATTCATTTTACCCATTTCACATTCCAATCTGCTAAGTATCTGTGAAAAAGAGTAATGTCTTTATAATTTCATGAGCTCTAAAAATTACAAAAATCTGAAATCATACCTGCTACATTATATGATTACAAAGCAACAATAATAATATCAAACTACTGAATGTTGAGTTACAGTAATTTCAAAAATACTGAGTCATCAATCTCTGTAATCTGTTAATTATTTCTTACTCTCCCTAACATCCATCCCTACGTCTTGAAGTCAAGTTTATCAGGGTACCATGTCAAGATAATAAAATATACACACTTTAAGCAAATAGTATGCAGAGTTCTAACAATCCATGTTTTCATGAAATCAGCACCACCACCATGATATGGACCGCATTGATAATCACAAAACATTCTCTGTGCAGTTTTTCCATCTTCAACCCCAAGTCAGTTACTGATTTAATCATGCATTTTCAAATAGCAACGTAGAAGGAAAATCATGGATAATGATGTGGAAAAAGGAAGAAGCAGCAAGTCAGGCAATGGTTATTGTTTTATTTGGGTATTTGAAACATATTCATGCTGATTAATGGGAAAAGTCAAGAGAAAATTTAACTATGGAAAGAACAAACAATTTTCAAATTCATAAAAATAGAAGAAAAGGTGAAGATACCTTGAGCAATCTAACAGAAGGTGGTAGTGGTGGGTTGTGGCAATTAGAGAAGGAGAAAAATAACTCTTAGAGAAAAAAAAGCACAGTAGGTGGGTAGGTAGGTATGTAGTTAGGTAGATAGATGATAGATAAATAGCAATGTGACCTATCTCAGAAATACCCATATACTATTATTTCTCTCACCTCCTGTTGGAAAACTCTTGGCTTCACGACTTCCTCTAAGGACTCCTAAGTTGTCCACCTTCTATATAACAAAAATACTCTAAAATGGTCCATGTATGCTATCTCCAGCTCTCCTCCCCACAGAATTTCCTTCCTTCCAGAATAGTGCTTGGAACACAGGATGTCCTCATTATTTTTTTTTTTTTTTGGAGTAACTAATGAAATTTTCTTATTTGTTTAATAGACATAGTGTGTGCCGAAATTAATTAACATTAATTTATTTTGTTTACTATTCTCTAGAGGTAACATTCATATAAGTGGCTCAAAAAATACTTACTGAATGAATGAATTCTAAACTCATCAATTTTCACAGGGATATTGAAAATATAAGAAGTAAGAAATGAAATCAGGAAATGCACAAGGATCCTAGAATCTACTGGTCTTAGTGCTC
Source organism: Spermophilus citellus (assembly GCF_964194105.1). Taxonomy (NCBI): domain Eukaryota; kingdom Metazoa; phylum Chordata; class Mammalia; order Rodentia; family Sciuridae; genus Spermophilus; species Spermophilus citellus. The sequence goes on from NC_138189.1 coordinate 137,393,303, forward strand.
CCCAGCAGAGGAGTATCTGGTATGTGCCAGGTGCTAGGCCTACAGGCTCCTGTCCTTTAGAAACATAGCACAGGCTTTCATTGTAGTCTTATAGATTGAAAGGAAACATTCCAGAGATGATAAAAATAAATTACCTTACAGGATGATCAAAGTCAGGCCAACAAAGGAGAAAAGGGCTCTCTGGTCACAGGCAAGAGAGGCATGGAAGATAATGGGCCAAAGTTCGGAGGCATGAACAACAGGAGGCCCACGGGGAGACCGGAGCAGTCCACCTAGCCTAGCACATCAAGTTGGAGAAAGGGAGTGGAGTGGCGTGGTAAATGAGAAATGGGAGTCAGTCATGCGGACCTTGGCTGAACCTAACCAAAGTTCCTTTTCATTGCGCTCATGCATATAATGGCATGACTAGGTTTGCATTTAAATAGATTGTCTCCACCACTACACACAGGGTATGCTTAAAGGAAGTAAGACCAAAGGTAGGGAAATGAGCATTTATTATTGTAAAATCTCAACCAAGGAGTGGTAGTAAGAGTCAAGGGTGGCTGGGTCTGGGGGCGCACCCGTGTAATCCCAGTGGCTCAGGAGGCTGAGACAGGAGGATGGCGAGTTCAAAGCCAGCCTCAGCAATGGTGAGTTGCTTAGCGACTCAGTGAGATCCTGTCTCTAAATAAAATATAAAATAGGGCTGGGGATGTGGCTCAGTGGTCGAGTGCCCCTGAGTTCAATCCCTGGTACAAAAAAAACAAAAGACTTCAGGGTGGAGGTAGAGCTAGTGGTGGGGCATGTGCTTGGCCTGCAGGAGACCCTGGGTTCAATCCTCAGCACCAAAAGCAAAACAAAGAAATGAAAAGAGAGGCCTGGCTGGGGTGATTCTTCATAAGCCAAGTGGAAGATCTTGACTGTGTGGCTATGCAGCGTGAGGGAGGGGAAGAGTCTAGTGTGACTAAGATGTTATGGCTTGGAATATCAGGATAGTGGTGCCACTGATGGACATTGGAAACAAAATGTTAACTCTGGGACATCAGAAGGATATCAAAGAAAAGGTTCTGGCAGACAGATGAATAAGTAAACCAGAACTCAGGAGAGGGCAGGACTGCAGATGCAATGCAATGGCCCAGAACCATGAGTTCAAAAGAGATCAAGCCAGGAGCATATGTAAAGAGAAAATTGCAGCAAGGAGAGGAGAGATCAACAGTCTTTAACCTTTCTTTAGATAATGGCCTAATGAAGGCTTCTAATTGCTTCAAGTGGTTGGTCATAGCTAAAACGATCATGTAGCAAGCAATTATAGCATTCTCACGGTCTCCGAGAGCTTTTTTTCTTGAAGGTAAGAAACATGTTTCGTTTCATTTTGTTTTTTTGAGGGGAGGAGAGGTACTGGGGCTTGAACTCAGGAGCACTTGACCACTAAGCCACATCCCCAGCCCTATTTTGTATTTTATTTAGAGACAGGGTCTCACTGAGTTGCTTAGTGCCTCGCTGTTGCTGAGGCTCACTTTAAACTCACGATCCTCCTGCCTCAGCCTCCAAGCCGCTGGGATTACAGGCATGTGCCACTGCACCTGACTGACAGGTTGTTTTCAATTTGTATATTTCTGAAACTGGGTTTCATATTCTAAAGGCTCTTTTCTTTCATCCTCAGAAAAGCAACCATTAAAAAGATTGTGCTTCTTAACAGTGGTTCTTCAGGAATCTGAGACAGTTTTTATTCATGTGAAGTATATGAGGACATGTCTTAAGGATATCTGTGTGGAAGAAGGAAGATAGTTCAACTGGACAGAAGGAAGAGAACCGAAGTCACTGTGCAATCATTAGCAAGAGGCTCTGAGGCTGGGATGGAGCCTGAGAGTTGTACCAAGGTGGGAGAATGGGAATGGAAGTCCTTAGGAACCCCCCCCCACCCCTCCACTTCCACCCAAGGAACACTGGGCAAAGGCTGCCTCCAGGGAGGTGTGACCTCGGGCAAGAAGAGTTTGTCCTCAAGAAACTCTAGGACGGGGCTGGGGATGTGGCTCAGACGGTAGCGCGCTCGCCTGGCATGCGTGCGGCCCGGGTCCGATCCTCAGCACCACATACAAACAAAAGATGTTGTGTCCGCCGAGAACTAAAAAATAAATATTAAAAATTCTCTCTCTCTCTCTCTCTCACTCTCTCTTAAAAAAAAAAAAAAAAAAAAAAGAAAAGAAAGAAAAGAAACTCTAGGACGGCTAGAGTTGTCAGCTGGGAACCAGCAAGCAGCAGACCCTGGCAACTGGCCTAACAGATTCTTCATTCTTGAAGGGGATAAAGGCCACAGAATGGTGATCTACAATTGATATTTAAGGATAAAGGGAATGTGGCTTTTAAAATCTCAATATGATTTGATCTTAATTTGATCACGAAGCACGAACCTAAATTTGTTCACTCATCTCAACGTGCACTTTAGGAAAAGGCGGGGTTACCTGAAATCCTACCCTGTTCGGAATAAAGTAGAGAAAGAGAATTATTCCTCAAAATAAAATCATACACAAGATCAAAAAGGCATTTATTGCAAAATTCCTAGAGACTGACTGAAAAACTCTTTGGCAAGGAAAGAATGAAATAATAAGGGAGAGTGTTAACTTACTGAACTCCTAGAAACAAGGCATATTTGTCACAAAACCGGAGCTTAGATTTCAGCTCTACTCTCCTGCGTGCTTGTGGTGAGAGACCATAGCCTGGTACTATGATGGAGGCATGGAGGGCAGCCCCGACGGTGCTCATCTTGTGCTTCCTGAAATCATCCTGGGCTTGCAGCAGGTAGTACTGGCAAGGAGATGCCGGCATTTCCTTCAATCTATCTACACTCCAATGACAGCCCAACCCCAGTAGACCTCAGGGAGAATCAAGACCTGACTTGGGATCTTAAGGATATCAGGGAAAAGGCCTGATATCCTTTTCTCAGGCCCCTTGGCTATTTTCTTCTTCTTCTCCTCATCTCTCCCAGCAAGACCTGCCCAGAAGGGTGAGGATGGAGAGTCAAGAGGGAACCAGCCAGTTGCACCTCCTGTCTGAGATCATGCCCAGGGAGACCCAGAAGCTGGATTTCTCCATGGCTTCCCCCCAAACAGGCATTGCTTGATCAAGAAGCCACAGAGCAAGTTAGGTATGTGATGTTTCTGGTCATTATGGAAGTGAGTGAATACTTCCTAAACCATCAATGACAAAAAAAAAAAAAAAAACCCAAAAAACAAAAAAAAAAAGCAACCCCCCCAAACTCTCAATTCACTGTGCTAGAAAAAAGAATGATTTTTCTTTATATTATTTTGTGGAAAATATTAAAATTCATAAATGTCTGAAAGAGAAAATTTGAGTATAGGTGTCTAAAAATCTTTAGGAAAGGAAGTATTATAATTATTATAATTATGAGTCTGAAACTTAGTGATGATAACTTTTTATGGTATTTTTCAATTTTCAGATATCTGTAATTTGTGATTTCTTTTCCCACTCTGAAGAGATACCTAAAAAGTGATCCAGTTAACTAATTCTGCAGTTCTGATTTGGGAATCTTTTGCAGTACTGAGGACTGAACTCAGGAGTGCTCTATCACTGAGCTACATCCCCAGTCCCTTTTGTTTATTTACTTTTTTTGAGACAGTGTCTCCCTACGTGCCCAGGCTGCCTCAAATGTGGGATCCTCCTGTCTCAGCCTCCAAAGCAGCTGGGAATACAGGCAGGTGTCACCATGCCTGGCTTTTTTTTTTCTTAAGGAGCCTGGATATAGTAAGTGCTGGAGGCCCCTCCAACCTGGATCATCCCTTGCTTATGAAGTGCAAGGGCTCTTCCAAGTAGCCAAGAAGAGACAGAGAACCAGCCTCATAACTCCGTGCATGCTTGAACTTGTCTTATACTAATTCATTATCTTTTTTTTAATGACATAATCATTGCCACTGTGGGCACATTTTTATAGTGGAGATAAAATAAACATTCAACTACAAACTCAGCATACTAATTGATTATGACTATACATGCAATAAAAGTTTATGGTTAGGAGAAGACAGTACCTATAACAGAAGGGACTCAGTATATATTTGTTGTATGATTGGGAATACATGTATAAATGGGTAATAAATAATATTTAATAAATGCTCTTGCAAATAGAGAAGGTTTTTGGTTTATGTGGAAATTGAGGTTAGTTTTGAGGAGTGGATAAAACCTGAATAGAAAGGAGGTTATCTCAAGCTAATATAGACCTGCATAAATAATATTATATTATGAGAAAGCCTAAAAGATGCCACTCACTGAAGAGCATTGAAGGAAGCCAAAGGAAATACACATGAATAGCACCTTGGAGACAGATTGCCCATGACCTTCAAAGCCGAATTGAGGAATCGAATCTGATTTGCTATGCAATGCAAAACTACTTCAGATTCTTAGTGATGTTAGCTCATAATTATAATTGACAGGAATTAGTTGTGAATTAAATGAATTAGTTGTGAATTAAATGAATGATTAAAGAGCAAAAAAAAATATGTATCAGCTAGTATAAAAACTCAGGCCAGATGTGTACCTCTTAGAAAACTATGACTCTAATCTTCTCAGTGGCCTTTCTACTTGAAAGAATTACTTTGTTCTAGCCAATCCCTAAAAAACAAATGCCAAATGTCCTCTTTGATATAAGGAGAGTAACTAAGAACAGAGTAGGGAAGAAGAGCATGAGAAGAGGACTAACATTAAACAGGGATGAGAGGTGGGAGGGACTGGGAGAGAGAAGGGAAATTGCTTGGAAATGGAAGGAGACCCTCAGGGTTATACAAAATTATATACAAGAGGAAGTGAGGGGAAAGGGAAAAATAATACAAGGGGGAGAAATGAATTACAGTAGAGAGGGTAGAGAGAGAAGAGGGGAGGGGAGGGGAGGGGAGGGGGGATAGTAGAGGATAGGAAAGGCAGCAGAATACAACAGACACTAGTATGGCAATATGTAAATCAGTGGAAGTGTAACTGATGTGACTCTGCAATCTGTATACTGAGTAAAAATGGGAGTTCATAACCCACTTGAATCAAAGTGTGAAATATGATATATCAAGAACTATGTAATGTTTTGAACAACCAATAAAAAAATAAAAAAAAGAATTACTTTGTGATTCTTGGCTACCCATGATCATTCTTTTTACAAGAAAGGAGAGATTATCAATTATTGAAGAATGAAAATTTATAGTTGACCGCATGGTAAAGTTACATGTTAATTATTAGTTCTGTAGGTAAAGAATTTGGGGATAATTAGTTGAAATCTAATTAGGCTTAAAATCTTTCAGCCTCCCCAACATATATGTCCAACAGAGGCTTCTATTTGGACGGTGACACTGCTATGTTTTGAATATGAGGTGTCCCCCAAAAGCTCATGTGTGAGACAATGTAAGAAGGTCCACAGGAAAAATATTGGGTTATGAGAGCCTTAACCCCTGAGGGGATCAACTGAATGGTACTGAAGGTGCGTGGGGTGTGGCTGGAGGAGGTGGGTCATGAGGGCTGGGCCTTTGAGGTATCTATTTTGTATTTGGCAAATGAAGTCTCTCTTTCTGCTTCCTAATCATCCTGGGAGCTACTTCCCTTGGCCACACTCGTCCACCATGGTGTGCTGCCTCACCTCCAGCCCTGAGGAATGGAGTCAGCTGTCTATGGACTGAGACCTCTGAAACTGGGAACCCTCAAATAAATGTTTTCTCCTCTACGATTGTTCAGGTCAGGTCTTTTAGTCACAGTAGTGATAAAGTTCACTAAAACAGATACTATTTGTAACAGTAACTGTGTGGTTTTAAAAACATTTGTTTTATCAAGTATTTATACTATTTTTGCACTTTAGCCTGCCTCCTAAAGCTGGACATTACTCAGACCCCTGTAAATCATTAATTGTACTCTCACCATAGATAACAATTAAAAAAAAATAATTGCCCTAGAAAATTTTTAACATTCTCTTTCCCACCCAAATGTCTCTTTTGCTACTTTAACTTTACCTTCTCCATTTTAAACCATTATTCTACTAAATGAGAAACTAAATTTTGGAACTTACCCTTATACATTCATACTCTAGTACCCGGAGCCCACCGTGGATACCAATATCTGTAGATGCTCAAGTCTTTAATACAGACTTACATGACCAACACGCTTCCTCCCAAACACCTGCTATTCTCTCTAGATTACTTACAATGCAGTGTAAATGCTACATGAATAGCTATGCTATTTGTTTAAAAAATAATAACCAAAAAAATGTTTTTACATGTTCAGTAAAGACACAATTTTTTTCCAAATACTTTTCATCTATTGTCGGTTAAATCATAGATGTGGAACTCATTCATATGGAGGGATGACTGTAAATGGACAAGATAAAAGTCAGCCAGAAGTTATTAGATGATTTGTTCCAGGTTCCCACAGTAAGGTTAGTAGAACAACCAAGGGAAGACACCGATTCTACTTTACGCACCGCTAACAAATGTTCCTATTATAATCCCATTGTCTCTCAGCTTTCCCAAGTTGTCCAGAGAAACCTTACAATTTGACTTTCCACTCGCTATGTGCCACTGTAGAGAACAAAAGGAATGAAATCCCTTTCTTCATACATATTATTTATTTCTCAAAGTAAATGTACTCATACATATTATTTATTTCTCAAAATAAATTATTTCTCAAAGTAAATTCATATATTATGAATATATGTCATGGACCTATGGAGAAAAATAGAAGTGACTTTCTGATAGATATATTTTAGTCAGAACTTAATATTTTAGATAGTTTTGATCAAAAGATTGAGGGGGTGATGACACATTCAGTTACTCAGGAGGCCCAGGCAGGAAGATGCTGATTCAAGGACAGTTTCAACAACATAGCAAGACCCTGTCTCAAAGTGAAAAAAATAAATAAATAAATAAAGGGTTGGGGATATAGTCAGTGGTATTATACCCCTGAGCTCAATTCCTAGTTACCACCACCAAAAAAAAAAGTTTGTAGTTTGTACTATTCTTTTTTTTTTTTTATTGATTGTTCAGAACATTACAGAGCTCATGATATATCATCTTTCATACATTAGACGCAATTGGGTTTTGAACTCCCATTTTTACCCCAAATACAGATTGCAGAATCACAACTGTTACATACTCACATTATTACATAATGGCATATTAGTGGTTTGTACTATTCTTGATAAATTTAATTTTTTATGGTTAAATTAAGAAGAGGGAAGTATCTAGAAGTATATAGGTAGAAAACAAAGGTGGATGTTAGTGGTTAAGTGCATTAATCATTTACATGAGGATAATAAATTACCTTGGTTTTGTTGTTAATAAATGTTTATGAGAAGACACAGATCAGCAAAACCCATTTCTGATAGAGAAAGGAACACTACAAGAAGAAGTCTTCCCTGAGTAGTCTTCATCTTCCAGTACACCAATTCACACGTTCTTTGCAATGTCAACTCTTTAAAAATTTGAACTACTCTCTAGAAAAAAAAATTGCTTCTTAGCAGACATCATTTCAAAAGTTTGTGAATTAAACTGAAGTTTGCAATCAGTAAACTCCAAAAGAGAATGATGATTCTTGGCCTCAGGAACAACTAAAAGGGTCACTTAATTCTGGGAGTAACACACAACCAATGGACAGAATAAGCTCTCTTGCAGTCAAGTACCCTTAGTCAAACCAATTAATGACTTAACATGAGCACCTAAAGAGATACTGTGCATTACTAACTAGAAAGGATGTCTTTCCATAGGATAGAAAGGCTATGCAGGGTAATTACCTTTGGGGGAAAAGTGTTTTCTCAGTTTCTAGTAGAAATGTGTGAAACATAAATTGTATAGGAATAAAAAAATATGCTAAGAATCTTGTTATTTCACTTTAATTCCCTGAGGCACCTATTATCATGCCGGAACGGAAGGTTTATATCAAGTAAAAAACATTAGCAGGAAAGAAGATGAAAGAAATTCTTTTCTTGCTTATAGCATTTCAACATATGGGCTACCATAAGGAAGGAAGGCACAATTAGCTAGCCTGTCTGAGCTGCCACTTGCCTTTTTATTTGTTTATTTTTAAATGAAAAAGTTCTTGTGTAGTTTAGATCCCCTTTGGACACTGAGCAACCTATTCCCATGCAAAGCAGAAGATTAACATTGACTTCTTTTACCCTTAAAAAAATGTTTTCCTTCTTTTTACTCGAGGTAATTAAACATGAGAATTCTATTAGCATTCTCTAGAGGAACAGAATTGTTAGGATATATGTAGGTCATATATATATATATATATATATATATATATATATATATATATATATATAAATAATTATACAAGGGGATTTATTAGATTGACCAGAGGCTGGATAGTCCCACAGTGGCCATCTGCAGCCAAGAGAGCAGAGAAATCAGTAGCTGTTCAGTATAAAACGCTGGAGGCCTCAGAACAAGAGAGACCAATGTTGTGGCCTCAGTCTGAAACTGAAGGTGTGGAAACCCCTGGAAAGTTACTGGTATGAGTCCACATGGAAAGGCTGAAGATGGAGTCTGATGTCCACAGGTAAGGGCAACAGCAATAGATTCTCCTGCTCAATAAGACTGGAGCTTGCCAGCACTGGTAGGCTTCTCCCCCTTCTGCTCCATCCGAGCTTCCAGTCTAATGGATGATGCCACCCACCTGCCCATCATCTCTGGAAATATCCTCACAGGCACACCCAGGAGTACAGTTTACTATTTCTTAGGTTCTCTTAATATAGTGAAGTTGAGAACCAAAGTTAATCATAGGTACACCCCTTGTCAAATGGACATCCAACCATATCTCTATAAACCATGCTTAATCTTCAAATAAACACAGTAACAAGGACATAACTCCACCTAACTCGATGTCATTAGTCTTTGTAATGACATCTGTATCTACCACTGAAAATACACTAATTCCTTTCCCAGTATGGGAAGCAAAGTTTTTGAGTGATGCTTATTCTATCTTGACAGTCTACAACTTAAATCTACAATAAATATTTTAAAACACTTAGGAATTGATATTAAATCTATTAATATTATGTTACCTAACAAAGGAATAAGAGCAAGAAAACAAAGATTCCACTTAAATGTTTCTGTGCACAAACTTATTCTTAATAAAACAGGAAAGAAACACTCATGACAACTACAGTCCTTGATTCAGTCACTGGCCATATGGCCATAGCGGTTTTGCAGCTACCTTCTTCTACAACACTTCCTCTTCACTAGAAGAGTGACCCACACCTTCATTCCTGAAAGGTCTTGTCCATGTGTCATCCTGACTGGATTGGGTTGTTGTACTTTCCCATTGACCTTGAAGACAGGACATGGTACTATTAAAAGATGGATTTCCTGCACCCAGGCATACTCTTTCTTACCTCCATTGTGGAGTGATAGTCCAATTTCCCCTTGGTAATCTGGATCAATCACCTTAACTTTCTCCCTTATTAGCCTGTTGACTCAGAGGCCTGAGGAGCTCAAAGTGGCCAGGGAAAGTCATTTCTTCCAGTTCAATGGAAACATTGTTGCACCTCCTGGCAGAAGTATTCTTCTTCTGTAACTAAGACTTATAGTTCAGCAGAACAGAAGTTTGTGGGACAAGAAGCAAAAAATAAAATAAAACAAAAAAATAAAAATAGAAAAGGAATTGTGCTAGTGGGTCACTAGGAGTACTGGTGAGTCAACTATACCATTCCCCTTTGCACACCTTAATTCTTGGACCCGTGAATCCTAGCCACAGAAGAAAGAGAATCATACACTGAATGCTAACTCAGAGCACAGGCAGCCTTCTGGAGAGCTTTGCCCCAGCCCTGCAAAGTACTGCCACCTCACTGGCACTTAAACTGCATTTTCAAAAGGCTATTCCACATTCTGTCACATCAGCTGCTTTAGGATGGGAAGGAACACGGTAATACCAGTGAATCCCATGTGCATGAGCCCATGGCTGTAATTCTTTGGCTGTCAAGAGACTTCCTTGGCCAGAAGCAATGCTTTGTGGAATAAGATGATGATGGATTAGGTATGCTGTAAAACCAACATGAGTGGTTTGGAAGCATTACATGCAGGGGAAGCAAATCTATTCCAGTAAGAACAGAGTCCTATCCCTTCCATGATGGAGGTGGTCCACTGTAATCAACAGCAACCTGATTGCTGGCTGATCACCTTGGCAGCTTAATGCTGGTCTCTGCTGTTGGCCAACTGGGCACTCAGCAGTGGCCATAACCATGTCACTGGACGTAAGTAGAAGTCCATGCTGCTGAACCCATGTATAGCCTCCATCCCTGCCATAATGGCCACTGTGTTCATTAGCCCGTTGGTCAATAATGGGGAGGTGTGGTGTGGCTGCGGAAAGACTTTGACTGCTATCCACAGACATGGCTGTCTTATCCACTTAGTTATTAGGAGGTTCTTCTCTATTGAAATCATTTTTTTTTCTGGGAATTTAGATGGCTCACAAATGTCTTCACATACTTCACCTATTGGAGAGGTCCAGCCACATACTTCTTCCCCAAATTTCTTGGTCACTAATTTTCTAATACTGTTCCTTCAAATCCCTGAATATCCAGCCAAACACCTGGCTAGTCTAGGCATCAATATATAGTAGCACATTTGATCCTTCTTCCTTCCAAATGAAATGAACAACCAAGTTCACTGCCTGAAGTTCTGCATACTATGAAGATTTTCCTTCATCACTGTCCTTCAGAGATGTCCCAGAAAAGTTCTGTAGTGATGCAGCTGTCCACTTTTGGATAGCAATACATATGAAGCAGAAACATCCTTAAACCAGACCCTTCTCTTCCTCTAGGAACCACTCATATGGTACACCCCATGAGGTCGTAGGTTCAGGAAGGGGGACAGAGGTATTGTAGCAGGGGTAAGAACCATGGACAATTAGGTCACTTCTTCGTGCAAATTACTTGTGCCTTCAGTATCTGACCACAGCCCAATCACATATGTACCACTTCCATTTGAAGATGGATTGCTGCTGCACACATCTACTTCTATGGCTTGGTGGGAACTTGCTCTCATGGCAAGTTCCATCATGAAAAGAAAAGCAATGATAAAATTCTTCAAGGCTGCTGGTGCTCCCCTAACAAATCCATTTGTTAAAGTATTGGTGGAGAACACATATTCTGAATCCAACCAGCATGAAGGAGAAGGTTGTACATGGAAAATCCAGTATCTCTCTGAGCTGTTGAATCCTGTCATTAAAGGTAAACTGAGGGCTATCAGGGCTATATCTCCAGCTCATTCAGTGTGACATCTTTTCATCCATGTTTCAGACAGCCAACCAACCAAATAAACTATTAGAATCTTTTTTTAAAACCCCATGAGCTGCAATATCAAATAAAAAATAATTGCTCATTGGGCTCATATCAATAAATTCAGCACGGTATAATTTTCTGTTCCTTCTATGATCCTCCCACACCGTTAAATCCATTCTCATACATGTCCCTCCAGACTTTTGCTGGTATGGACTGGAAAAATCAAGAAGTTTCTTAGGGGCATAGTTACCTCCTTGTAGAAAACATTGTGTGCCCCACCTCCAGAGGTCTGTGTAGACTTGTGTCTAGTTATAGGTCTAAAGGAAAACGTTGAGTGGTGAGGGCAGGTCCTGAGGAGTATAACCATTTTTTTGCTTGGCAGCTCCTTCATGGAAGGTCCTTACTGTTTCCATAGGGAATGCAGGATTGGCTCCTGAGAGAGGTGGAGAGGCCACTCTCACAGACAGTGGAGTTGGGAATGCCACTGTCACTAAGGGTGGTAAGGACACTTCCTCTGGCCAAATAAACCCATCATAAGGTAGGATTTCAATGTCCCCAGCTTCTTCAGGGTCCTCCCAAACATCTCCATCCGAATTGACAGGATCTCATTATTTTCCAGCTTTTAACTGGGGACATCCTTTGAGACTGAGAGTTAAATTCGCATTGTCATTCAGCCAATTGCAGGATAAGAGCTGGTGTTTGGTTTTCTGCAACTTCAGCCCTGTGGCTACCGGAGGGAACAGTCCCCTACAGGGCACTTTGAGAAGACTTTAGGTGGTTTATGGGCACCTGAAGGTGGGAAACTGAATCTCTGAGCTTCTTCTTTTGCTTTCTTATCTGTCCAGTGACACCAGGAGTAACCAGCCAACATCATTCCATTTCTAGTTTTCTGGAAATATTCGAAAGTATCATGTATAGAGCCTCTGAACTCCTTGCCTCTCATGAGTGGTGAATTAGGAGTATTAAATGCATTCATTTTGCATATTGCTTCTAATAGTTCATGCCATGCATTATCAGCACCTTCTATACCCTCAGAAAGAGATTGTTTAGCAGCTTTAGATCAAACCAACTTAGAGAGCCAACTCCAGACACCACAAAACCAATTAAAGGAAGGAAACTTATCCTTACAACTTGGTTTCTCTAGAACCACTCCTGGTACCAGAATCTGTAGTAGTCAGGGTTATCTATCTATCTATCTATCCATCCATCCATCCATCCATCTATCTATTCATTTATTAGATTTGCTTACAATATCAGAGACTGGATAGTCCCACAATGGCTGTCTGCAGGCTAGAGAGCCACAGAAACCAGTAGCTGCTCAGTCGAAGAAGCTGGACCCTTAGGTCAAGAGGGTATGATGATATAGCCCCAATCTGAGGGTGAAGGCCTGAAAGCCCCTGGAGAATCAAGGCTAACCATATTGAAGGACTGAAGAAAATGGAGTCTAATGATGGAAGGCAATGGAAGCAGTGATAGATGCACCTACTCAGGAAGAATCGAACCTGCATGCAAAGAAGGGCTTACTCCCACTCTTGCTTTTCTGCCGTCCAGGTCTCAGCCTATTCTACGGTGCTGCCCACATGCGAATCACCTCGGGAAGCACCCTCACAGATGCCCAGAGGCATGCTTCTCCCAGGCACTTCTCAATACAATCAAGCTAAAAGTCAAGATTAACAATTAACTCATCAGAGAAGAAGACAGGAATTCTGTTTCACAGTGACCCGAATAAAAAAGATCAGAGCAAGAATCCAAAGATGTTCTTGGGAGAAGGGACAATCTGCATAGTGGAAGACAGGCATTCTCTCAGACTCAGCTTAGAGTAAAGCAGAATCACTAGTAAGTCACTACAGGAGGAATGCAGGTGTGTACTGGCTCAACTAAATATCATAGATTTTGGCTGGGGAGAATACAAAAATAGGGTAATGTGGCCACAGAACGGGAGGGGAGAACAAAAGGTTTTAACAAGGAAGAATGGGCAGTAAAGCAAGCTTATTGCAATAGAAATATCTCCCAAATTAACAGCAAATATTCATTGAAACACTGCTTAACAGCTATCCCTGGGGTGATAAAAGAGGTGAATGACTGAACCTAAATGGCATGTGGTCTTTGGCATTGCAAATATCCAAAGAAGACACTCCAAGCCTAGAGTAGAGCAAGCAAGGGTCAAATGTGCCAGGGAGGGTATGATGGGAAGCTGGTGGAGAGCGGGTCAGCAGGGAGACAAAGGACATATCCAAGTACTCGAGGCAAACACAGCTCTGCGTTAAAAACAACACTCAGTTTCTGGGCTTTTAACACACACAGGATGGCAACCCATAAAGACAATTCTGATCAAATATTACGGAACTTTACTTTATAGTCAAGACATAAAGCCATCTCCATGGAGGAAGCTTTACAACAAGACTTTCTATCAAGTGTTTGACAGAAATGAAACCATCTGATATAAAAAAAAAAAGGAGAAACAATATTCATTCAGTGGAATGAAGCCCATAAAACACAGGGGATGGCTCACTTCTGGACATGGTATTGGTGGCACTTGCCTCCCTGTCTCTAACACACACAGGCGCATGTTCCCTCCAGCTATCATAAAACATTGCTATCAAGCCAGAAAATCAACACATTGGCTTCCAAAGCACATGGATTCGGTAGTTTCCCTAACAGAATCCTAAGGCTTTATGAAGCCACGTAGTGACAGAATGGCAGTGGGGAAAGAAAATAAAAGCCAAAGAAAAACAGATAAACAGCTGTTTCCCCTTGCACAAAGGCATCATTGCAAATATACTGCAGCATAGGTTCCTCGCAGAGTGAAAATTCTTTTATTTTCCACGTACCGAATGACAACATGAATAGTTTTGTTCTGTTTTGGTTGCTATTTTTCCAAACTTTATTACCAGGAAAATCTTTCCCTGTGTGCATGTTGCCCATATTATCCTCCCTTCCAGGGAGACAAGTTATAGCTCAACCCCATTTCTAATTTTACTGTTCATTTAATTTTCTTCAACACTTTAAAACATCATGTGGCTGCTTTGGCTTGTCAAAACTGAGCCATCAATTTGTGGAATAACTCATCAAACTGATACCACCAGGGCTTCACACAATATATTTCCCAGGAAAAGGCAAAACCAACTTTGCCAAGACAATGTGTACGCACATTGACCATAAACTGCACCATGTCTGTTTTTTAATATTTTGTTACTTTAACTCAGCAGAAATATTCGTATCTCATTTAAAGTAAGTGCAATTATGAATAAATTGTGACAGTATTCAAAATAAAATGTGTTTCTGATTAAACAGCAACAAAGAAGAAACACATATTTGAGGAGACAAGAGTTTTATGAGAAGAAAAGACTTTAGTCGCCTGAAGAGAGAAAAACAATTCTACATCTTGATCAAGCACACCAAGCCCCATGTACATGCCTATCTGTTTTACTAAAATATTCACACACACTTTTACATATGTCTTTATAAAATCCAGGAAACAAGTTTCTTAGTAGTCACACAAAATCAATTAAATTTTTCTAGCAACTCGGATTCCATCAAAGTATATCATAACAGATATAATTTAAAACAACAGAGTTTGGGAATTTTCATTTTTTATAAATTTGAACAATGAAATTCAAAGATAACTATTCCAATTACTTTGGTATCAAGTAGACTAGGATCGAACTTTGTTTCACAGAAAACCCAGGCGGCTCCTATTTACTGGACCAGGATATAGTCAATGAGATCTGTCTGGGAATACAGAAAATCCCTAACATTGTCATAATGGGGATGAACTTAAGAGATTTGAAAGCTGTCAGCAAATAAATCAATGATTCTCTCAAAAAGTATTATACCCAACGGCTACGAAATCTGTGCCATATATTTGTTTATGTTATTTAGATCAACAAAATACACACCTTTCTTTATCCCTTTGTGTATCAGATCTTTTTCCTTTCCATAAAATTTCATAAGGTCTCTAGTTAAATGGTACCTCTGGGTGATCAAAGATGTGATTTTTCTTGATTAACTTTGTATCCTCTGCTGTTCCCTTAAGCACCTTGCTATGGGAATTATGGTCACTTGACTCAATTACTTCTGAAAAGGATTTAAAGTAGAAAAACTATAATTGCGCTCCAATTTCCAAAAGAAATCTGAGCATGACTTTTAATTAACCAAGTTTTAAAAGTGTGTTCACAAGACAGAGAGGAGATAAACTACAAAGCAGCAATCAAAGCTTGTAATAAAATAGGGCAGACCAACAAACACAGCGCTAATCACAGAAATATGTAGAGCATAACAAAACCCAATTTATGCAATTCTTGACCATCTGGATCTCCTATTTTATGGGACCAGCTTGTGTAAAACTTGTCCTGGAATCCTCTGAGGTAGTACTTTTTATAGCAGTATGTGGGACCAACTCTGTTTGGCTGTAGAGCAATTGGCTGGTTTCCATAATGCCCAGAGATAAAATCAGTCCCTCTGATGAGTGTGGTATAGGACAAAGTTCTGGGGTCTGACCCAAAGCAGGCTTGTCTTCCAGCTCTGCTAATTACTTATGGTAAGCAGAACTCTGCTTCTCCCCAAAGCATCTCCTCCCCTAGGTGTGCAAGTGGTGATCTCTCACACCTGTGATTCTGTTACAGAGTGCAATTGGCCTTAAGTAGGGAGGTTGTTGAGGAAAGGGAAACCTAATCTAATCTCATGAGTTCCTAAAAGTACAGTACTTCCTCTGGCTGGTGGGAGAAGGGGAAGACAGACTCAAATCAAAAGAAAAATAAGACTTGCCATTGATTGCTTAGAAGATCTAGGTAACCATGTGAAACATAATATGGACAGCTTCTAGGAGTGATGAGAATTTCTTGTTGCTAGATACTCAGCAAGGAAACAGACTTCACCCTCCAGCTACCAGGAACTGACTTTTCCAACAACTTGAATGAGCCTGGAAGTGAATTCTATTTATTCTCTACATAAGTGTTCAGCCAAAACCTTGATTTCCATCTTATGAGACCCCATACAGAATATCTAGTTAAACCTGCCTGGACTTCTGAAGTACAAAAGTGTAATAAAATTAATGGTGTTAATTTCAAGCCTCTAAGTTGATGATAATTTCTTACACAGCAATAGAAAATAATGTAGGGCAATTTATTTAACTTGCAGAACTGCTCAAAGACAGAAATAATAATACAAATAATAAATGATTGTAACAAGGAGTAATAAGATTAGGTATGTAATGTGCCTGGCACAGCTTTTAGCATATGGTAAGAATTTAACCCATTGTCTGATTGTCCTATATGTAGAACACCTGTACAAGCCTATAAAATTTTATAGGACACCTATACAATTGCTTAAGTTTCTACAGACATTGTATATATAGGACAGTCAGATATAATGGACTAAGATGGGATTACTATACCTTTAAATATCTGATTTTATGACAAAAGAAATCTGAGCATGACTTTTAATTTTGTGACACTTCACCAGAGTTTCTGACACATTGTAAAAGTCAGTCTTTCCGAAATCTTTTGAAAAATTATTAGTGTATTAATTATTCCTAGGTTTCCCTATACTTTAAGTTGATTTATAGGTTTTGGTGAATTAAAATAAAATTTCACATAAGATTTCTCCATAATGATAAAATGACTTAACAAAGCTCAACTAAAAATCAGCCATGATTTGTATTTCCATTGTGCTATGTTTTAGTTGAATATTAAAAAACAAACAAACAAAAAAATCCCAGAGAGATCCCCTTAAAAAGCCCCGGGAACCAAAGTCCTAAGCGCTCCAGGTTGAGGTTCGCTATTATAATAAAGACTGACTGAAGAGTTTTCTGAAATCTCTACCCATCTGACATGGACCTCAGTGAAACTCTGAACATTTCAGGAGCCAGAAAAGAAAGATGAAATGTCTTAAGAATATTCAATTTGCTCGAATTGTTTAGCTGGTTGAAATAATTCCTACTTATGAAAAAAGTACAAGTACGGGTTGGGATCAAAAGGCAGTTCATTATCAATGTTGGAATATTAAGAACAAGACAAGAACCTGGAACGTCTGACTTTTGAGGGAATGAGTTATGTCCTGAAATCTCTGATCCGCTGTCAGGATGAATCAAGTTTTATACGTATGAGATAAATGAGCAAAAGGAAGGAAAGGGGGATGCGTTACAGAACAGGAGATGGCATGCATTGTGAAATGGTAATAAACACAATGAATCTCACATGTGTTAAAAGAGGCAGATGGGAAGCTCCGAGGACAGCAGACATGAGGTTATAATCGTTCAGGGGGGTGAAAAGAAGCCATTAGAAAGGCTATAGGAAGCAGAAGGATTTGGCCAAACCAGGAAATCAAGTGGGGAGGTTGGATACTGAAGGCACAATTGAGCTATTTGATGTGGGTGATCAGGATTCTCATAGCAATGTGCTGGGAAACTGCACAATAATACAGAGTAGATCAGGAAAAATCATCTCCTTGATCATATAGTTACACCCTAACGAGAGATCATGTGGAT
Source organism: Spermophilus citellus (assembly GCF_964194105.1). Lineage (NCBI taxonomy): Eukaryota > Metazoa > Chordata > Mammalia > Rodentia > Sciuridae > Spermophilus > Spermophilus citellus. The sequence continues at coordinate 137,411,032 of NC_138189.1, forward strand.
CCTGGTTTCCCTGTAGGAGGTTTACAAAGCAGAAGGTTTCATCTGTTGCATGCAAAGAAAAAGCAGGTCATTGTGCGCTTTTCCTTTTTCAAAGGCAGAACTATGGGTCCTAATTGAGAAAAGAGGGTCTCTATTGTATTTTTATTTGGATGAAGCATACATAAAGGAAAGAGGGGAATTTTCCTGCAGTCTACTACAAGTTAATTTAAACATCAGCCCCCCCCCCCCCATTGCAATGCTCCAATGCTCTCACTGCTGTGCTGGGAAATGATACAACAGGAATAAAGTCCACGTCAGGCCTGCTCTCCTGGAGCTCACTGTCCGGTGGGAAGTCAGACAAGGCCTCAGCAACTGCACTACAGTGGGGAGCATCGGAGGAGGGTGCTGTGACAACCCACAAGAGCAGACTTTCTGGAGAAAGTGACAGTAGAGCTGAGCAAACTTTTAGGACAAGAAGACACTCATTGATAAGGGGTCAGGGAGGGTTCCCAGCTCAGCAGGCAACATGTCTTAAAGGCCTAAAAGACTATGATTGACAGACATAATTGGCTATAAACTGGCTTATTTCTTCATTATCACGGTTCTTTTACATTTAAAGTCTACAGTTCAATCTCACTACAGTGATTTTTTTTTCAATATAGAATTCTTGCTTTTTCCAAAATGTTTGAAATCCCCTGTTTTAAGCAAAATGGACACGTTTATGTTTTCTGTCTTATACACACTCAAGAGATTGTGGCCTATAAATTATAAAGTCATTGAAACTATAAAACAGCAAAGATAGATCAATGAAACAGAAAATTTTCTGTTGTGAAGTTCTTAAAAAGTAAGATTATGTCAGAGGCGCAGTAGTGAGGTGAACACCTGTAATCCTAGTAGTTTGGGAGGTTGACGCAGAAGGATCTCAAGTTCAAAGTTAGCCCCAAGCGACTTAGCCCTGAGACCCTATCTCAAACAAACAAACAAACAAACAAACAAAACCAAACTAGGCTGTGGATGTGGCTCTGTGGTTAAGCGCCCCTAAGTTCAATCCTGGGTACAACAACAACAACAACAAAAATAAATAAGAGGGTTGGGATTGTGGCTCAGTGGCAGAGCGCTTGCTTCCCACACATGAGGCACTGGGTTTAATCCTCAGCACCACATAAAAATAAATAAGTAAAATAAAGGTATTGTGTCCATCTACAACTAAAAAATATTAGAAAAAAATAAATAAGTAGATAAATAAATAAGATTATCTAATTAGAAATAACATCAAAACTATTCAATTAACAGGAAAAAAAAAAAAAACCTAAACCATTCCCCATCCTCAACTCCAGGATCTCTAATCTTTGGTTATGCATGGAGATAAGAGAAAAAACTGAACTAAAATATTTATCTTCTTGTAACGGATGTATAAAAGCAAGAGTTGAGAGAGCAGAATTTACCTCTTATTACTAAACACTGAAGACAGTGTACCTATCAAGCACGACTTCAGTGCTCTCAAACTACTAGATTTTCTCACAGGCCCTGTCCCTAGAACTAGCTCTGATCAGGAGGATATGGTGAAAGGAGTGTGTGATCTCCAAGACTATGATCTCAGAAACCTTGCCATTCTGTTTGCTCCATTTTTGAAAGTTTCTCCTGGCATGTGAGAAAATCCAGCTGGACTGCTGAATGAAGGACCTAACTGCATGACTCATAACTCAGGCCACCACCAGACCCAAGGCCCCAGGCAGGGCAGTGAACAGATTTCCAATGAACCCCCAAATAAGTCAAGCCATAAAATCATGAGAAATAATAAATGTTGTAATTTTCAATTGCTAAAGGTTGAATTGTTTTTAAATCTTTTTTTTTTTCTTTTTCACAAAGCAACAGATAACCAATTCATTATATATGTTCAATCTAAAGATTCTGAAAATATGAGTTCATAATCTCTCCTCAAAAAATATGCCTATGATATAAAGTATCTTTTATAGCATTTTTTAGTACTTTCACAACACCTCATTCTGCTGACGGGGATGACTTTCTGAGTCAGATATCATTATCCAGAGTTCCAGAGGAGAAAACAAAAGCTGATTACTTTACCTAGCTAGTAAGTACATCCTTGAACCTGGGAGCCTCGGCACTAGAGTAGGAGCTTCTCTAGTGAAGCCTATACTACTCAACCTTGGTTCTCTAGTACATGTATGATGACTGATATAGAAGGTTATTTTTTTTTAATTATTTTTAGTTGTAGGTGGGCACAATATCTTCATTTTATTTTATTTATTTTTTAAGTGGTGCTGAGGATTGAACCCAATGCCTCATGCATGCAAGGTAAGCGTTCAACCACTGAGCTACAATCCCAGCCCTAAAAGGTTATTTTTTAAAGAAATTGTAATTGAATGGAAGGATGTATGTATGCATGGATGGGTGAATAAATGGGTGGGTGGATAGATGGATGGATGGATGGAGAGACAGACAGATGAATGAATAGATCTACTTCTTCATCTGATATTTAAATATTTAAGACAACTGTGATATACACACAACCCACCCCTATACAGAGGCCCTTTATGATTCTTGTATCAGTTATTTTCATTTGAATTAGTTCTTAGATATGTTATATTCCCATTTATCTTTAAAAACAATTAAGAAAAATGTGATTTGTCGATGTTTCTCTCCAACACTCAGGTACTTAAGTGCCTGGCATAATGTTGAGTCCAAAACTACTTTCAATAACCTGAACTTTTGCATTATATGAAAGTAATATTTTGCAGCGATCATCAGTTTATCTAGACTAAGGAATCATCTTAAAAGAAACAAAATAATTTCTGGTTATATTGGGGGAAAATACAACATATTTCTGGAAATATGTTGGTTAAATTTGCAATCAATAAATTCTACTAGGAAAGCATATTTAATCTCTAGCGATCTACTTGAGTTAAAAGAACAAATGACTCATTAATTATGGCTAGTTTGAGCGGTTTCTTCAAATCATACCCTTGATTTTTATTAACTTGGGCTGAATTACAGAACCAAAACTTTTTATTTAAATTCTAAACCATATCCTTTGGTCAATTTTAGAATAACAGAACATTCTTCAATCCCATAAAGCATAAGTATTCTAATTCCTTGATCCAAGTGGAGTTTGCTACAATTCTTATGGGCTATTTTATGATAATCTCATAAACCAGAGATATTACTTTTTCTCTCTGTGATAAGTAAACATTATTTTGCATTAATTTCCATAGGATTATAAAATCAGGAATTTCCTGCAATATCATGTTCAATTCTAAAAAACATTTTTAAAAATCCTCATTAATTTTACTGAATCTACTTTTATATCTACTTGCTAGAATTCCTGGGCTCACAAGAAGTGAGTCATGATTTATAAAATCTAATTCTGGACAAAAATTCTTGTTTTAATAGTTATGTAATTTAACAATAATATTTTAATAATGCATATCCATGCTAAGTCAAATAAATAAACAAACAAAAAAAAAACACTCAAATTCAGTTTGTCCTACTGTATGTACACTCACAACAGATCACTTCTAGAACCCAAAAGTGCATGGGTATTTCTCCCCAATAGCAGGAAACCAATCAATTCTGCAGTGGATACCTGCTGAACATTTGCTAATTTGATTCCAATCTGCTCTATTTACCTAGAGATTGTGTCAGATCCCACAAGGTGATGGCTCAATCCTACAAGACTGTCATTTCTGACACCTGTCACAATCTGGACCTCCAGAATCTCTGATCGACTAGCTCCAAGTTTGGGTTTCCATGCACCCCTCTTTAGGCTCCACCAATTTGCTAGAGCAGCTCACAGAATTTAGGAAACACATTTACCAGTTTTGATATTTTAAATGATGCAAATGAACATCCAGGTGATGAGACACATAAGGCAAAGTCTGGAAGGCTTCTGGGAACACATGCGTGGAGGTGAGTGCCCGTTCACCTTCCTGTGAGCCTCCAGATGTTCGGCTTTTGGAATCCCTATCCTTCTGCATGTTTTCATGAAGATGTCATTGCACAGGCACAACTGGAGCATAGACAACCGCGTGGAAATGTGACTGAACCACACAGGCATAATCTGCAGCCAACAGACCGAGTGGGAAACCCAGGAAGGCCTGTCCATTCAGTTTCTTCTCATCTCTCTGGGAAGCAGTCCTTCCTTGCAGGTATGGGGCAGAACCCCTTCAAAATAGGGTCTAATGATTTACTATCAGATAAGGTACATCACAAAGTATGTTTATGTCCATTTCCAAGACAAAAAGGTAAAAGAAGATAAGTATATTTTTAGTTTCCATGGCCTGCACTGGGGAAGAGAAATTCTAGTTTAAGTGGCTTTTCTTGGGGAGAAAAAGAAACTAGTGAAAGAAGGGCTGGAGAAAATCATAGAGAGACTTTACTTGGAGCCTAAGGCACTGCAGCCCAAGGCACTGCAACACTGCAACCAGGGAGTGTCTTTAGCCTTCATCCCTGGAACTCTAAAAAAAGATGCCGCATTGATCTACTCACACAGAAAATTACTAGGGCTGGCTGTGTGGGTTACATGCCAGGCACCATGGACAAAAACAACACAATAACAAATATATATAAATATATAATACCACTCATGTTCACTCCTGATTGTTTAAATTATTTACATGCTGAAGATTAATCTAGATCTCTAGATCCCACATCTCAATCCAGCTTCTGTTCTTTTGCAATAGACCATGGAAGGGGATGCCAAATAAGGTTACAGCTGGTTTTTGTTTTGCATTTTTACATATATATATATATATATATATATATATATATATATATATATATATATTTTTTTTTTAAGAGATTAGGAAAAAGCATTACAAATAATATTTGACAAAGACCCTATCTGGTCTACAAAGACTGTCTGGCTCTTTATTAAAAAAAAAAAAGTTTGCTAATTCTGGATTTTGGGATATTTTTCTTTGAATTTCCCATTGCAATCTCAAAGTTGAGAAACCTAAAATTAAATTTTTTCCTCCAGACAACGCCCTGTTCTTCCAACTCTCCAGTTCTACCAAATCCAGCACCAGGCAACCACTATCCCATGTTCAGAAGCAGCCTTGTCCAGATGCCCTCTGTGATTGCCGACAACCCTCTCTGGTTTCCTTTGTCACCACTACTAATTGCAATGGCACAGTCCAGGCCTGCATCACCTCCAGGCTGAATTCCTGTAACTATATCTGTTTCATGCTTTGATTATCCTGGGTTAGCTCCTCATGAACTGATGTAAATCATCGAGCTACTTTTGTAATACAATCACTCCAGTGTTTACAATTTTCAAGTGTTCCTGTTGTTTATCATGGTATGTCTAAATTCTATGGCACTTTCAAAGCCCTCCTTAAAGGCACACACATTTCTTAATCTATTATTTTATTTAATCTCCAATAGGAAGTCACCTGTTTCCCTTCAGTTACCAATGACCTTACCATATTCTACTCACATTCTACCTCTTCAAATACAGAAACGAAAGACAAATTTTTACTTTTAATAATAACATTAAAATAATAGTAGCTAGCCAGGTGTGGTGATGTACTCTGGTAATGCCAGGGGCTCAGGAGGCAGAAACCGGAGGATCACAAATTCAGCCTCAGCAACTTAGTGAAGCCCTAAGCAACTCAGGGAGACCCTGTCTCTAAATAAAAAATTAAAAGGTCTGGGGATGTGGCTCGGTGGCAAGTAGCCTGGTGTTCAATTCCCAGTACCAAAATAAATAAATAAAAAATAATCATGCTAGTTAACTAATAGCCAGCGCCATCTTCATTTTCTATTCTCAGCTATTCATGTGTTATTAACTAATTTTTGTTTTACAACAACTTTGTAAGGAAGGTACTGCTATTGTCATCATTTTAAAGATGACAAATTTAAGGAACAAAGTAATTGCATAACTTACCCCAAGTTACACAGCCAGTAAGTGGCAGCCCCAGAACAGGAAACCAGGCAGCTTGGCTTGTGTCCTTGTTATCATCACTCACTCTACTCACCGAACTATGTTCCTTTGAGAATTCAACCAGTACCACCTCTATTTCGAAAAATTCCTACTGCCTAGGGTTCCCAAGCCTCTGGTCTTGAAAATGAAACTGGACCTAGATCTGGTCTCTGGATTCTGTAGTAGAGAGGGGAAACACCATCTGTCAGCGGAAGCTGAACACAAGGTTACCCTCAGAAGGATGTGATGCAAGCCGGCACTTCAGCCAGGAGGGTGAGAAGGCAAAGGAAAACAGAAGTAGAAGAGAGGCGTGGACCACTTCTCCTTCCAGAGCAGAATCCACGGAACGTGGGGTCAGAGTACATTCAACAGGGAGCTGAGTACTGATCATGCCCAGAATTCCTGTTGGACTCCAAATGGGAGGGTAATTCCACCATGGAGCAGCCAGATATGACAGGGTACCAGAAGGAAGGCTTCAGTAGGCAGAGAAGGATAGAGTGAATCATCTAAGTCTCTCTGGAAGGAATCCAGAAGTTTCTGCCAAAGTTCACAGGAACATGGAAGATGCTGAAGAGAGAATCAGAAACTTGCCCTGGAACAGCAATGGCAAGGAGGCATGAGGGAAGTTCCCCTACCACGTCAGAGACCGCCTACCAGCATGGCGTGGGCAGGTAGACAAAGGCATGGGGAAATCACAGCATCCTTCTCTCAAAAGTCCCTCCATTCTAAGGAAAATATCTCCTCCAACAGGTGTGCATATATTTTTGGCATAAGTGGCACTGTTATCTCTATTACATAATCAATCATTTAACACATGCTAACAAAATTAGAAGGTGGTTTAACTACAATTGTAAAATACATACTAATAAAATGAAATTGTATATGCTGCACAATTTTCAGTATCCAGATTATATTTCTAGCAAAGTGAGTGAGATTTATTAACAGTGACAGTGGACAAAACTTAATGTCCCATAAAAATGTTAACAGTATCAGGTTAGGTTTCCACAGAACACTAAAATAACCTATTATAACAGAAAATTAAAATAAGGGAAATAACTTAAGAGGCTCACTAATGGTAGGTGGTGTTGAGGTTCATGCTGACGGGTCTATCCATACATGACTAAACTTTCCAGTGCTTTGAAACTTTCTAAGTATTATGTTCATTAGTATACCAAGATAAAAGCACACCCACATATCTACCATTATAAAAGAACTAAAAAAACAAAGTGTTTCAAAAATTAGTATTTGACTCAACTCCACCCTTCCTTCCTCTAATTGAATAAACAGAGCCCTCAAAACAGAAGACAGACATGTTTCTTAACATTGCTGATAGACAAAGAAAACACATTATTATTTTAAAGGTGAGTATCAATTGAGAGTGAATTCCAATCTACTGAGAATTAAACCATAGTACTCAAACATGAGGTGAACAGACAAGTGTTCTTTTTAAATTGAGCCACGGCTGAGATGCCAGTTGGACCTTCTTCAATGTAAGTTGCCCTGTGGATAAATCATTCCATCACCTAATAGATGACAGTAGTTATTGTTTAATGAATGCCTACTCTATTCCAACTGCAGGCAAACCCCGTTAAGGGTTATAAGTCCTATGTCATTCATAGGATCCCTGTGAGGCAGATACAAAGATCATCTCCATTTTGCAAATGAAACTGAGAGCAGGAACAGATGACCCACTGTTGTGATACCATCCTAGTAGGTGGTGGAGCTGGGCTCCTAATCCATTCAGTTCAATCTTTATACATGGCATTTGACAACATTCAGTACATATTGCTTAAAAAAATAATTATCAATAAAATAAACAGACTGAAAATTCTGAACAACTTCAAACCTACTAGCAAATCACAAGTATCCTTACTGTACTTCAGAGTAAAGATAAGACACCCTGGTACCTATTCTTTGCAAATAGGGGAGAAAAAGAAGAGATGACAAGTATAACTACTCAAAAGGGGAAAACATTCTATGAGCATGCCAAGGAGAACATAGTAACTTTTTTCCAATCACGACAAAGAATCTTCTATAACTGAACCTCTAGCTGAGTCCATTTTCCCATATTCTTTGTCATTGCACCATGATTCCACAATTATGCAATTAAGAAAGTTAAGCAAATTACCCAAGATACCATAAGAAGTAAAATATCAAGTTCTGAGAAGTTTTGGGACAAAATAAATGATGAATGAAATTTAAATAATAAATAAATTTCATATACATCATTCCCTATCTTAGCAATATGTAGGGGAAAATCTACACAATGCTCAGGAATGAATATGATAAGGAATGTTCTGGTATTGTATATAGAAAAACAATAAAACAAGATTAAAAAGACAAAGGATAATTAAATAATTTGAGAAGCAAACTTGATTCCTGAAAGAAATGCTGTATATTATGAATCTATTTATTTCAAATTATTTCATAAGAAATGTAATTGGAATCTAAATTGACATAAAAGAGTTGACATAGAAAGTGGAATTAAAACTGTGATCCTTAAGGAAAAATCTACTGCTGAATGTAATTTTTAAATAGAAAAAGAATAAGAAGGAGCTAGAAAGAATAGATGTTAAATATACCAAAAAATAAAAATCTTGGTTTATCAATACAAGGGTATTAATGAGTGACTCAGCAAAACATTATAACTCTGAATTTGAAACAAAAAAAATAAAAAAAAATAGATTAGCTCTCTAAGAGAAAACTTATATTATTTTTCCATAGTCTATGACAAATAAATTCTGACTTAAAAAAAAAATAAAAACATCCAGGAAAAAGCAAATAGATTTTTTTCTGGTATCTGAATAGTAATATAGTGTTTATTTAAAATTCAACAAAGGAAAAGTAATAGGTTTAGCAAAATTAAAAAAAAATTGATAAGTTAATATATAATGAAAAGATAAGATAAATTGATTTTAAAAAGTAAAAAATATGTTAAATATATGGGCTCCTTAAAATATTAAAGGATAATAAAATTTAATATGAAGAATGAAAATACCTCTAAATATAAAGAAGTTTAATAGATAATTGCAAGGTGTGAAACAGCAAATGAACACTTTATAGAATCAAACTTTTATAGTATTAGGAACAGTGTCATCTTTCACTTTACAAATGTGTGAAAACAATTACCAATTTGCATTTTGCTATATTTTTTCTTTAAAGGTAGTATAATCACATGACTTAAGAAAGCAATATGAGAAGGTATTTATTTAAATTTCAGTTCCTGTTCTGTCGACTCCATCCTCCCTTCACTGGGTCTCTCTAGGTAACCATTCCTGTTACTTCCTGTGCTTCCTCCAAAAGTACTTTACAAAATGAAAGCAAATCTAGAAAGAGACATTTATATTCCTTCACTTCCTAAGCAAAATTAAATAACAGCGAGCATTTTATGTCAAGTTGAATATCTCTCTTTTCTTTTTTTGGTACAGGGGATTGAATCCAGAGGCACTTTACCACTGAGCCACATAACCAGACCTTTTTTATATTTCATTTAGACATAAGGTCTCAATTAGTTGCTGAGGCTGGCTTTGAACTCATGATCTTCCTGCCTCCGCCTCCAGAGCTGCTGGGATTACAGATGTGCTCCATGCCTGGCTTAAATATATCTTTATAAGTTGAAATGCAATTTATTTCTTTTTATACAGAACGTCCTTGGTGTTCTTTCCCTATGGCTCTATTGCTATGCACTCCCCACAATCCCACCCAACTGTTTCTAAAAGTTTTTGTTACACCAGAAAGAAAACACCTGGTAATGTTTCTCCCCATTTAGTCATTTTGAATTTTTCTCCAGTTAATCATGTTTATTTTGAATTTTTCCATACTGGTTCTCCAACTCCCAACCAAAAGACTTTTTTTAATGAGTCAGATTCATTTATTGATCAGGCCCTATCCTAGATCCTAAAATTGAGTAATGGTTAAAAGTGTTTGGGTAGATTCTTTGGGAATTTCTAAATATTTAGTCATCAAAACATTTTCCTTCCACCTGTCTGTTTAAAACTCATTTTTTTTCTTGTATGCTTTGTTGGTAATCTGGTACAGCATCACCAGTACGGTTGTACATCTTTATCTCATTTGGCATTTTAGCAAGGATGGCAGCTACACCTCTAGTATTTTGCCATAAATTATGATCCTATCTTTGCACTGAGATTGTGTGTGTATGTGTGTGCATGTGCGCACACCTGTGTGTGTGTGTGTGTGTGTGTGTGGTAGCAAGTGTTTACATGCAGGTGTATGTAAGCATTTTGTCACGGTCATAAAATCTTTAATTCTTACTTTATTGAGTTGCCCTTATTTGTTTAAACATCAAAATAAACCCACAATGATTGCTGAATTTGCTCAACTGAATATTTAGCATATATAGAGATTAACTTGTGTTTTTTTCTTAGATCCATTAATATGATTAATTAATTTAACAGTTAACAATCTTTCATCCCTAAAATGAACCCTACTTTGCCATTATATATTACTCCTTCAATGAGCTCCTAAATTATTTCTGCTAATAATTTACTGATGAGATTAAGCTTAAGTATCAAAGGCATACTCACTTCATGAAAATAATTTGAAGTTTGTATTTTTTGAGAAGGCTTTAAATCACTCTGCAATTATTTCTCATTAAAATAACCACTAGATAGAATGCAATTTTGAAGAATGTATGTTGTAATATCTCAGTAAAAACTAATGTTTGGCCTGGCATGGTGGCACATGCCTGTAATCCCAGCAGCTTTGGAGACTGAGGCAGGAGGACCTCGAATTCAAAGCCAACCTCAGCAAAAGCAAGGTGCTAAGCAACTCAGTAAGACCCTGTCTTTAAATAAAATACAAAATAGAGCTAGTGATGTGGCTCAGTGGTTGAGTGCCCTGAGTTCAATCCCCAGCACCCCTCAAAAAACAAAACAAAACAAAACAAAACAAGAAACAACAACAACAAAAACTGATGTCTGGTATGTAAACTAAACAAGATGCATGTTATAACATATGAGGTTATAGAGTATAATAGCAATTATTAAAAGATTAGTAGACATAAAGGAGAAATAAAAAAAGTTGATTAATCTAAATAAAGGCACAAAAGGAAAAAGCACCATAAAGGACTGAGAAAATGGTCAGATAAACACAACTAAACCAGGAATCATACAAATGAAAATGAACTAAACACTCTGTAAAATACTAAGATTGCCAAGTTGGACTAAAGACAATAACACGATCTATAGCTAGCTATGTGCTGTTTAAGAGACAGGCCTGTAACATAAAAACAAATGATGAACGTAAATGGCAAATAAACCAGGGTAGCTATATTTACCCCAAAGTAGACTTTAAGTCAAGTAGCTTATTAGAAAGATGAGGGTGCGGGAGCATTTCAAAGCAAGGAAGAGGCCGATCTCCCAGGGTGTTATGGTTTGGATCTTCTGTGTTGAAGACTGGCTTCCCAGCTCATGGTGCTATGCGGGGTGGGGAAACTTCAAGAGGTGCAGCCTAGTTGGAGGAAGTAAGTCACTGTGGCATGCCCTTCAGGAGAATATTGGGACTCCCTGCCCCTTCCTCCCTCTCTCTGTCTTTTTCACTGCCCACCTACCATGAAGGATGCATCTTGCTCCATCCTGGGCTCCACACCCCCATGATATTGTGCTTCGATGCAGCCCACAGCCAAGGGTAACAACCAGGGACTGAACCCTCTGAAACTGTGAGCCAAAATACAACTTTCCTCTTTTAAGTTGTTTATCTCAGATGTTGTGTCATAGTGATGCAAAGCTGACTGACACACAGGGGGATATCACAATCCAAAATCTAATTTCCTGAAATCATAGCTTTACATTTACTAAGTTAAAATTAATAGAACTAAAACAATTTCACCATCAGTGTGGGTGTTTTTAAAAAAAAAATCTTTAAAAAATGCACATAAAACAAACAGTAAAAGAAGAGTTTAATAAGGATAAAGCAGATCTGAAAAAGAATTAATAAACTTGATCTACCTGGTGTTGTATAGTACTTGACACCCAACATTGACAAAATTCACACTTTTTTCAAGTCCTCTTAGAACATTTGCCAAAATTAAGCATATGCTGGGCCATAAAGCAGGTTATTAAAAATTAAAAGGACTTAAATTCTGGCTGTGATATCAGTAAACACAAAAGATACCTAAGGAATGTTCAACAGCTGGAAAAATCAAGCAACATATTTTTAAATAATCTGTGTCCTGAAAGAAATTCCAATGAAAATCAGAAAAACAATAAAAGTATGACATCATCATTAGACACAGAAGCATTTCGGTAAGGAGTGCAATTCCAGGAAAGCGGGAGGAAGTAAAAATGGGGAAAATATCAGGATCTGAAGAAAAGCCCCTACCAGAAAGTGCTGCACAGCTGGCCATTTCTAAGAGCACAGAACGACACAGACACAGACTGCACCATAAGGAATCACTCCCAGGCAGAGGACAGGGGAAGGGTGTCCTGCTGACATCTCCATTTCCTTGGTCAGAGCCCAGACACACAGGCTGTCCTCTTGTGCACATTTCCATGACAGAAAGGAAACCCCAGACAAGACATACACACACTGGAGGCAGGTATCTGACTGCCTGTCAGGATGCGCACAGTGAAGTTCATTGGCACTTACAAAAGGGGTGTCATAAGTATCAATTCTGAGCTCCTCCAGAGTCATCACTGGAAGCTGCCACCACGGGCCACATCCCCTTCCCACCAATGCATTTCTCTCCTTTTCAAAAATGTGCTCTGTGAGCTCTCCCACTTACAGATGCAAAAACATCTTTCTCTTTTTCTCCCAGCAATGATTTCTGTTCAAGGTCAGTGCTCACAGAGCAGGTCCTTTGCTTTCTTGCAGTATTTATCTGTTGATGAGCACTGATATCAATGGGTTCCTTCCAAATTCCCATTCTTCCCTGGCACTCAGCAGGGTTTCCTGCACAAATTCTGCTGGCTTCAGTTGTTTTGCCTATAAATGACATATTTGGGGTTTTATGGTATTTCACTGTCTCTGGATTTTGCTATACGCTTAGTTTGTGAGTCTCCCCCTCAATCCAAATTCCCTGGTTTTCTGTAGGGTTCCTGAGATACTCACATGTGGCATGAACTATTATCCTATTCCTTATGGAACCAAAAAGGATGATTAAATGTTAGGATGGATGAGGAGACAGGCCACCAAGACTCACAGAGAGATGACAAAAGTGTAAATTTGCACAGGCTTTCTGGAATACGTGTTGAGCACCTTTAACTTATTTCTAAATTTGGACATCGTAATTCCCTTCTTTCAAGGTTAATTTTGGTCCACGGCTTGACTGAACGGAGGAGATGGTAGGCATAGGTAAAGCACACTTCTGGGTGTGACTATTAGGGTGTTTCTGGAGAAGACTGGCACGTGGATCAGTGAACTGAGTGGGAAAGACCCTCCCTGAATGCAGGAAGCACCATCCAATAGGCTGGAGGTCCAGGCAGAGCAAAGGGCAGAAGTGGCCACTAGAAAATGCTTGGCTTTCCCTTCCCAAGCAGGTGGAGTCTTCTGCTGCTGCCACTAGCGGACATGGAACTCCACGTCCTTCAGCCTTTGAATGCACACTTGCACCAGGGGCTCTCTAGGTAGCTTTCAGGTCTTTGCACTAGCACTGGGGCTGCATCTTTGGTCTCTTCCTTTGTTCTGAGGCTTCTAATTCCTTAGACCCAGCAACTCCTACTTTCTTTGACTCTCCAGACTGAAGACCGCAGTTGAGGGACATTTTGGATTCCCTTGTCATATGAGACACTCTAATAAATCCCCTTGTATAATTATGAATTCTATTGCTTTTGTTTCTCTGGAGAACTCTAATATACCCTGCTAAGAAACTTTCCTGATAAAATTGTCAGAATTATGGACAAAGATCTATCCAAGTATACATTATACAGTGTTGCTTTTAATAATTAAAATTAGGGAAATTAATGATGGTTTCTGATACATTTTAACTTGGATTATTATATATGCATTGAAATAATATTTACTTATGTAATGCCAAGGAGAAATGTTACAATGTTCTGTTAAACAAGCAAAGACACAATCTTTGTATCTTTTTTTTATATTGTTGAAAAATAACACTGGAAAGAATAATGTAATCAGTTATTCCTTAGTAATTACATAAGTGGTGAAATTTTTTCACTGTATACATTTCTGTGGTTTTTACTTTACTATAATGAGCATGTATTACTTTGATAATCAAAAAAGTAGTAAGAAATACTGTTAAGTTTTAAACAAATTGAGTTAAAGACATGTTTGATGGCTTCCCAACCCTGTAGACTATAGTTGTAGGTAAAATAAATAAAGAGGGCTTTGGTGAAAGCATGTAGATATTAGATCCTTATGAACTTACCATATATTCCAAATTCTTATTTATAAGTACATTTGTTCTCAGAATTAACTCACCATATACCCAAATTCTGATGCATAAGTACATTTATTCTCAGAATGTAAAAAAAAAAAAAGTAAAGATCATGATAAACACTGCAGGTGAAATTCAGTTATACAAACGTCATTTCAGCCAAGGTTTCTTTATTATGAAGCCTACTATGCTAAATTGATTTTCCAAAATAAGAGCTGCTTTGGAGAGGAAATCCTGTACCAATTGTGCTTTACAGGGTCCTAGTTACAGTAATATCAAGGGTCACTAAGGAATAAATGGCACTTGATTGCCTGCTTTATAGTATGCAAATTGAGATATTTGAGGTCTCTCTACCTACCCTAAATTTTCAGTCCTCACTCATATTAGACAGGAATACTAATCACTAGTCACCCCAAGTGACCAATCAAAAGGCCTCTCTTTGTTAGAATACCAACAAAGGAAGCTGAAGGAAAAACTGAGGAATCAGAATTCATCAAAAAGAAAAAAACCAGAAAGCATATGAGGCTTTTTTCTTACAACTTCAAACACTTATTTATTACTGAGATAATAAGGGAGGAGGTTCCTCTTGGAATTTCTTGCATTTTCAACCATGATCTCATTTAAAAAAAAAAAAACTCTCCTGTCCCCAAATTTATCAAAATGGAATTTTTTAAATTAATGACTAGTTGCTTCCATCAATATCTCATAGTGACAAGATAATTCAAAGCTACATTGCTAGTGCTTAAAAAGTCCCAAGTTCTATACCCCAATGATCAAAATGTCCTGTACTTTCTTAGAACCCTCAGTGCAGACACCCTAATAAGCGTGTATCCAAAAGACCACCAGTAAATTGGTCCTTGAGTTCAGGGGAATTCTTACCAAAATTCCTACTAAACAGTAGTTTCAAGGAAGCCTAATGAAGTTAAGGGGAAATTGTTAGTTTATAGGTAATTACTGCCAAAGGATATGTTTTTCACACTTTTTGTTTCACTTTTTATGTTCTTATTTTCTGGCACCAAAAAATGACTAAGCAAAAGAGGAACTACCTTTTTCTCATTAGCATTTATGTAAGGAGTTTCAGTTTATGTAAACCCCCTTTCCTTTTGCATTATGTACGCAATGCAAAATTTTATTTTGAGGAATTACACAGAAATTATAACAAAATGTAAGAGGAACAGGGAGGAATGAAGGGAAAGGGATACTACTGGGATCTGAATGAGAACAAAGTATGTTCATGCATTTATAATTATGTCACAATGAAACCTAATATTATGTTCAACTAAGAGGAACCAATAAAAAATTTTAAAAAGAGATATGTATAGGTTTACCAATAAGAATCCAGGTGCTTGAATTTTCATTTCTGTGGCTTTATTTTGTTGAGTTCTTGAGACTGAATTTGATCTTATATTATCTTTATATATTTTTCAAAAATTTCAATTAGTCATTAAACAATTTCATCAATATCAGATACTTTCCTTAAAGTAGTAAACTAAGAAGTTGGAAAATGGAATTATATTATTATGTAATTTGAAGCACCCATTTATTCAAAAGAAAAGTAGTAAAGTAGCAGAATGTGAGCTGCAGAATCTCATCATCTTATGTTCCCAGGATTGGCAAAGTGCAATCTATAGCTCAAATCTCATCCTGTTATGGTTCAAATATGAGGTATCCCCAAAAAATCTCATGTGTGAGATGATGAAAAAAATTCAGAGGTAAAATGATTAGGTTATGAGAGCTTTTACCTAATCAGTGAATTAATCCACTCATATGGATTAACTGGGTGGTAACTGTGGGCAGGTAGGTTGTAGCTAGAGGAAGTAGATCACTGAGAGCATGTCTTTGGGGTTTATTTCTTTGTCCTTGGTCAGTGGAGCTCTCTCTGCTTCCTGGCTGCTATGTCCTGAGCTGCTTAACTCTGCCACACACTTCCACCATGATGTTCTGCCTCACCTTAGAGCCAGAGCTAAGGAATTGGCCAACCATAGACTGAACCCCTGAATATGAGCTCAAATGAACTTTTCTTCTCTAAATTTTTTTTATCATTTTTTTTTGAGTTGAGAAGCTTACTAAAATGCACCCACTACCTGTGCTTTTAAATAAAGTTCTGTTGGGACTGAACAGACACATCCATGTCTATGGCTGCTTTCCATCGATAGAGGAGAGTGGACTAGTTGTGACTGACCATTTAGATTAGAAAGCTTAGAACATTCCCTATCTGAGTAATTGCAAGAAAAAAAAAATGTCTACTTTTCTTATGTGCAGTCTTCTCCATCCACAGGAAATGCTTTAAACAGTCTATGAAAATTGGCATTTTCTTTTTCATCCAAGGTGCTCAGTTTACAAAAATTCTGATTTATGTATGACATTACCAGGTTTGCCCCCACTCTACTTTTTATTAAGTACATAAAAGTGTTTATATTGCATAATATGGTTTTTAAACTTTGCTTACATGACCTCCTGTAGCCTGGCTGTCTGCTGGCATGGACTTCTGTACTCCGAGGGACATCACTAACATGGAACAGAATGAGACATTGCTTCACAGAGCCAGATGGCCACACGTCGGGATGGATTCTATAAAAGTCAAAGGTGAGAATAAAAAGATTAAAAATTAGGTATTGAATCCTCTTCTCCTCAGGTTAATGGTTTACTATGTTCCTGATTATGCTATAAAAGACGTGAAGTCTTGCATGGAGAAGGCTTCAAAAGTTAAGCCTGAATTTTCTGGGTGAATCTTTCATGAAGTCTTGAGAGTGTCCCATAATTTAACTCAAGCTAATGTTGATTAGAAAGTATAATGCTTCCCAGAGTTTTCTAGCAAAATGTTCTTCATTCTACCACAAAATGGCATAAGGAAAATGTCAAAGATATATGTCGGCTTCCTGTTATGTTACTGTCTAAGGAAGATATTGAATATAGTTTTGAACATCTATTCTAACAATGAAATATAAATCTCCATTCATATATTTAATATTAAAACACTATTATGTATGATATCATTTTTCAAAGTACATTTGATTTAAGGGGTTTAAATATGCTAACGGATTGTACTATTAGAAAACCTTAAAATAGTACGCCTCCTATTTTTACAAATGGTATTTCAACTTATTCCACTTTAAAAAAAGTAAAGCAGTATAACTTCTATTTTATAAAGTAAATTAAGAAACAGCCAAATTTCAGTATGGCCGATGGTATAAAGAATATTTACAATAAGAGTAATAATTAATTTTAAACAATCTTAGTTCTGATCACTACTGAGGTAGCAAACGTTTAATATAATTGCAAATCCAAATTTAGCCCTTCTTTATGCCTACCTGAAAGCCAGAATTCTTCCAAATTATTCATTTAAAGAAACATTTATGCAAAACTTCCTATATCTAAGGATCTTTGCTTGGTGCTCTAATAATGGGTTTTAATCCTTAAGAAGCTCACCAACTAGTGGAGAAAAACCAGAAAACAACAGAAAAAAAAATGCTCTGAATGTTTCGAAAGGGGAATGAAGAAAGTCTCATGCAAAGTCAATGTGTGAGGCCATGGATCCCATGGAGATGAGGAAGATGAGGAACTGGGAAAGATTTCAGTGAACATGAGACATTGGAGGTGGCCTGAGCGAGCAGTTTTAGTAGCAAAGGAATGCTGCCTGCACTGGCTCAGAATTCCTGGAGGAGGAACAGGATTTCAGTAAGATTTGGCATGAGATTTTATTCTTGTCCTAGAATTGGTGGCTAGAACTCAATGTTAAGGACAAATAAACATCAAGTTATACAAAGTTATAAAGAGAGTTCTGGGTCCAGACATCTGCTCCAAGGCTAATTCAGAGGTGGGAAAACATCTCCTACATACTACTAACCCCCACCATCAACCCACTCCGAGACTTTATCTCTGATCCACATAGAGAAAACTAAAATACCAGGAAAGTATGGCCGAGGTAATGACTGGAGTCACCATTCAAGGACATGATGGGAATGGGTGGTTTATACAAGCAACAGGAATTTGTTTCTCAGTCTATGACAGTTTTTTCTTTTTTTTAAAAAAAAAAAAAAGAAAAAAACTGTCATAGACTGAAATGTGACTACATGCCTCCACCAAAATTCATATTCTGAAGTGATAACCCCAACTTGATAGTATTTGTGATGGAATCTTGTGGAAATAATGAGGCTGAGATGAGGTCAGAAGAGTGGGCCCTTAGGGATTAGTGCTTTTATGAGAAGAGACACCAAAAGGCTAGTTTGCGGCTGCTTCTCTTTCCTCTCCTCCCCTCTCCTCCTCCTCTTCCACCTCCTCTCCCTCTTCCTTCTCCTCCTCCTTTCTCCCTCTTCCCCTCCTCCTCCTCCTCCTCCTCCTCTACTGTCTCTTTCTCTGTCTCTGATGTGAAGACATAGAAAGAAGGCAGCCATCTGAAAGCTGGAAAGGGAGCCCTCACCAGAAACCAAATCAGCTGGCATCTTATTGCTGGACTTCCCAGTATCCAGAACTGAGAAACAAATTCCTGTTGCTTGTATAAACCATCCATTCTGTAGTAATTTGTCACGGGAGCCCCAGCTAATACAAACTGGCATTTCACCCCCTAGTTGGACATCACATCAGCTCAGGACGAGATCAATAGGAAGACCCAACTCTCTCAAAGGGATACTTTTCTACTTTTCTGTTCATTTCAAACAGCCAAAGCAGCTTGAGGGTGGTAGGAATTGGGTATCATTGTGTCTGGTTGATCAACTGATATCCATCATGTCCCTTCCCTATACCCAGGTACTGTAGCCAGATGGCCAGTCTAGCCAGGGTGACAGCAACAGCCAGGACGACATCAGGCTGGATGGGGACCACTGCTGTCATCTTGGCAGTCCCATGTTCCGCTGAGTAGTGGTCACTCTTGCTGCCACTCCTGCAGCTCCACTGGGAACCTCGGCTGGTGCTACAGGGCCAACACTTGTGCAGTTGCCACAGACATCACTGATTCCATCGCTGCTCCTGCAGCTGTCATAAAGGTCGCTGATGAGACTGCCATTGCTTCAGTGGTCCAGTTGGGCTGTCTCCATGAACCTGTTCCAAAAGCCCTGTTCTAGCCACCACTGCTTTTGTGATTGCCATTACAACTGCCCATGGCAATCGCAATCGCAATCGCTGTCAAATACCTTCACTTTTGCCAGGAATGCTCTAGATGCCTCTGCCCTGTACTGCTCTGGACGCCTCCACCCACACTGCAGTCAATTGCATTATCTCCACTCCAATCTGAAGAGCACCCATGCAGGGAACAGCAGTACAGAAAGTCTGCCATTAGCAGACATATGATAACACAGCTAGCCTTGTTGCCAACCAGCTGAGATTTCTTTTGCTCAATTCATTCAAAAAGATGAAGCGCAGCTACCTTCGTGTTAGTATCTCTGAGCTTTAAGTGCCGCAGCTCTCCGTCTCCTGTTAGCAGCTCTCCCACTTGCCTTCAGAAGTCAGAGGCTCTTGGCGATTCTTTGGAACTGCTCAGCAGATCTCTGCTGCTCGGTGCTCTTAGCACTAGCAGCCCTTCATGTTGCCAGCTCTTAATGCAACCATCTCAGCCTGTTCAGCTCAAGATAGAAGGAATGAAGAGGCAAAACAAAACCATCCCCAACAGGGTTTTATTTTTTTTAGGGTTGGGGGGTGGGGTTCATGCTGCAACATAAGGGAGACCAGTGTATGGGATAAATATTTCCCAGACTGATGCAGTGATGCGAAGACACTGTTTATATAGACAAAAGGGGCAGGCACACAGTCATCTCTCTGCTGACTGCAGTCTGATTACTCAATTATTACCAATATGAGATAATATTCCTAGGAAGACCACGGGCCAGCTACTTCTGTGAATTCCTAATAACTTGTGACTAACATATTTAAAAAACAAAAACACCCCTCCTACTCAGCTTGGTATGGTCTGGATACGGAGTGTCTCCCTGTGTGTTGAAGGCCTTTTCCCCAATGCTGCAATACTCACAGGTGAGGTTTTTGGAAAGTGATTGAGTCATGAGGACCCCGTCCTCATTGGTGGATCGATCCAGTGAGGATGAAATAATTTGATGGTATTACGGGAGGCGGTGGACATTTTAGGGGGTGGGGCCTACTTGGAGGAAGTAGATCACTGGGGTTGTGCCCTAGGAAGGTATTTCTTCTCCCCATTTCCTTCTGTGTACTCTCTCATTCTCTTTCCTTGTGCACATCCGTGTGTTCTCTCTCTCTCTCTCTCTCTCTCTCTCTCTCTCTCTCTCTCTCTCTCTCCTTTCTGTTGCAATAAGCTGAGAAGCTTTCCTCTCTTGCCTTTCCACCATGATGTTTCTACCTCGAGTCAGCACACCATAGACAAAAACTTTGGAAACCATGATCTAAAACAAACCTTTCCTCCTCCACATTTTTTGTGTCAAGTGTTTTGGTCACAGTGACCAAAGATTACTAATACACTTCTCCTAGGCCATATTTTGCCCCTAAGAGGCTTCCCAAAGTTAGGTGGCATGCACCTGAAAGCCCTATAAAAATGCACTTTCTCCATAATTGCACAGCAGTAGTATGAAAGCTTAAGGTTGACCTACATACCCATAGTTGACCTTGATGTGGCCAATCATGTATTTAGAAAAATTTATCTCTGACCTTGAATGTAATCAATACAATGGAACCAGAAAAAGAGAATGTTAGATGTTTCAAAAAATTTGCAGTTCAGCATCCATATTTCAGAGAGCAAGAAACTGGTTTCCAAAGTGACCTAGTGACTTGCTCTAATCAATAAGACCATGTAGTAAATAACAAATAAACATTTACTTAAAAAATATGAAGATGCTATTCAGAGTTGTAGTCAACAAGGAGGCACTCATTTTGCCAGCTGACAGCGCATAGCTGAGTCCCTACCCAGAAATGCTGTCATCAAAGAAGGTATCTAGTACAAGGTCATGACCTTCCCCTGGAAGAACCTAGCCTTCTTCCCCAGGGTTGGACCACCTCCAATGGGCCTTCCTAGCTCCACAGCCTTCCTCACGGGATCTGCTGAATCCTCTACTGCAACTGTATTACAATGTTCCCCCTGCCTACCTTGTTTCTATCTGCCCCAGTTCCATTAGGAGTTGAAAACATGCACTGCATGCAGACTGCACATAAAATGCACAACTCTACCCTGGCATCTGCTCCCTAGAAATCCCAACCTACAAATATAGTGTATTCTGTCTTTGAGAAAATGTAAGATTGGAATGCACCTGTATCAAATCGAAACAGATTATCACAGAACTTCTTTTAATTTGACAATGTGCATGATGAACCACCAACAAATAGCTAAAGTTACCCAGTTACTTAATCATAGAATTTTTTTATATTCAACATTTTATGAGACTTATGGTCTCTAAAATATGCTCTGGGAAACATGAATGCAGTCCACTCGGGATGACTTTTGAATCTAATCACTGAAGTTACTCATGTCAATATTTCCTATAATAGAAAAATAATGGAAACATTCTAAATTTTCATCAATAAGGCATTACTAAATGAATTATGATGCATTGGAATATTATACAGTCATATAAAAGAATGAAAAGTTATTTAAATACTAATATGAAGAATTCCAAGGTATATTTTAAGTGAAAATAGCAAGTTTCTTCAACAGTTTATACTTTTTGAAAAGGGAAGAAGTAAATATATATGTGCATTTTTCTCACATGTGCACAAAAGTATTTGTAAAGGCATACACTAGAAAATGACAGCACTGGTTGTATCTATAGAAGGGAACTGGAAAGCACTTTATACATTTTGAAGTTTAGAACATGTGAATTTATACCAATTGATATATTCAAAATACAACATTAAATATTAACAGAAAAACATGACAAAATATTAGACATTAGAGATTGAAACAATTTATTAATTGCATATGAAAAGACTCTGAAAGAAATTATATCATTTATGAAGTTACTAAATGGGTGAGCTCCATAAAATTAAAAACCATAACTTATTTCATTTAGAATGCCCAAAGTCTAGCAAAGTCTCAACCAAAGGAGGCAGCAAGTAATTTTTGAAAGAAATAAAATCCTATGCTTCTAATACAGCAACAAATTTAAGACACTCTTTTTTTTGAAACAGGAAAATTCTAGAAATGGATAAAGAATAGTATCTTCTATAAACATATTTTTCTGATATGGTTTCTCTTTTATTGGCTTATATTCGTCAATATTTAAAAAGTATCCAGAGCTGTGTTAACAAGTACAGTAGCTACTAACCCATGTAGCTTTTAAATTTAAAAGTGAACTAACTAAAATAAACTAAAAGTAGAAAATCATTAACTAAAATAAACTAAAAGTAGAAAATCCTGTCCTAAGTCCAGCCACTTCAAGTGGTAAAAAGCCATAAACTCTTAGTGCCCACTATGTGGGACAGAGGGGGATAGAATATTTCGTTTTCATTCCTGCAGAGAGTTCTTCTGGAGAGGTGTAGAACAGAACTTTGTCTCAGACAAAGCTGGGTTTGAAATCTGACTTAACTACTTACTACCAGTAACATTTAGGGCAGGTTATTGTTTCAGGAGCTCAGTTCTTGTATCTATAAATTGAGAAGCATGGCATTACCCATCTCACAGGATCTTTGTGAAGTTTAACTGAGCTCATTCATGCAAACTTCATAGAACAAATCTTAATACACATGAGCACTCAAAATCAACTCTTTATGGGCAATTATCCCCATTGTGAATGTAGCATCGCACTACAAACCAGCTGCATCATCCCCCAAGCTTGGGCTATTCCACCCAAGAGGAAAAAGTAGCTGTTAACATCTGCATAGTTCAGTGCTATTAAAGCATCAGTTTGTAATGAATAAAGCTCACATTGACTCCTTCCTCAGGAAAGTCTTGCTATAAGGAAAACATCAGTAAACTAAATGTGTGTTAGTGATGTGGTTGATTGACATGCTGATGCAAATTTTTTTTATCAAATGAAAGCCTAGGAACATTTTTATACTTTCAAAATTGCAATGGTTCCAGTCTCGTTGGGAAAACACACCACTGGATAGAATTCTAAAATATAAAGGGCGTCCAATTTTGCCATGAAAAAGGCCAAGACTCATACAGCAAAATGGGAGATGCAGGGATTTCCTGAGGCAGCAAGATGAAGGGTCTATAGTTGGTAAATTTGAGCTCGATTTTGAAGAACATAAAGACCATAATGGTGCAAGCACAACGGCAGGAGGACTATGATAAAGGAATCACATAAATGTGGAATGGTTTAGATATCGGGTGTTCTCCAAAAGCTCATGTGTGGGCCAATGCCAGGACATCCAGAAGTGAAATGATGGGGTTAGGAGACCCTTCACCTAATCAGCACATTAATCCACTGATTGGGATGGTCACTGGAGGCAGGTAGGTTGTGGCTGGAGAAGGTGAGTCCCTGGCACATACCTTTTGGATTTATATTTTGTCCTTGTTCAATGGATCTCTCTCCCTCCCTCTCCCCATATCTCTCTCTCTCTCTCTCTCTCTCTCTCTCTCTCTCTCTCTCTCTCTCTCTCCTTTCTGGTGTAATGTCCTGAGCTGTTTCCCCTCTTCCACGCTCTTCTGCCATGATCTTCTGCCTCCCCTAGGGCCCCCAGGAATGGAGATGGCTGTCTATGGACTGAGACCTCTGAAACTGTGAGTCCCCAAATGAACTTTTCCTCCTCTAAAATTGTTCTTGTTGGATCTTTTTGTCACAGCAATGAAAAACCTGACTAAAAGAAAAGAATAGAAAGAGAGGGGAAAGAAGCCTTATAGCTTTAGCCCCTTAAGACTAAAGAAGTGTCTTCCTCTCATTCCAAAGGCCAAGCCAAACCTTGTTTACTTAGGTATGCCTGAATTTACAAGTGGCCACTTTTGGCTTCCTTATTCCTTCTATACCTTATCTGCTTACGATAAAAATTATTATACGTATATATCATGACCTTAAACTCTACCTATTCATATGGAAAGCTATTTTGATGGGCTTCTGAGCTTCATATATTTGCAGTTAAAGATAAATGAGCCTAAAACAGAAAAACAAAAAGTTTCCAGACAAGCATTTAAAATGTCTTTTGGATTCTTCAGGCACTTATATATAAAACTTCTTCTTCACCATTAAAATCAGCCAGTCATTACCTAACAATACTCCAGTACTGCCACTCTAGATAATTGTTTAACTATTAAAATGCACGCTGTGATTTATAACAACCATAATGACACCAATCTCTACAGGACCGCTCATTGCTGAAGTGGAAGATGTACATCATCTGCTGTAGCAGGAAATACCACAGGATAATTTGCAATGATGCACATTTCCTATTACCTGCTGATACTAACCTATCAATGAAAACAACAGTTTAATGGTACAGCACATCTCCTGCTGGCGAATAACTGGATTCAAACATTTCTATTGCTTCTCTCTAATTCCCTACAGCAACAAAGAAGCACGATTACCACAAATGTCAGGAACAACACTTACAATTAAGTAAAATGATTTAGAGCAAGGTTGATCTTGTATTAAACCCAGATGCACTGGAGACCACATAATCCTACCCTGTCCTCAGGCAGTCTGACTAACACTGGCAGCCATTCTTCTAACCTTTAATTATTCTTGCCAATTAGACCTCTGGCATTTCCCATTCCCAGTACTTGGCTTTTTATGAAATCTATCAAGTCCTTTACACTGAACATGGGATCTCTGGAACAACAGAGCAGCCACCAATTTGCTGCAGTAGTCCCA
The DNA here is from genome assembly GCF_964194105.1 of Spermophilus citellus. NCBI lineage: Eukaryota > Metazoa > Chordata > Mammalia > Rodentia > Sciuridae > Spermophilus > Spermophilus citellus. The sequence goes on from NC_138189.1 coordinate 137,436,008, forward strand.
ATATCTTATTTCTAAAGCACTGCTTCCCGAGCTCCTTTCTGACAAGCAAACTAAACTTCTCAAGTCTACCTGGCAAAGTAGTGGTGCTCACAAAACTGCTCAGCAGTTCATCTGACAGTTGGCAGAGAGTTTGAACTCCTGACCTCTAGTGTGATTCACATGGCTAGTTCAGAGAACTCGTCCACCCTGATCACACACTGTAGTTCTTTCCTCTCCACCAGGGCTATGTATACTCATCTAGACAGAGCTCAAAGAACGCCTGTTTCCATGATAGGAAACAGTACTTTATCCCTCCTCACTGACCTTAATTACATATTATTTAACTAATAGTTTCCAAGCTATTGCTCTAAAAAGATTGTCATTTGCAGCTTCTAAGCTCCAGGTCTGTTCCATGGTTAAGATTAGCAAGATTTCAAATTCTGCCAGGGAGCCTTCTTCAGTCTCAGTGTTACATGAACTACAGTATTGGAAACTGTAACATTTTAAAGAAAAAATGGTGGCCCTTGTATGAAGCACATCACTTTCCCACAACACATCCAAAGAGAGATTCACCATAAGTGAAATACCTCATATATCTAAACCTCAGTTATCTTATCTTTAAAATGAAATTAGATTGGAAGTGACTAAAGTTCAATCCAGTTCCTGAGTAACATCTATAAAGGTATAGTTGATAATCTTAGAAGATATTGAATTGTTATGCAAATGTTTAGAACCACCAAGGATGGTTTAACACCCCAGGGGGGAATTTCTCCTTTCTAATCATCTTACTTTCGGAAGAGAAAAAAAAAAAAAGTAAATGAATTTTTTGCCTAGATTTTTTACACAAAGGGGTTAAATTTTAACAATGCATTTCGGGTCACCATTTGTGTTTTGGATTCCTATTTTAATTCTACACTAGGAATTCATTCAGTTAACAGACGCACCAAAAATACATATGGATTATACCACTTCTCTATATTAACTTCAATTTCAGGATGAGTCTAATATATAGATAGAGTCTATACATTGTAATCTGAGTCTAATCTACAGCCCATATTACAATGTTTTGTACTTGAAATTCACATAAATTGATCATATTTAAAAGGCAGTTACTAGTGAATTTTGAGCTTTTTACATTTCATATCTTAGAGCTAACTATCAACATCATCATTACCACCAGCAAAACATGTCTATAATTCAAGTGGCTCCCCACCACTGATTTCCAAATAGCTGCTTTCTGGGTCAGCAAAACAAACATTTCACCTGCGATTGCTCCAAACAACTCTTTTCAACCCTGATTCACTGTGGTTCAATTCTTATCCTTCTTCTCTGGAGGAGTGGGAAGATGGACCATTCACGCTGTTCTCACCAATAGCTAAGCCACACTCATGTTTACTGTCCTTCTTGGTATATAGTTAAGTGCTCAATAAAAATGTGCTGCTATCATCATCTCTGTCTTTAGTACTCTAAGGGAATATCGTACCAACACTGGTATCCTCCCCTCTCTCAAATTAAAGGAAATGTTTTTCAAGTTTTTGAATTACATTCAACTTTCAGTACAGGCTTTTCATAGATGTACTGTATCCACTTTTGGAAGATCCCACCTATTATTATTCTTCTAACAGTTTGATATTATTTTTTCCATATCACAAGATTATACTGATAAATTTCTGATATTGAGCTATCTATACAATCCTCAAGTATTTTACTGTAATGCGTGTGTTCCTGATGGGGGAGGTTACATGGTTTATTTGTTTTACTGTTGTTATACTAGCTAACATCTTATTTAGAATTCTAATATTTTTTCTGGCAGTGCTGAGAATCAAACCCAAGGTCTCTCACATATGCTAGGCAAGCACTCTACCACTGAACTATACTGCCAGTCCTAATATTTTATCTAGTATTGCAAAGTGTCACTAATTTTCTTGATCTTCTATCTGAAAACCTTGGTTATTCATATGGCTTGAGTCTACAAATAATGGTAACTGGATCTCCTCTCATTCAATCTTTCCTTGTATCCTCCCTGTGGAGAACACAGGCTCTAGAGACAAACTCCAGTGCACATTCAGTTCTACCACTTCCTAGCTATCAGCTCCCTGCAAGTCACCTCACTTCTTGATGTTTCAGTTTACTCATCTGGAAAGTAGGAAGAAAGTGCCTCAAGAATTGGGAGGATTAAACATGTGAAAATGCTCAGCATTTTGGATGGCAACAAATGTTCACTACACAAATATTTACTCAATGAGGTTAAGAATGGAAAATGCGTAACCCAGGCTTAGAGGTTTAGGGAAATATTTTCTGAGGAAGTATTACTGGAGACCTTTGCACCAGCTAAAAAGAGCCAGGAGGAAGAGGCATTGGATGAAATAGTGTACTCCCTATAAGACAGCATGCCCAGATATCCAGCTATGCAAGCAAGCATGGTGTACTTAAAGGTCAGGCAGCCCTTCAACACACGGACTATGCAACTCTTTCCATACAAATATGAATTGCTCTACTAGATAATAAATTCCTGGAGATTATTATGGCTCCTTGTTTGTATCCCGTCCAGCACATAGTAGAAAGTCATGTACAGAGAAAATGATCAGTATATGTCTGCTATTACATAGTAGAACTTTGTCCACTGTCAGTCTTCCTGGACTGAAAAAAACAAAAAACATGTCCTGGAAGCTGTGTTTATAAATTTCAGTGACTGAGAATAACATGGCTTGAATTAAGAGAGCTCAGGCTTTATAAGATATATACACCGTACTATCAAGTCAAATAAGCCACCAACAAAACCGTGTCTCAAAGTTTAGAGGTCCTAGGCATACAATAAACTAGGATCTTGCTTTTCAGGAGTAAAGTCTAAAGATACAAAATACAGAATTTTTTTTACTCTAATTTGGGGTTATGGTAAATTCTGAAGTGATATAATAATGCCGTTAGGGCTACATATTTGTTATCTTGCATTCGTTTTTTAAATATTTTTTTTAGTTATAGTTGGACACAATATCTTTATTTATTTTTATGTGGTGCTGAGGATCGAACCCAGTACCTCACATGTGCAGGCAGGTACTCTACCACTGAACTATAGCCCCAGCCCCTTCTTGCATTTTTAAGAGAAGAGACACTAATCTATGTGCTACTAATACTTTTTGTACTATTGAAATAATTGTGGGTTTTTTTTTCAAAATACTTGGTAAATGGAATTAAGAAAATGAAAGGACTTCCATTTGAAGGAATTTAGAGAAAATAGGTGTGCCTTGTTTCAATTTCCTTTCATTTGTTGAAGCACTTACTTTGTGATAATAAAATTATCAACTCTAAATAAAACTGGCATGCAATATTAAACAGCTCTGATTTTGTTTTCTGTGCATATTTGTTTCAGTACTAAAATCTCTTACTCCTAATGATAAATATGAGGATTCTATCAATAGCCTGGGCCAAATTAGGCCCTCAGGAAAGTTCATTTCCCTTCCCGATCCAGACCATACAGAATATGCTGGAGAGAATTTTCTAACAGCCACGTATCACAGGTAACTCACTTTGAGTCAAGTCTAGTTAAACTCTTTTTTCTGACTGTGCCTCCCCTTCTCTTCTGAAAGCTTCTGAAAGCCTCATCTCCCCTCAAAAGGTGGAAATTTGAGACAGAAAGTTCTCTCTTCTTCAAACCTGGTTTTAAATAAAGCTACTTCCTTTCCAGCATTTCTCCCAAATTTCTGTACAGCACCAGGAGGCAAGACCTTTCACCATGGTAACAAGATAGTGCCAGGTGTTTGGAGAAGCTTTGAGGGGAGCCTTGAGGGAGGGCGATCTGAAGTTCACCAGTCAGGAAAAGCTTCATTTGCAAAGGAGATATTTAAGCCAGGCCTTTAAGGAGGTGAGAAGAGTGGGTCATATCTGAGAAATGAACATTCTAGGCAGAAGGAAGATCAAGTTCAAAGACTTGTACACAAGAACGTAACATTATGACTGATGAGTAGAAGAGCCACCAGGGTGACTGAATTAGTGCTCTGGGAAAGACAGTGGATGAGATGATGGCTACAAATCACTTAGGGACATATTGATCACATATCAGTTATTTTTATAACAGAAATATAAAAATAACAGAATTTGGCTTTTACTGGAATGAGATGAGAAGGCAATGGATAGTTCTGAATAAAGGGGAGGAGATAAAACCTGGTTAATGTTTTAACAAGATCACATTTTTGGCAGATTATCTCTCAAAAGTAGCTACCATACGTCAATGCCTTCCCATCATGAACCTGCATGACATGCTGCCCATTGAAAGGTGGAATCTGTGTCTTGTCCTCTTGAACAGAGGATGGTCTTCTGACTTGTTTTTCCCAAAAGAATGAGGTAAATGTGGTAGTCTGTGAAATTCAACTCCCAGGCATGAAGAGCCTGCAGTTCCCACTTTCTCTCTTATAGAAAATGAATGTTAGGCAAGGAGTCTGACAGCCATGAGAGGTTCATGCTATGAGGAAGCCCAAGCCAGCCACATGGAAAACCATGGAGGAGAACCCAGTCAACAACCAGACTTGGGATCCCATAAAAGTGAACCAAGGTCCACTGAGTCCTAACTGCTGGGACCACAGACATTGTGGAGTAACATCAAACCATCATCACTGTGTCCTGTCCACATTTTTACTCTGAGATAATAAAATAGTTCTTATCATACACCAATAGGTTTGGGGGTAGCTTAAAAATTAATAACTGTACCAGAAACTGATACGAGACTAGGTGGCAGGTGAACATCTTAAGAGAATCAAAGACACTGTCACTAAGGGCTAGAAAGTCAGCAGGGAAATTGTCATTAGAGGCTGGAGAGAGAACGACTCATGTCATAGTGTGACAGGACATTGGCAGCACCGTGGCCTATAAAAATAGAGAAGAAAAAAAGAATGTGCTTCTGAAAGTGACAATAGGTTTCATTCAGTGCACCATGAGTAAGTGCAGGAAGAGGAAATAGCTCAACCCAAGATTTGCTGGCTGAGAAAATAAAACTAACTCTTGCTTTTCTAGGCAGCAAAAGATATTCAAAGAGAGAAGTAGTCATAGAAAAGAGGTCGAATCCAAGGTTTACTAAAACAATGTGCTCTCAGGTTGAAGATCATATCATAGGCACGTAGCAAAAAGATCCTTCAGTAAGACCTTAGAAAGTTTTAAAGTGCTGCCTTAGATCTTGTCAGATTGGGCCCCTAAAAATCCTAAGGGCTTCTTCTATAGCATTCTCACTTGCAGCAAAAGTAAACAGGAGCCAGTGTTAGAGTTTTCAGGATAGAGACAGATATAGATATAGATACAATGTTTCAGTCAGCTTTTTCACTGCTATGATTAAAAGATCTGACCAGAACAATTTTAGGGGAGGAAAAGTTTATTTGGGGGCTCACAGTTTCAGAGGTCTAATCCATAGATAGCAGGCTCCATTCCTTGGGGTTTAAGTGAGCCAGAACATCATGGTGGAAGAGTGGAAGCAGCTTACATGATGATCAGAAGCAGAGAGAGACTCCATTTTTCAGATACAAAAATATATATATATATATACATTATATATTTTTTTATTATATATAATATATATTCATTGTATATATATATACATTTTTGTATATTATTGATGTATTATATATTATATATATTTATTATATATTATACATAAAATATATTTTTTTAATCAAATGGAGTTAAACTCAAATTAAAAGGAAGTCCCCCGTGTCTTAAAGAGATATGAATTTAAACACAAGAAACAATACATCAACAGCTAAACTAAAAGAAGTATAAAAATTTCGAACACTCTAAGGGTAGAAAGCAGGCTACTCATGCAAATGTAAATTAGGCATCTAAAGAGGCCAAACAGAGGAAGGCTAATGGCTGGCCAGTCTTTAGCTTTCCAGATGTTCTAGCTGAGGTGACAGAAGAATGAAGAAGCATTTTTGGGTATTTGACCCTAACAACCTAAGAAGAGTCAACTAGCTAAAGGTAGCCCAGATTGCTGAATCATGATAAATAATAAATGAATGAGGTTTTTAAGCCACTGAGTTCTCAACTGTTATTACATTCCATTTTTATCTTATGATAGTCATTTTTAACGCACTACCATTTAACGGAAACAATATGGCTTCTGCATTGAGAACAGGCTGGAGTCGGGCAGAGGGAAGCAAGGGTGGCGTGGCGAGGTCAACTCTTGCATTTATACTGTGAGAAATGATACTCGTTTGGGCCCAGGTGGCAGCAATGTTGGTGGTGAGAAAAGGTCAAGGGTGGGCTATATTTCAAAAGCATAGCTAAATGATTTGGTGGCAGATTCAAGTAGGTATGAGAAAAACAAAGTCCAAGATGACTCCATGATTGATTTATTGATTGATGATTGACTTACTGTCTATCCATTTTAAAGAATGAATCCTTATGGTTTGGATGGGAGGTATTCCCCCAAAGCTCATGTGTGAGACAATGCAACAAGGTTCAGAGGAGAAATGATTGGGTTGCGAGAGTCTTAAACAAATCAGTGAATTAATACCTGATGGGATCAACTGAGTGGTGGCTGAAGGCAAGTAGGGTATAGCTGGAGGAAGTAGGCACTGGGGGTGTGGCTTTGGGGTATATATTTTGTATGTTGCAAAGGGAGTCTCTCTCTCTCTCTGCTTTCTGTTCATCATGTGAGCTGCTTCCCTCTGCCACACTCTTCCACCATGATGTTCTGCCTCACTCAAGTCCAGGGAATGGAGCCTGCTGTCTGTGGATTGAGACCTCTGAAACCGTGAGCTCAACATAAAATTTTCCTCCCCTAAAATTGTTCTGATCAGATCTTTTAATCATAGCAGTGAAAAAGCTGACTGAAACAACAAGTAAGATGGAGAAGACAGAGGGAGAGGCAGACAGGGAGGATCTTCAGGAATCCAATGAGTATTAGACATCTAATCGAGATTCTGGAGAGACTTTGGATATGAGTCTGGAGTTCAAGGGACAGGTCATGGCTGGAGACATAAATTTATGACTCACCAGTATACAAGGCATTAACACCATGAGACAGACGAAATCACCAAAGTAGTGAGTATATTCATAGAGTAAAGCCCTGAGGGCTGAGCCCTCAAACTCTCCTATATTTCCACACTCGGTAAATAAGAAACCAGTCAAAGAGACTGAAATGGCTGCTGGTGAGGAAAAAGGAAAATAAAGAAAGAAGAGGGGTTGGTCTACCTGAGAACTCTCAGGACCTGCTGAAAGAGCATGGGGGAAGAGAGCCAAGAACTCACCAGGAGATTTAAAAACAGAGAGGTTCTTGTGTCCTTGACAAATGGATTTCAATGCACCAGTGGGATGACCACCAGGCTGGTTCAAGACAGAGTGAGAAAAAACAAAATCTCAGGTAAAGAATATGGTGAACCTTGAAAGTTCTCCTGAAAAGTGGGGGCACAACACCCAGGTGGTAGGGGAAAGAAATGAGGAAAATAACACAAGGCTATTTTTTGCTTAATAGGAGGAATTATAGCTTGGTGATATGATAAGGGGAAAGACCCATTAGAGAGAGAAAAAAATGATGGAGAGAAAGAATTATTAGAACTATAAACCCTTGACTAGATAATGAGAATGAGACCACACACCCGAATTAACTGCATGGATTTCTATCTGGTTTTCTGATCTCTAAATTGCTTTTTTCTTCAACAAATTCTGCCTTGAGCTAATTTTCCTAAAATACTGTCGGCATTTTATTGGTCCAGCACTGTTTTTTGCTATGTTGCTATGCCTCCTCCCTCCTTCACATTCATGTGCTTAGCTGTCCAACTTTTGAATGATCCAACTGACTCTCATTGAATCAATACAAATCATGTATATGACCAATCCTCTGCAAGGCACTCAGATCTTTTCTTTATTTAAAATGCAAGTATAGAGTCAGACTCATATCAAAATGAATTTACAGACATAAAAAATATTATAAGGGAATACAGACAGCACCAAATAAATACATAAAAGGAAGAAAGTAGTTCTGCCCGGGCAGAGGATGAGGACACAGACACTACAGATGATAAGCCCTTTGTGCAAGACCCTGGCAGGCTGGCACTGAGGGGCAAGTATGTGTAGAAGACAGCAGCAGTGTGCCTGGAGCTGAGGCTAGAAGAGGAGAGGGGGATGCAGAAGTGATCACAGCCTGCATGAAAGTATTTCCTACTGCCAGCCAGGGAGGAGGCTCCACAGCAGTCCCACTAGGTCCTTTACCTCTGCCCACAGGCCCCGAGTACTTAGCTTTATGTGCAGTAAAGCCATGGCAATCCAGATGTCAAGAGGATAAGGCTGAACTAGATCAGAGATCTCCCAACAGAACAAAACATGCCCCTGGGGTGTCCTGCATTTTCCCAGGGGTGTGTGGGTACAGAGCACTAAAGGAACCAAATTCCATACCCACTGCTTAGTGGGACTCCCGTACTATCAATGCCATGCCTGCTGGACCTGAGACAAGCAGATTTCTAGCAAGTTCTCCTTTCTTACTTCCCCTTTCTTCTTTTCCCACTTTATGAAAGACACATCCCTCCCCCGTGCAGAATCTGATCCTTTGGCTTGCCTTGTCAGGGCGCCACATAAAGAAAGGAGCAACTTGAAAAACTGACGTAAGAGAGAGCTTTTAACTTAAATCAAACCAATGTTATAAATCATCTCTATGTCTAGCTATCATTCACATTTCCACTATAACTTTAGTTTTATGCCTCATCATTGCTTACAAAAAAGGATTATTTGGTTAATTGTACATTCATAATAGATAAAACAACATAGCCAAGAAGAAATTTTTACAATAGAACCCCTTAGTTAAAAGGATTAAGATTGAATTTATAGACTTACTTTTGTTGTAGAGAAGTAAGGGAGAAAAAATGGAAAATATGTTATAAAATCCATAACTGTAAAATGTTCAATTTAAGAATAATTATTTGAAAATTTTAGAGATCATCACTAACAGTGTGCAAGGGCTGCTTCATTTCTCAAATTTCAATTAAAAAACATGTGTGTAAAATTCCCATTAAGGAGAAGTATAATTCAGTGCTATGAGAGATCTGGGCTTTCTCTGGGCATTTTTGTATGTGTCACTATGATAACTTCCTCCCCCATCAATCTTAAAATCATCATATCTTCTTCTTCTAGGACTATTTTCAGTTGCAATTCCTTCTTTTGACAAATAATTTCTTTCCCCTCTGATCTTTCCCAATACCTATCAGGACTTGAAAGAATCATTAACATTGTGGAGAGGACACAACCACATATTGTATCCAAACTTTTGAGTTCATTTTAATTTAGACTGTATGCAACCCTCTATCGCCATGGGCTAAAACACTATAAAACAGATGTATACAAATACCTTGCCTTCAGATGTAAAATGTGTACAAATAATATTGTTGAACTGAACTGAGCTCAAAGAACCTCTTATTTACTATTTCTAATCCCAGCAATGAATAACTTTTTAAAAAAAAAGAACATCTTTTAACATAAAAAGCTAAGTAATAAATATCATTAGATTATCCCAGTGATGATCACCATCTATTTCATGGCAAGGATACAAGCATTATAGTCTTCATTATACTGAACAACTGCCTTCCGGAACCCAGAAAAGAAAACATGTGATATACAAAAAAGTATTAACATTGTAACCAAAATAAATCTCAGCAGAATGTCTTCTTAGCTATGTCCTAATCCAAGTGAAATTGTGCATACCAGTACAATATTTTTTGTACAATGAAGATTAAAAATGTAGTTATTATTAGAAGTCCATGAGGTCATGCAGGTGAAATATCAATGTGGTTCGTGAAACTTCCTTTGTGTTACTTCCAGATTCACATTGGTTTCTACTGGAATGATTCTCTTAATAACAATAATTTGTACTTCAGACTCTGTTAAGATTTCTGGGCTATCCCTGATTCAATATACTCCAGAAGCAGAGTGAAAAATAGCCCTTATCTGTCCCCAGATGTTAACAGGTGATATGTACATGCATATATATACATACACACAAACTTACATATGCTTACACATGCACACACACATACAGAATATACACAGTTATGCATATGCTTACATACGTATATACACTTGATGATAGTTCATTAGTGAAATACACCATCAAATTGTTATTAATTATTTAGTTAATTACATTCCAGTACTCACCACCACACATTTTCTCTCAAAGGCCCTATAGAATTTTTCCATCCAATCAATTTAAAAGGCTAGCAGCAAGCATTTAAGCAAAGTTCAATCTCTAAAGCCTCATGCAGTTACTGTAATCACTGGGTAAGTAAATCTAAGAATGAATGTATAGCTAAAGAAAGAAGTTGGCTTCTTCCCAGCTTTTCTATCATAAGGCCTTCCGAAAAGGGGGTTTCCAAAATAGTTAATGTTACTATTTCCAGCTGTGATGCAATAGGAAGGTCTTTCATCCTGATCCCTTCATGAGTCCTGGGCCTTCTACCTGGACCGATGGATAAGTAAATAGGTGGATACAGATATATGCATCAATCCAAATTTGCTTACTGTTATTCTTTTATCAGTTAAAACTGATATGAATTGGACAAGTGTTTTCATTCAGGGAACATAAAAGATATTTCCCCAGGGAACTAAACATAGAGATACTTATATGAATATTATTTGATTAAAGAGAATGGTTAAATATGTACTTATTGATGTCATTTATATAAGTGTCATACAAACATTACTTTAAAATCTATATTCTAACACTATAACATTTCCTCAAAATGAAATATGATTGTCCCTGTCAAACTGTAGGAAATATTTGAGTGAGGAATATTATTGTAGGAAATAATAGTATCCTTGAATAAATACATGCTTTCTTAACCTAGTAGGTCTCAAGTATTCAATCCTGCAAATATTTCAACAAAATATTAAAATAAGTTGGAAATCATAACCTAGAGCTCATACACAAATTAACATGAATTTATGTTATTATATCATAACTATTATAATTATATTTTTATCATTTTGTAATCATATTATTATCATATTTAAGTTTTTTATAGGTTTTCCACATATGGGATAATGAGACAAAATGGGTTAAACCTATGTGAATTAGAATTCCACTTTCTAAGTCTATCCCCTTAGGAAAGTTATTTACTCTATAATTTCATAAGCTACAAAATATAGTTTGCACCACGAAAATATATCAGGATGGTTTTTAAAATGCATACTTAGGGGGCTGGGCATGTAGCTTAGTGATAAAGGACTTGCCTACCATGCTGGATGCCCTGGTTAAATTTTCCAGCACTGCCAAAATACAAAAACCAAAACATACTTACTTAGAACAATGTTTGATACATTAGTAAGAACTCAACAGGTGTTGGCTGTTAATCCTATTATTGTCCAAAATGCAACTTGTGGATCTGAAGACAGTACTCTGTATTATCTATCACTAACTAACCTTCAGAAGAGTAGTTACACAATAAACAAAGAAAGAGAAAGAAAAGAAAACACTCAGAGAAATGGGTGGAAGGACAATCTTCTAAGTTCTAAAAGTTTTGTAAACTTTTTGCATCAAAGATCCATTTAAAAAGCTGATTAGAATGATGGGGTATTCTCCTGAAGAAAATCTACATCTACACAGCATGCCACTTCTTTTACAGACTTCCTGTAACCTACCAGAGGCAGCAAACCTGAGATGGGGAAGCTCCAGATGTTAAACTCTTCTACTTCCAATAAACTTAAAATCACTATTTTTCTCCATCCTTCAAAGAAGTTTAAAAAAATACATTCATTGATAATATTAATTCTTAAAGTACTAGTTGATGGCTTTCTGCTATACTAATTTCAGGGATTTAAACAAAAAGTATCATATTATTTTTCTTAAGCTTACCAGTAATCTGCAGGTAAATTCTAATGAGAACATCAAATCAAACACTGGAGTTGCTCCTTTAAATTAGCAGACAGCAATGACATCAAAATCATGGAAACACCCCCCTATCTGAGATTCTGTATCTAGGGCCAATCTAACCCTTCTTAGTCACTGCTGCAAAGCAGATCATGAGTCTGAATGAACCTCAGAAGGAGAAAAAGAAAAATATAAGGACATGACACAAAGAATCCTAATAAACCCTAAGAATTTTCTGACACTAAAACTTCAGCTTTTTCTTTACTTTAAAACCCTAAAATGACTATTGCTTTGTGTTCAGTCCTTTACATATCTTGATATTTCTTCTGTTGCACCTCCTCCCTCTACCATGTCCAATGCACTACTTTATAAGAAAATGACAGAAGTTTAAATTTTAATGTGTATTTTATGTTGATGATTTCAACAGAATGGTCCACCTTACAGCTTCTGCACAGTAAGATGTGTAATAACCATCCTGATCTATTTATTCCATAATCCTAACACAAGAGTTCAGCCAGCTCAGTTGGGTCTCATTCCATAAACTGAAAGATGAGAGTGACAACAACTGCAAGAAGTGGCCATTATCCAGTATCATAATATTACAAAATAGTTTAGAAACACCTAATGGGAAATTGCTGGTGACAGCCACTTTTGCTTCTAGTTTTAACTTGTGACTCATTCTGTTTAACAATCTACTTCATTTATAAGCATCAGTGAAGTACTATTTTGCTTGACACATACTTTGAAATTAGCAAATTTTAAATGCATAGAATCACAAAAATTTAATTCAAGTGAACTGTAAATTCTTGTAATAATGGAGCTTCAATAAATCTTGAAAAAATTAGCTATTTATTTAAAGCCTCTTGAATAAGGGTTTTATTTCAATACCATTCTCTCAAATTGCTTGCAAGTTTCTTTTTCCTTTCTTTTTTCTTTTTCTTTCTTTCTTTCTTTTTTTCTTTTTTCCCCTTCATTCCAAATACTGCTTTTCTGAGAGACAAGCGGCTTGTGCAGATTTGGCGCGAACACAGCGCCAGGCCTGAGTGCCAAGCAATGATCATTCCTGCATAATTCTCTCCCTAGAAGACATATCCTGATCAAAGACGAATGTAACATGATTTTGCAAAGGTAGTGAGAGAGGCTCGCACGCACTAAGAGCAAGGGTCTTGGGGCGACAGTGAGCAAGCGGAGAGCGGCGGTACCTTTCTTGAACTTTCTGTTGAGGAGTAGGTTCAGGAAGAATCAGTGCTGCGGGAGCGCGTCTTCTTCGAAACCCGCCGCGTGGCTGGGACAGCCAGACACCCCCTGCCAGCCTTCGCAGAGTAGGTGGCGCGCAGGGGCCCGGCGCTGTCACTGTTTGCCGGCCACCAGGAACAACGAGATTGGAGCGCACCGAGGAGACGCACGCAAGGCGCAAAGGGACGCGAAAATGCGCTCCTCCGGAAGCAGTCGTATGGGTAGGCGAACCGACGGGAGAAATAAAGGGTCAGGAGGGGAAAAACCCTCTATACGTCGTGCAGCCGAAAACTGAAGTCCCCGTCAAGTGGGCGGGGCGGCCCGCTGCGGCTGGTGGAGGAGAAGTGTGAGTTGAGCCGCAGCTGGGAGGGGCCCGGGGCGTAGGCTTTCGGGGAAAATTCCACCGCGTTTTCAAGCAACACCATCTCCATTCCCAAAGCGGAGAAGCTGAGCTCATACCTCCATGGAGACCTGGATGCAGGGTGGTCTCCTTGCAGCCAGCGTCACGTACCAAGGACAGGGCTAGGGGCTTCGACGGCAGCCAGCGTGCGAGTCAGCTGTGATTTCCCCCGCCGCCTTCCAATCGGGGAGTCCCAACTCTGGCAAAAAGAAAAGTGAAAGAGAAAGAGCCAGAAGCAATGGCAAAGATAAACACCACCAGCGGAGGTTGGGGGAGGGGCGGGTGGCAGGCGGCTCCGGGAGCCACAGGTGGAGTCGCGATCACCTGCAGGTCCTGGGGCACAGAACCTGAAAGGGGAACTGGATACTGAAGAAGTCCGGACCCGCCTTGATGCGCTACTGGCCACTGGCCTTATCTGCCTCCTGGGACACCTACAAAGAAGTCTGAATCGGTAGCGTGGAGCCCACAGGCCAAGGTCACAGCTACTGCCGCCTTAGGGAAATTTATGCAGCAAGGCCTGAAGACCCAGGTGCGGTGGACGCTCCGAGGAAAGCAAAGGGATTTCGAATTGGGATGGATAGTTACTGCAGAGAAGCCAGTTTCCCCGCAGCAGAAGTAGGAAGAAGGAAGTTTCTGATTTATTAGAGGAAATTGTTGAAGACACCTGAGTGACCCATTTCTTGCAGGCAGTTGTCAGGATCGGTGAACTTTGCAGAAACTGTACCTCTCTGGAATCCCTTTTTCAGTCTAATAGGTAGTGGAGCTTAAAACATTACACGTGGGCCCCATTTGATGGAATCCTGAGATGTTTTATTGTATGTTCAAATTGGAATGATGTTTTTGAGGCTGAGTGATCTGCATGTGGATCTGAGTTAGCAGCAAAGGCAGAATGCCCAGTTCTTGGGAGAATCTGGCATGCATGTGAACCACTAAAAATCCCTGTTGGAAGGTGCTTCCCAGAACCTTTCAGAGTCAAGGCACTGAGAAAATGATAAGACTCCTTGGAGCCCCGTTAAAATTTTAACTATTTTTTGTATTAAATTAATATGATAAAAAAGTGGGGAAATATTCAAAGTGATTATTAACTGTGCACAAAATTCCACATAAAATCATTTATTGCTTTTTATGAAAAAATTTGAGTTTGTTTCCATAAACTTACCTTTCCTATATAAAGTTTTATGTTTGAAACAACTGATAGACTTTTTGTTATTAATCACTTCAAACTTTACATAGCTATAATAGCAAGTTACTGGAAATATGTAAGACCTTCTTTTACAACCACTCTACATTTTTTCATAGTTGAAAATTATATTTAAAGAAGTGAAAGAATCATTCTTCTCTGTCCAAGCAGGTAATGTTGAATTTTCTTGTGATAATACTCATGAATTTCAACTCCAATCCGCCTTTCTCATAGCAATATCAGAAAGCTCTGATTTGTAAAATGCATGCCCATCTGAAAGGCTTGGTATTCCACTGCAGAACTATATAGCAATTACAGAAGAACTGATATGTGAATGTGTGTGAAGAAGGAATAGGGATGGACAATATGCAAGGTGACCCCTGCCTCAACTTGGACCACTGCTGAACTTCTTGTGTTCCTGCCAAGTGAATTCCTCTCCCTTCTCCTTTATGGGCCACACCCAACACCACCTAGCAGAGCTAGAGAACACATGGCATCCCAGATCCTGCCCCTATTGGGCTGCCCAGGTGCTCTAGAGGATGCTCCTTTCAGCTGGGGATCACTAGTCTTTTGGGGCTGTCCAGTCTGATGGCACACTTTTAACCCATTGCAGCCACCACAATGTGTTACATGTTCTGAGCAACTGGAGAGTTTTTATAACACTATGAACATATGGGAACTTTCTTCATACTTAAAAGAACAATCTGAGGATATAAGAAAAATGAAGATCTAGAGTTACTGATTCAACACCTAATATATGTTCTGAAATAAGATGGTCTGAGTGATATAAAGCATTCAGTCAGATTAGGGAGATAAAATAACAAAAAGAAATGGAATGAAAAGCTATTATAGCCAAAGATATGCTTTGCTTTGCTACTTGCCTCCCAAATATATGTGTCAAATTTGCTTTCTTAATTACAGACACAAAAGGGAAATTTTTGAATTATGAGTGTCTACAATTCATGAAGTTGAGTTTGTTGCATAATTTGTTTTTGTCGTATTGCACTCAAATGGAAAAGTCTAATGTATGTGTCTTGTCTGTTCAGTTGCCACAGGCTGTTTGGCAAGATATTGAGAATTATTCAAGCCAATGAACAAGTAAATTCCCCTTCGTAAATTAAAAGCAAAGGCAAAGATTGATGAAATAATTTGAAGCTGCCTTACAATAAAATCATAATGTAGGAAGAAGTAAAAATTAACTAAACCTTACAGTAGCAGCCATAGTAATCTTCTGACTTCAAAGAATGAACAGTAAAACCACAGTTTAAATAATGTTTCAATATCTGATTTTTTCCCCAAAGACAATATTTGCCAATTAAATAGTTATGTTTACAATAAATCAATCACATGTTTTCTATAGCTTTTGGACTAAGCTAAATGTTAGGTCATAACATTTAGATTTAGTGTTCAAAGTCCACGACAGACTCTTTATTTATGGTTCTCCTAAGATTAAATCACAAGCCAAGAACAAGTTGATCTGGTCTTTGGAAAGTATGGGCTACACAAGATCCCTCAAGTTTCCATCTTGAATAAGTGGGATTGAAATGCAACATTAAACCTCAGGGAAGCTCTCACTTCCTCTTTTTTTTTTTTTTTTGTTTTGATTGTCTCAGCATTAAAGGAATACTCATGCTTTTAAAGGTGACTTCATTTTTCAGGAACTTTAAGAGTTGTTGCATTTTTAGAGGTATAACAATGTTAGCAATTACTTCTACAGTACTTAAAGTGTGCACCTAGTACTGTGCTCAGTACAATTTCTAAAATTTTGTTATTTATATCTCATTGTACTTATTTATGGGGCACATTATTTATGGGGCACATTCAGTACCTGTGTACAATGTAAGTACAATATATTAACTCAATTAAATCCTCACACCATTACAATGAAATATGAACTATTATTATCTCTATTTTACAAATGGAGAAACTAAGGCCTGGAGAAATTAGACAACTTGTATCAAGTCTCAGGGCAAGTGACTGCCCCAGCAAGGACTTGCACTCTGGTAGTCTGGCTTGATAACACACCCCCTTCCTCTGCTGCTTCTGCATTGATAACTATACTCCAGCGCTTCTAAACCAGAGCGTACATGAGGGAAGAAGCCCACTGACTCTCAGGTAGTGTTGTTCTGTCTGATATTTGTTTGCGTAGGGTAATTTTAGGCACCACCAAGGAGGAAACTCATCAGTTTCCTTGAATTGTTTCCTCTTGATCTCCTGTTTCTGTAATGAAACTGCCCTGGGGGGTTGCAGGCCTGCCACAGACATAGGCTATTTAAACAAAGTGACTGACAGAGGTTGGCAGAGTTTTGTTACTCACAGACTTAGGCCTGTTCCTAATAAACATGGGTGAATTTTTAAAACCTAATATGCCCCAATACACCAGTGGCATAGAAGGAAAATACGTTGGTCTCAAGCTGGAGATGCCTCAAAACCAATAATATACATTGAATTCTTTGTATAATTTAAATACATTGAATATTAAATGCATTGGAGGATGGAGAAGAGGTTTAGAGTCAAGAGTTAATGTGCTAACACTAAGCAGTGCTTTAATATTTATCTTATCAGTCAAAATCCAATTCAAAAACATTAATTACCCTATTTAGATTTATAATAAGAAAGTATATCATGGAGGTATACAATATGAATGATCTTGTTGACATTTATTTCAGTGACAAATTATAAAAATAAATTTTGCTTTACATCACATGCTTGTGGACACATGGCCCATACTTATCTTGAATTAGTTCTATGGTTTAAATTAACATGTTTATTTTATTTCATTTCATTTTATCTTATTAAGGTATGGCTAAGTTGTAAAGGGTGGTCGCAAACTCTTGATCCTCCTGCCTCAAGCTACCAAGTGGCTTGGATAACAGATATGTGTCACCATACCCAGCTAAATTTATGTATTTTTGGCAACGTAACATAAACAATCAAAGAATGTAAGATAAAGTGGAGGACAATAATAGTCTGTGTCAACAGGTGAAGTTAAAATGATGTTGATTTTGGCCCTGTGACTGGGAAATAGTAGATCCTCAATTAGTGTTTATTGAATTTATTTTGTCAAAATTAAATTCACAGTTTTAAATGTGTGGTAAAAGCAAAATCTGAGCACCTAGGTATGTATGTATGTACATACATACATTTATACACATTTTGCATACATTTATATAGATAAATAGGTATATATGTGTGTATATAATGGCTCTGAGAAGGTTTACACATAAGGGTCCTATAAAAACTAGGAGACACAATGTAAGAATGTTCAGAGGTGAAACAATGGATTCACTGGGTAGCAACTTTAGGCAGGTAGCGGGTGGCTGAAGTCGGGGTCGGTTCCAGTTTGAATTTATATTCCACAGAGTCCAAGAATGAACACCACCAATGAATGCCAGGTAAGCAATCTAGTAAGAACTGTACTCGAAAAGAAAGAAAATGAGAACGCTCAGAGCTTCTGGTGCAGTGTTTGAGTGCCCCTGCTAGGGCCGACCATCCAGCTTTTATGGCCAGAAAAGAGGAGCTTCTTGGTTTTTAAAATTCCTGGTTGGGATGTGAGGCTGCGGGTCTTGGCGTTCTGTGATTGAAATCTGCTGCTGGGGTTTGTTGATTGGCCCAGCCTTGAAAGCTCAGGCTGCTTGGGCAACTTGTTGGTGATACTGTCTCCTGTGTTCCTAAGATCAGGGCCTTTGGTAACCTGGGATAAGGGAGGAAGAGGAGAGACCTGCCTGGGCCAGCTGGT
Organism: Spermophilus citellus; assembly: GCF_964194105.1. NCBI lineage: Eukaryota > Metazoa > Chordata > Mammalia > Rodentia > Sciuridae > Spermophilus > Spermophilus citellus. The sequence continues at coordinate 137,454,381 of NC_138189.1, forward strand.
CCCTGTCTAACTGCCTGGCATGTCCACTATCTCAGAGGTAGGTGACGGAGAGCATTCCTTTGGAGTTTAAATTTGGTCACTGGTGAGCAGACCTTCCTGTCTGCTTCCTGGTGGAGCTACTTTACTCTGTCAGGAGCTTCTGACGGGTGTTCTGACTCACATTGGGCCCAGAACTCCAGAGTTGACTGACCATGAACTGAACAGTGAGCCAAAATAAACTTTTCCTCTTCTAAATCGTCCTTATCTGCTCTTTTGGTCACAGTGATGGAAAATAAGCTCTTTGCAAATATCATGAGATACTTTGATAATTTACATTGCTTTATTCTGTGGATTATATGTATATTTAATTCTACCATCTCTTTATTGAGTTTTTAACCTTTCCTCAAAATATCAAAATCAGATTTTGAAATACTCTGATATATAACAACAATACCAAAAGAAGCCTCTCATCATTGATTATTAAGATATCATTGTTTTTGTTATTATGGCAATGGTCATGTAGAAAATAATCTTGATGAAATAGTAGCCTCCAATTTCTATCCTAGAAGTCTCAGAAGAAAACGGCTTACAGACCAAATGATGATTCTCAAATAACATGGTCTATTAAATCAACTAAAAGCATACAATGTGAGGTAAAATAAAAGAGATGGGGTATTAGGTTAGATTATGAGTATGTGAAAGGATCTTACTACCCTAATTTTGGATTATAAAATGTTGATACACTACCTCTCTCCCTCTCCTTTCCTCATACTTCCTCTTTCTCTGTCCCAAGGCAACCTTCTTTGCTGATTCTGTGTTGATTCAGACTAAAGTTGGGGTTTGAGTAAGGAAGGAATGCACAGATGAAAATTAACTGTGGCCAAAACCTGTCCTTGCTCTGTAAGAAAGACATAGCTGCAAGCAATCATTCTCCTGAACAGTCACGGGGTTACCTTCACTTCATGGACACACAACAAGTGAAGTTAAAATAGGGCCATAATGGATATCAACAATGAATGGCCAATTTTAAAATGTTTTATAAAAATGTCTTCTGAACTCAAAAAGCTTAACACACACACACACACACACACACACACACACACACACAGAATCAATGGGCACAAGAACAGACATTTCTCAAAAGAAGAAATACAATGGCCAACACAATTTGAAAAAACTGTTCCCTGATTTAAAATCAGAGAGATGCAAATGAAAACTACCTTGAGATTTTTCTAGGCACCATCTCTTATGTCCAGGAGCCCAGCTTTCTCTGCTGCAGGAAGATCCATGGGGAAAAAAGGAACACCCTGAAAACCAGGAGATGAACATTACTACAAGTTTACACCTTGATTAGAGGAACTCTGGGCAACACTGTTAATGAGGTTTTGGTTTTTTCCTAAGTTTGAATACTATATGACTTTGTTCTGAAATGATTATAATAAATAAACAAGACTCAGTGTCTTCTCTCAAAGTGGTGCAGATACTGGAAACAACATGGGATGCACACTGAGTAAGAGTTATCACTACCTGGATATTTGACCAGGCTGGGACTCTTAAGAAAAAGAAGTTCATTAGATAGGCCCTTCCATTTAAAAAAAAAGAATAATCATTCTAATAAATGGTAGACCTACAAGCAGTATGAAAAAGCAAAAGGTACAAACCATTCCAAACGGCCTGCAACACTTCAACAACTGACCCCATGGTCACCACAGAAGAGAAAATGTTGGAGAAAGAATTTAGAAAGTTCTTATTAAATTGTTCAATGATCTAAAAGATGACATAAGAAATAAACTTAGAAAATATAGGAAATGAAAGATTATTTCAATAAAAAGAGATTCTGAAAAAGAACCAAATGGAAATCCTGGAAATGAAAGAATCAATAAATCAAATTAAGAATCCAACGGAACACATCACAATAAATTAGACCACTTCAAAGATCATTTTTTTACAGTATTAAAGATAAAGTATATAATCTTGAAAATAAAGAAAAAATGTTAAGATGACCAGACTATTCAATAAATCTGGAATAACATCAAGAGAACATATTTAGACTCATCAGGATTGAAGAAAACTCCAAAATACAAACTAAAGGAATCTACAATCTCTTCAATGAAATAATATTATAAAACTTTCCATGCCTAATAATAATGATCACAAGGGACTCTACAGTTGCAAAATTTGCCCTGAGTTAATTGGAGTATGATCTCATAGACTTACAAATCGTCCTAACCTCCTACATCAATAAACTAGTCCTGGTTTTCACTGATAAGATTATTTGTTACTGTCCTCATGGTTTTCAGAGACTGACTGAAATACTATTTGCTTTGTGCTAATTGTTTACAAAAAGTAATGCTTTATTGTATTGTTTATTCTTGGCTTAGCATGATCCCTGCCCTCTGTATGCCTTGTCCAGTCACCAGCCATCAGCCACTGTAGACCTCTGGACTGCTCCAGTGTTGAATGCCCTTAACTGTCCACACCCCACCTGATAGAGAACAAGGACTTTGGATTACTTCCCCCAACTTCACCCCTTTTCAGCAAGAAGCAGTTTGGAGATGTCATTGCCCATTTTTTAAAAAAAACAGAAATGGAATGTAGAAATTAACAGTGGGGAAATGTAACAGTGGTCTACTTTATGCTTTGAATATAGCCCTTGCTGCTCCTCCACAGCAACTTATTTTTAAAATGGACATGCTTCTTTCTCTTCCTCTCTCCCTGCTCCTCCTTAATCTCTCCTCCACCCTAATCTCCGGGGAAACAGTATTATCTTTCTTCTCCATTTTAGGCACATTTTCCTGTCCTTGAGCACACACCCACCATAGAAACCAAGTAATCCAGACTTTGGAGATGGTACCAGAATATCTCAGAAATGACTCTCTCCTAAATTAACAAGTGAATTACAACTCCAACAGAGAACACATGAAATGTAGCCATTGAATCCCCTTTTTAAAAGCCCCCTCTTCCTGCTGATGGACAGAATCACAGCCCCTGGGAAAGTTATCCCCTGTGTTTATTCTTTGCTAGCAAAGCAATAAACCTTCTTTTTCCTTTTTCTCATAAAAACCAAAAATCAATACCAACAACAACAACAAAAAAAACTTTCCAAGTATTAGAAATGAGATGGAAATCGAAATACAAGAGGCATATAAACCTCCAAATAAAGCAAGATAAAAATGATCCTCTCCAAGTCACATTATAATGAAAATCTTAATACACAGAATAAGGTTAGAATTCACAAGATAAACCAGGCAAGTCACATTTAAAGGTAAGCCAATTTGAATTTCAACTGATTTCTCAACCCAGATCCTATAAGCAAGGAGAACTTTGAATAATGTATACCAAACACTGAAAGAAAACAGGTGCCAACAAGATTGTTGTATGCAGAAAAATGAACTTTCAGAATTTAGATGAAATAAAAACCTTCCATATGAGCAGAAATCAAAAGAATTAATAACCACTAACCCAGCACCACAAAACATATATGATGAAATATTTCATGTAGAAGAAACAAAAAATAAATATCTGAGCCAATATATGGATGAATCTCACAAGAATAGTCAATTAAAAGAATCAATTCTGAATTAATCAGGATATATTAATCAATATGGCAGAAAATTAAAATAGTCTCTGTATAATAACACTGAATATAAATGGTCTAAACTCTTCAATCAAAAGGCAAATATTGGGGCTGGGGTTGTGGCTCAGTGGTAGAGAGCAAGCCTAGTATGTGTGAGGTTTAATCCTCAGCACTGAATATAAAAAATAAAGGTCCATCAATAACAACAACAAAAAGAAATTTTAAAAAAGAGGCTTATATTGGCATATGGGATTAAAAAACAAGACCCATTAACGTGTTGTTTATAAAAAGACTAACCTTACAGATAAAGATTGTCCCAGACTAAAGATAAAAAAAATGGATAATATATACCACACAAATGGAAACTGAAATCAAGCAGGGTAATTACCCTCATATCAGACAAAGTAGACTTCAAGCCAAAATAGATCAAAAGAGACAAAGAAGGTCACTTCGTATTGGTTAAGGGAATACCTAACCAAAAGATAAGAGGATTGTAAATATTTACGCCCCAAACTGTGTGAGTCTACCCCCATAAAACAAACGCTTCTCAATTATAAAGAATCAAATAGACTCCAAAGCAACAACTGAGGTATTTCAACATACCTCTCTCACCATTGAATACTTCATTCAGACATAAACAAAGTAAAGGCTCTTCAGTACTCAGAAATACTACTAATCAAATGGAAATAACTGACATTTATAGAATATTTCATCCACAAACAACTAAGAATTCACTTTCTTCTCAATGGCTTGTGGAACATTCTCTAAAATAGACCATACACTAGAGCACAAAGCACGTTTTAGAAAATACAAAAAAAAAAAAAAAAGAGTTAATTCTCTGCAGCTTATCAAATCATAATGGAACGAAATTAGAAATCAGTGACAAGATAGAAAATAGAAAACATTCTAATACCTGGAGACTAAATATTTTTAAATGAGGAATTGATCACAGAAGCAATCAGGGGAGAAAAAAATCTTAAAAGCAAATGAGAATGCAGATAAAACACATCAAAATCTCTGGCACAGTATGAACTAGCTCTAAGAGGAAAGTTTATGGCACTGAGTTCCTACCTTTAAAAAAATTGAAAGGTGAAAAATAAATTCTCTAATCTCATACTTTAAAGCTGTAGAAAAACTAATAACCAAAATTAGTGAATGAGAAAAAAACAGGAAATAATTAAAATTAGAGCCAAAATTAATGAAATTGAAAATTTAAAAATAAATACAAAAAAATGGAACAAAAGAGTTGGTTCTCTTAAAAGATAAACAATATTGATAAACCCTTAGTCGAACTAACCAAAAAAGGAGAACACTGATCCAAATTAATAAAATTAGATATGAATAAGGAGATATCATCACATACTGTACTGAAATCCAGAGGATCATTAGAAACTATTTTGAAAATTGATACTAAAATAAACTTGAAAAATTTGAAGATATTGACAGATTCCTGGAGACATATGACTAACCCAAATTGAACCAAGAGGATATAGAAAACTTCAATAAACCAATATCAAGTAATGAAAATGAAACAGGTATTAAAAAACCTTCCAACAAAGAAAGTTCCAGGCCCAGACAGATTCTCAGCCAAGTTCTACCAAATCTTTAAAGAAGAACTAATGTCAATCATTCTTAATTATTGCATTAAACAAAAAAGAGAGAATGCTGTCAAATTCATTCTATACAACTAGTATTACCCTGATACTAAAATTAGACCAAAACACGACAGGGAGGAAAACTTCAGACCAATACCATTGGTGAACATAGATACCAAATTCATAACAAAATATTGGCAAATGTTATTCAGAAACATAGTAAGAAGACAGTACACCATGATCAAGTGGGTTTCATCCCAGGGATGTAAGGTTTGTTCAAGATACACAAACCAATAATACATAGAATTAAGGACAAGACTCAAGGGATCATCTAAATGAATGTAGAAAAAGCAAATGGCAAAGTTCAGTAGACCTTCATATTTAAAAATGCTAGATAAACTAGTGATAGAAGAAACTTAAGTTATACTAGACCAACCCAAGGCCAACATCATACTTAATGGAGAAAAACTGAAAGCATTTCCTCTAAAACCAGAAACAGGACAGGAAGCCAGCTTTCAACACTCCTACTCAACATGATCCTTGAAACTCTAGCACATCAATCAGACAAGAAAAGGAAATTAAAGGGATACAAATAGGAAAAGAAAAGTTCAAACTATCTCTGCTGATGACATGATCCTACATTTAGAAGACCCAATAAAACTCCACTAGAAGACTTCCAGGGATATAGATATAGATATAAGATCAGCACTCATAAATCAATTGATGTCTATACTCCAATAAAGAATCTGTTGAAAAAGAGAGTATGAAGATGATTCATTCTATTTACAATAACTTCAAAAAAATAAAATAAAATAACATACTTAGGCATAAATATGACCTAGAAGGTGAAAGTCTCTCCAATAAAAACTATAGAACACCAAACAAAGAAATGAAATTAAAAGAGGGAAAGACCTCCCATGTTCTTGGACAAGCACTATATCAAAATGCTTTCTTTAAAAGCAGTATACAGATTCCATGCAATCCTCATCAAAATGCCAATGACATTCTCAGAGAACTAGAAAAAAAAATTGTTATGGCTTTGATGTGATGTGTCCCCCAAAAGCTCATGTATGAGACAATGAAAGAAGGTTTAGAGGAGAAATGATTGCACTACTATAGCCTTAACCCAATCAGTGAATTAATCCCCTGATGTGGATTTACTGAGTGGTAGCTGAAGGCAGGTAGGGTGTGGCTGGAGGAGGTGGATCATGAGGGGCATGCCTAGAGGGTATATATTTTGTATCTGGCAAGTTGAGTCTCTCTCTCTCTCTCTCTCTCTCTCTCTCTCTCTCTCTCTCTCTCTGTCTCTCTCTCTTCTTCCTGATCATTATGTGAGCTGCTTCCCTCTGCTACACTCTTCTGCCATTATCTCAAGTCCAGTGGAGTGGAGCCTGATAACCATGAAGTGAGACTTCTGAATCCATGAGCCCCCTAATGAAACTCTATAATTGTTCTGGTCAGATCTTTTAGTCACTGCAATGAAAAAGCTGACTAAAACATAGTCCTAAAATTCATATGAAAAAATAAGAGGCCAAGAATAGGAACCTCAATCCTGATCAAGAAGATCAATTACAGAGGCATCACAATACTGAACATCAAATTATACCCCAGAGCTAAGGTAACAAAAACTGAGGTATTGGCATCGAAACAGCCATGAAGACTAATGGAATATAGTAGAAGACACAGGGACAAACCCACATAGATATAATCATCTGATTCTCAGAAAACATGCCAAAAAGATATGATAGAGTAAAGATGAACTTTTTAACAAATTGTTCTGGGAAAACTGGATATTGAAATGTACAAGAATGAAACATGATCCCTATCTTTCATTCTGCACAACAATCAACTAAAAGTGGATCAAAGACCTAGAAATTAGATCAGAAACTCTGTAAATCCTAGGACAAAAGGTAGGCTCAAACTCCAACATATTGGCACAGACTTTGACTTTCTTCACAAGACTCCTAAAGCTCAAGAAATAAGCCAAGAATAAACAATTTGGATGGTATCATATTAAACAGTTTCTGCACAATAAAGCCTAAAAATGAGAGAAAATCTTTGTCACCTGCTCCTCAGATGGGGCATTAATATGAGAGAAAATCTTTGTCACCTGCTCCTCAGGTGGGGCAAAAAATAAAGAACTCAAAAAGTTTAACACCAAAACAACAAAAACAAAAAAAGAATGAAAAAAAATGAAAAAGAAGAATCCAAATAACCCAATTAATAAATGGGCAAAAAACTTAATAGACATTTCTCAAAATAAGACATAAATGGACAACAGATATGAAAAAAGTGTTCAATACCTCTGCCAAACATGAAAATCAAAACTACACTGATATTTCATCTCATTCCATGCATAATAGTGATTGTCAAGAATACAAATAATAATAAATGTTAGTAAGGATGTAGGGGAAAAAAGATATACTCATACATTTTTGATGGAACTGCAAATTAGTTCAATCACCCTGGAAAGCAGTATGGAGATCCCTCAAAAAACTAGGAACGGAGCCACCACATGATCCAGCTATCCCACTCCTTCATTTCCAAAAGATCTAAAATAAGCATACAATAGGAATGCAGCCATAATGTTTATAGAAATACAATTCACAATAGTCAAGGTATGGAATCAGCTTAGGTGTCTGACAACAGAAGAATGGATAAAGAAAGCATGGTATACGTACCCACTGGAGTTTTACTGAGTTATAGAGAAGATGAAGTCACAGCATTTGCTGGTAAATGGAAGGAACTTGAGAACATTTTGCTAAGTGAAATAAGCCAGAATCAGAAAGACAGGGGTTAATGTTTTCTTTTATATGCAGAAGCTACAGCAAATTAAGGGAGGAAAGGAGGGAGTGGATTTCATGTATCCTAAGGACAGAGATCAGTGGAGTAAAGAAGGAGATTGAGGTGGAGGGAGGAGGGATAGGAAAGAAGAGTAAACACAGAATGAATTTGACAAACTTATGTTATGTGCATGTATAAATATACAACAGTGAAATCTATCTTTATGTATATTTATAAAACACCAATTAAAAGTAAATAAATAGAAAAAATAACAATAGAGTAGAGGAAGAGGAGTAAGGAGAAGGAGGAAGAGAGGGAAAGAAAAGACCTGGGACTGAAATGGAGCAAATTAAATACCAAATTCAAAATGACAAATTGTATGATTATTTCAAAATGAAATCAAGTATTATATGTAACTCTAATGCACCAATAAAACATTGAAAAGAAGGTAATAGCCATTTCTCAGAAAAAAAAAATCTGAGAAGAGGATTATCATAACTGACTCTGTTTCTGTCACTGGTATTTTTATTTGTTTTGCCATATTGCGCTAGTTCAGATCTTAAAGACCCAAGTGTCTTAGCTTCCATCTTGGCACTATTGAAAGGTGGTGAAAATTTTGAGTGGGGCCGAGGTGGGAGGTCTTCACTGCGAGCATGCCCTTGAAGAGATAGCAGGACCCCAGGCCCTTCCTATTCCTGTCTTTCTCTTCCCAGGCATGAGGTGAATGGTTTTTCCTCTGCCAAATGATACTGCCGCTGCCACCTGGCACCCCTCCACCAGAGCTTAAAAGCAATAGATTCACCTGACCATGAACTAAAACCTCCACCACTGTGATCCAAAGCCAAGTTGATTGCCTCAGACAATTATTACAGTGATGGAAAGATAACTAGTGCACATAAATTTTATTTATTGCATTTATCTACCTTTAGCATGTCTCCCAGGTTAGTAACTTACTATTTAACATACTTTATGAATTTTGCCACTAGCTTACTTACTATGACTGTGGTTCATACTTGTGTACAAGTTGCTTTTTTTCTTGTCCTTTATAGAATTAAATGGTGTCTGATAATACAGCAAAGTTATTCTTTGTATGATTAATTTTATTCATTTGAGACTTTCTTTTTTTGGGGGGGGGATTGTCTTTATTCATTAAACCTGGAGGCCTGGCCACTGCACACCCCCGTTCCCTCTCAGTACGTGCCCGAGTCCTGTGTGGCAACGTGAACAGGCTGCAAGGACACGAAGCCTGGGACCTTCTGCTCCTCTTGCAGGCAGCACCTCTTAGACCAAGAAGCTTTGGACAGCAGCCATGAAGTCCTGGGGGCGGTCAGCATGAACCCAGTGGTTGGCGTTAGGCACAGTCTGTATCCGGGCGCCAGGAAAGAGTCGCCTAATCTCAGGGTGGTGACTGGGACACACATAATGGGAACTTCCACCAAGGAGGAAGAGAGTTGGCCCAGAATAGGGTTCCTGTTGTGGTGGGAAGTTCATAATCTCATCCAAGTGCTCAGCCAGGGCATCCAAGTTCATTCTCCATTGGAAGTGCCCATCTACCTCCACCAGGTTGGTGAGCAGGAACTGCCGCACGGCCATGTCCTGGACAGCCTGGCTGAGTTGCTTATCGGCCAGTTTTCCAGCCTGGGAGCGGGGCATCTTATCTGGGATGTCTATGGACTTCATGGCAGCCACGTAGGTCGCAAACTTTGAGGTGCCTGTGGTCTTCACTGGGCTGATGTCCACTGCAATCAGCCGTTCCACCAGCTCTGGCCTCTGGAGCGCCAGAAGCATGGCTGTCTTTCCTCCCATACTGTGGCCAATGAGGGCACAAGGTGCCAGGTCCAGCTGGGGCAGGAGGCTCTGCAGGTCCTGGCACATGGCCTCGTAGCTCACATCTGGGCTGTGGGGGCTGTCACCATGGTTCCGAGCATCTACTGTCAGCACCCTCCGGCCTGTCTGCTGGGCCAAAGCCTTGGCAATGGAGTTGAAGTTGGTTTTGCTGCCGAAAAGCCCATGCAGAAGGACTATAGGTTGTCTCCCCGTCCAGAAGCCTGTAGGACAGCGGTAGCGGCCTGCAGGGACGATGGGGGGAGGGTCTGAGTTGGGAGAGGGGGGAAGGGTTGCCGAACCCGGGGAGGGGCTCATTTGAGACTTGTATTCTGTAATAGAATGTGTATAATATTTATTTTTTTTTCTGTATCAAGCAAAATATCTCAAGACAAAGGTCTCCTGATAATTAGTGTCATGATTACTCTGATTCTAAAAATATCTTGATCACACTGTGTCCCTTCCTAAGATGAGCCTCAGTCTTAGATAATTCCCTAGAGTAAACATGTATCCCTATATGGGTAGGATGCTTACATACTTTTTTCCTTTGGATCACCTCTGGGGCTATCTTCTCCCCATATTTTGTATTCCAAACTGCATTATATCCTAAGTGTAAATAACAAGAGTGTTCTGCAATTTCCCAAGGCATGTTCTGACAATTTTCTGAATTAAACAAGTTTCTGAATAAACCATGGATCAAAGAAGAAATCACAAAAGGAATTATAAAACACTTTTCACTGAATAATAATGGAAAAATATATCAAATTTGAGTGATGCAGTTAACAGAGTGCTTAGGAATGTATAGCTATAAATACTTATATTAGAAATAAAAGTGATAAAAGTCAGTGGAATAAACTTAATCTTAAAAACCTGAAAAAAAGGAAAACCACAAAATAAACAATGAAAATGAGAACTGAAATGGGAAAGGGAAAAAATGATAACACATTATTTATTGGAAATTATCAATAATATTCTTGGATAAAATAAATCTTTTGTTGAATTGATTAAAAAAGGAAAGAAATACAGATTACCAATAACAGCAATGAAGCAATATTATTACAGACATCCAAAGAAATGAGGGATATTAAAAAACAACAAACTTGACATCTCCAAAGAAAGGGATAAACTCCTTGAAAGTCACAAGTTACAAAAACTGACACAAAAGGAAATAGAATGTCTACATTGATCAATATCTTTTAAAGAAATTACATTCATAATTAAAATCCTTTCCACAGAGAAAACTCCAGGTCCAGATGGTTTAATTGGGAAATTCTCTAATTAGGAGAAAATTCAGCCAATTTTACACAAATTCTTTAAGAAATGTAGAATAGGAAATATTTTCCCACTTTTCTTAAGAGGTCTGAGTTACCTGCCAAGAACCAAACAAAGATATTACATAAAAGAAGTGCACATATGAATACCTCTTTTGAGCATTGCATAAAAATTCCTGACAAAACATTAGCATAGCAAATCTAATTGACTTATATAGTTTTAAAAAACAGGAACAACTGTGTAATGCAAGGCTGATTTAACATTCAAAAGTTGATCAATACAATTATCAATATTAATTGAGCGGAGAAAAACATTTGACAGTATTGAGTCATGATAAAACCACTTAGGAAACTAGAAATAGAAAAAAAAAACAACAAAAAATAAATAAAAAATAAAAAACATCCCTGAACTTAATAATAGGAGTCTAGGAGAAAATCTCCAGTTAATATGTTATTTTGTAGTGAAAAATGACTGTCTTTTCCCTGGAGTCAGCTGTTTGCTGATGTTTGCTGATGTTGTCAGATGTTTGCTCTTATCACTCCTGTTCAACAGGTACCAGAAGTCCTGAGGAATGCAACAAAACAGTAAAAAGAAAAAAGCTCATAAAGATTGGAAATAGGTAAACTGCCATTATTTGCAGGCAATAGGTTACTGAGAAATCTACCAAAAAATTACTAGAAAATTCAGCAGAGCCATGGGATACAAAGTAAATATTTAAAAACAAATTATAATTTTATATGTATCCTATTCATGATTATGATGTTTTAAAAATATAATTTATAAAACTATCCAACATAAAATAATAATTAACTAACAATACTGTTGGGAATATTTGAAGATGATCTATATCAAAATTAAGCAAACTACAGTCTATAGTCTGTGGTCTATTTTTTATTTTATAATGCAGCTATGCTTATTTTTTAATTTTTATGATTGAATCCATAGGCAGTTAGCCACTAAGCCACTTTCCTACCCCCTCTTTCATATATGTTTTTTATTTAGAGGCAGGGTCTGGCTGAATTTCTTAACACCTCTCTGAGTTGCCTCATCTTCCCCAGCCTCTGAGATTACAGGCATGCACAACTGCACCAAGCAATACAGATATATATATATATATATATATATATATATATATATATATATATATATATATATCTGCTTTTGCCATTGAGGTGCTGCTATAGAGACCATATAATTTAATAAAGCATCAAAAACTACTGCCTTACCCTTTACAAAGAATGATTGCCAATCTTTCATCTAAATGCTTTGAGAGATATATCACTAATTGGAAATTCAACATTAGTAACATTTGAAATGTACCTAAAGTTATCTATAAGTTCAGTGCAATCCCAGCAGATTTTCTTATACAACTTGATAAGAAGATTCAGAAATTGATATGCAGGTGCAAAGGTCCTAGAAGAAACAAAATCCTTTGGAGAAAGATCAAAGATGGAGAATCTGTACTACCAGATCTCAAGATACAGTATACATCTGTAATAATCAGAGCAATGTGCTAGAGGTCTGAGGTTAGTAAAACAATGGAACAGAGAAGAGAGTCTGGGTAAATCCACAAATTAATGGCCAACTGATTTTGACAATTGGGTCTGGGTAAGATAGTGAAAAGATTAACTTTTCAACAAATTATATAGAAAAACTGGGAATTTTGAAAAAGTATTATCTATTCTTTAACTCATTAATATACATAAAATTTAACAAAAAATGGTTCATAGACCTAAATGTAAAAGCTGAAAATTGTAAGGTTCCTGAAAAAAAAAAAGCATAGGAGAAAATCTTCACAAAGATTTCTTGGATAAGACATAGAAAGTATAAATCATGAAAAAAAAAGGGATGTAATTAGATTTCCTCATTATAATACCTTTTCCTCTCTTTCTGAATTATAAAATTAATACCAATATATTGAAAACTCTATAGTGTCCTGACATAAAAAAATCCTGGTTAGTACTGTTTCACTTGTTTCTCACACTTACTGAGCAAAGAACCATTTAACAGTAGAACATCAATTAATCTTTTACAGAATTTGTAGTGCAGAAAATGTACTTGCAAGGTACTATTGAAGACACATTATTTTCTTTTGGAATAAACTCTATTATCAATACTAATTGAGGAAGAAGAGCCATAACAGTTGAATAGTTATTTTTGCTACAGAATGTGCTGTGTTCCATTTATTTACATTTCACTATGACACATCTAATGCTTGTGAATTATTAATATTCTCTATGGCAATAAATATTATTATAAAACAATACTCTGAAATAACAGTACAACTTAAGTATTCCCTTACTTATAAGTGTTTATAACTTGATTAATTTTGGCTAAAATTAAGAACTCTTCATATAAAATTTGACTGGAGGATCTGAAATATTAAAATTAACTCACCCTAATACATCTTAAGACATATTACTATGATGGGGTCATAGTCCTAAAACTCCAATGAAGGAACTCATATTTATACTATGTTTTCAGAAGAACTGAAAGACAGAAAACAGAGATTATTCAATTATAATGAAAAATCCAAATAATGGAGCCAGGACAGATGTCTTAAGAAGGACAGAGCCATCAGTATAGATGTTCAATTAAGAGACAATAATAAGGCCAGGTACAGTGGTGCATACCTAGAATCACAGTGATTTAGGAGGATGAAGCAGGAGGATCGCCAGTTCAAAGCCAGTCTCAGCAACTTAGTTAGGCCCTAAGCAACTTAATAAGACCCTGTCTCAAAATAAAAAATAAAGGTATGAAAATGTAGGTCAGTGGTTGAGAGTCTTTGGGTTCAATCCCCTGTAATGAGAGAGGGGGGGGGGAGAAATGATTGAGTTCCAAACTACTCCCAATACAGACTAACAAAAACCAACAATGGAGGGATCAAGATGGTGAGTAAGATGCTCCAGTGTTTGTCTCTCCAAAGAGACGCCAAGATGGACAGCTATTCTTTTACCAATCCACCTTCACAAGAGCTAAGGAGAGAACACAGTGCCCAGTTTTAGCACAGCAAAGAAAGAATAATACATGGAAGAAGGCTGGAAGGAATGAGTTGCCTACATGGCCCTTCCCACAACTCCTAGATGCTACCTGAGGAAAGGAGAGGGGATTAAGTCTAGACCTTAGACTTGAAGCCCAGTACCAGATCCACCATAGCAAAAGCCAGTGTATTACAAGGCACCAAGTCTCCTGCCCCCTGAGTATTTGGATCCTCCTTAGTCACGTGGCCAAGGGAGTGTCTGGGCCACTCTTTCCTAAACTTTGGGAAGAAAGGCGAAGAATAAGACTCCAATAGGGAATAATGCAGAAAAGTAAGCATAGGACTTTGGTTGAGATCAATGTGGGCTCATCATGATAAAACTCAGCACCAGATAGAGCCCAAAGGCCCCAATCTCTAGCTCAGTGCTCATAGATGGAGCCTCTGGACCTATCTGGCATCAAGCAGTGATCTCTGCCCTGATAGGACGGGCATGTGCTTTGGGCTGCATCATCACCAGCTCTTTGTGTGCTTGGGGTGACCCCATCGATTATGCAATTTAATCGATTCAGCTGCAGAATCCCTTGTGAGACTCACATGTAATCCAGTTTAACATCAGCCTGGACAGCCAAAGCACTGCATCCAACAGCACCCCTGACCTCAGGCAGCAAAATGAGGAGCAAGATTCTAGCTGCTGAGGAGTGGAGCAAGAAAGTGAGCACAGGACTGTGTCTTGGAACTCAGTGGTAGGTCAATCAAACTTAACACTGGGCAAGTCTTTACAGTCCTTATTCCTAGGCCAGTACCTGAGGATGGAGCCTCTGGATCTGACACTCTGTTAGGTAGATACCATCCATCTCTGTTGGTCTGACATATCCCAGCCAGCATTACCTCCAGCTGGCTGCAGCAGTATCAATCCTTGACTCTACCCCAGCAGCAGGCAGCCCACAGCACAATCGGCCTCAGTCCTAATACCACATCCACTGGTCTTGGTAAGCTGTGGCCTCCTGGTGAGATCTGGTGTTGGTGGCCACAGCCCATACCAATTTTTCCTCAACCCCAGGCAGCATAACATGGAAAAAACAATTGACCTGTTGCGGGGAGAAAGGAGATGTAGTCACTAATTTATTGTTTAGGAGACTGGGACTAGTCTTGCCACAAGGAGGCCCATATCCTCACAAATCCCAGCCTGGCACCAGGCCATGCCCTCCACCTCTGAAAAGTGGTCCTCTTCTTTCCAATAATTTCTTCTGTCCTGTATCTGTCTGGAACAGCCTCAAGCTACCACCTGGCTCTTGGTATTCTGGAGGGTCCCCTATTTCCTTGGTGAAGCATTTTTCAGAAAATTATTGAGATCCAAGATGGAGTCACAACTAATACCAATTCCTCTTAAGTTATTTAAAAAAAAATTGAAGAGAAGGAAATTTTTCCAAAATCATCCTAAAAATCTAGCATTATTCTGATGCCAAAACCAGAAAAGGACACACACGGACACACACACACACACACACACACACACACGGAGAGAGAGAAAGCTACAGGTCCATATCTTTGATGAACAAAGATGCAAAAATTCTCAATAAAATACTGCTCACACAGTGAATAACCTTTTAAATAAGCTGTATAAATACAAATATATAGATATAGCTTATTTAAAAGGTTATTCACCATGGTCAAGTGGGATTCATCCCACTGGTACAAAGATGATTCTATATACTCAAATTAATAAGTGTGGATGAACCATGTCAACAGAATAAAGGACAAAACCCATATGATCATTGTAATAAGTGCAGAAAAGTAATTTATTCAATTTCCCTTTATGATACAAAATTCCCTTTATGATAAAAATTTAATTCTCCTTTATGATAAAAACCCTAAGCAAATAAGACATAGAAGAAACATACCTCAATATGATAAAGGTCATGTACAGCAAGCCCACAGCAAAAATCATACTGAATGAGGGGAGACTAAACAAGAGAAGGCTGCACACTTTCACCACTTTCATTCAATGTATTGGAAATCCCAGCCAGGCAAGCAAAATAAATAAAGAACACCCAGATTGGAAAGGAAGAAGTCAAATTATCACTGTTTGCAGATGACAACATCTTAAATGTAGAAAACCTCAAAGATTGTGACAAAAATTATTAGAACTAATAAATGAATTCTGCAAATTTTCATGATATAAAATTAACATACCAACATCAATAGCATTTTTATACATCAATACTTAACTATCTGAAATAGTAATCAAGAAAGCAATCCCATTTACAATAGGTACAAAAAAGTTAAAATACCTAACAATAAATTCAACCAAGGTGAAAATCTCTATATAAAGTTATAAAATGCTGATGAAAGAAATTGAAGAGGACATAGGAAATGTAAAGATATCCCATGCTCATGGCATTGGAAAAATCAACATTGTTAAAATGTTCATACCACCCAAAAGTAATCCAGAGAGTCAGTGTAGTTCCTATCAAAATACCAGGGACATTTTTCACAGACTTAGAAAAAGAAAGTTCCTAAAATTTGTGTGGAATCACCAAGAAACTCTGAACAACCAAAACAATCTTGAGTAAAAGGAAGAAGAGTAAGAAGCGTTTCACTGGCTGATTTCAGGATATACTACAAAGCTATGTTGATTAAAACGCATGAGATGGGCACATAAACAGGCACATGGACCAATGGACCAGAATAGAGAATCTAGAGAAAACATTCACAGCCAACTGATCTTTGACAAAGGTGCTACGAACACACATCGGAGAAACGACAGTATTTTCAATAAATAGTGGTGAGAAAATCGGGTAACTGCAGGCAGAACAATGAAACTAAACTTCTGTCCCACCACATAACACAAATTCACCCAAAATAGATTAAAGACTAAATATAAGACTTGAAACTTAGAGAAAACTTAAAGGGAACTCTTTGGGGCATTAGTATGGACAAAGATATCTTGAACAAGACCCCGAAAGTGTAGGAAACAAAAGCAAAAATAAACAAAGGGTATTTCAGCAAACTAAACAGTTCTGCACAGAAAAGGAAACAATTGACACAGTGAAAAGACAATCTGTAGAATGGGAGAAAAAGGTACTAGGGATATAGTTCAGTTGGTAGAGTGCTTACCTAGCATGCAGAAAGTCCTGGGTTCAATCCCCTGCACTACAAAGAAGAATGGCAGAAAATATTTGAAAACTGTTCATCTGACAGAGCTAATAACCAGAATATATAAGGGAAACAAACAACTCAATAGGGAAAAAAAAAGTCCAAATTGAATTTGAGTGATAGAATAAACAGTTTTCAAAGGAAGACACACAATTGGACAACTCATACATTAAAAAATTCTTAACAACACTAATCATCAGGAAAATGCAAATTAAAACCACAATTACTTCACCCTGGGAAAAACGACTATTACCAAATAAATAAATAAATAAATAAAAGATGGAAAGCACTGGCAACGATGTGGAGAAAAAGAAACCTCCATGCACAGTTGGTTTGAATATGAGTTAGTAGAACGATTGTGGAAAAGAGTGTGGAGAGTCCTTAAAAAGTAGAAAAGAACCTACTATATGATCCAACAATCCTGCTCCTGGGTGTATACCCACAAGAGATGAAACAGGTCTGTCAAAGAGATATCTACACTCCTATATGCTTAGTAGCAGTGTTCTAAGTAGCCAAGAAATAGAAACAACCAGCTGTCCGTCAACTGATGAGTGGATAAAAAAATGGGGTACAGAGCACAATGGAATCTGGTCATTTGCAGCAACTTGGATGGTAGTAGTGGTCATTATGTTAAGTTAAATATACCAGGCAAAGAAAGACAAATATTCCACATTATTCATATGTGGAATTTAAAAAAGGTGATCTCAAAGAAGTTGAGAGCAGAATGGTTGTTTCTTAAGCCTGTGGTGACTAACAGGACGGGAAGGATAGGCTAAGCTTAATCAGTGGGTGCTAAGTTACAGTTAGAGGAAAGAATTTCTGGTGCTTTAGTGCATAGGAGGGTGACCCTAGATGACAATAATGTGTTGTTTACACACATATATTTTTAAAGCTTTAAAAATATATAGGATTTGAATGTTTTCACCATAAAGAAGTATTAACAGAGAAAGTAGATATGTTTAATTGATTTAAACTTTGCATAATGTATACTTGTACAGAAACATCATATGGCACCCCATGAATATACAAAATTTACATGTTTCAGTTAAAAACATAAATAAAAAATGATAAAAGCTGGTGAAAATGCACTGGTCTAGGGAAAGAAAGGGTTGTCAATGAAGTACATTAATGAACATAATACAAAGCAGTAAGGTCTCTTATGCAGTTGAAGCAGCACTTTGGAGGTAGGCGTAATATACTATTCGGATTCTTATCTGAAATAACATAGAACTGTGCCATTAAAGATTTACTTTTGATTGTATAAAGTCAGAAACTCAAACTGAATGGCCATTTCCCTGAAAAATGACTTTCAAAGCAGAGGGTTGACATTTTTGTTCTATTTGGAACATGAATAAGAAATGAGATTATCAATCACATAAACAGAAATCACATGTTTGCAAAGTTGGCCTTTATGCTCAAGCATAGTGAAAACAGGAAAAGATTTGGAAATAGTCATGAATGATATTTAAAATACTTTCATCCATCCATAAATAATTGATATGGGTATATAAGTTGTATTGGAAACTTGGCTGTTTTATTTGCATATCTTGCCAAACATATATAGGTCTACCCCCTAAAATCTACATTTGTTTGTATTTATACCTAAGCATAGTTTGCGAAGGCAAAGATTTGTGGACTGTAAATAGGTTTCTGACAGACTTAAACCTAAAGTTATGAGATCATCCTTTTGCTAGAATTTATTGATTGTTAACTCTGCAACCAGCATCTACTACATGATGCAGATTACACAGCAGTATAAGCCATAATCTTCCCTTCCCAAATGGACAATACACAGCAGTATAAGCCATAATCTTCCCTTCCCAAATGGACAATATATAACATAATTGTTACTATGATTTACAATGTGTTGTGGTTGACTTTTTAAGTTTAATGTAACTGCAAATAGTGTCTTTTTGAATAATCCTGTGCAAAAAAGATTTGTGTGTGTATATGTGTGTATTTATGTTATTAAATATAGGATGATATTTTACATGCACTCAAAATCTAAGAAAAAGGAACTCTGTAATTAATGTGTTACTGATTCTATAATCTGTTTATGCAAGAACCATGAGTCATACAAACTTATCTCTTAGATACAGACCCACTAAGATAGGTACTATTTTTGATACCAGTATGATGTAATATGGAAAATATAAAATTGTGAAACACTTTAATATTGGCCAACGTTTAAATCTATTTGGCCTGGATTGCTGCTTCACTAATTTAGAAACTGAGGATCAGACATACACTTTTCCATGATCACACAGAAAATAAGGGAGGAATCCAATATTTAATCTCCATCTGCAAAAGCTCATCTTTCCTAACTACTATGAGCTCCATGAGGACTGACTTATACGCAATTCACAAGGACTAGTTGCTTAGCCCCACCTGAGGGCCTCATGGCTTCAATGTCTCATTCTTAATCCTAAAACTAAATTATTTGTTAGAGATTGTGATTTTTAGTTTATAATTGGTAAAAATGGGGTTCAAAGAGTTTAGGTAATGTGCCAAAAAACATACAGCTAGAGTACTCCATAGTTCTTTCTTATTTTTTCATTTACAATTTTTCATCATAGTATCATA
Source organism: Spermophilus citellus (assembly GCF_964194105.1). Classification (NCBI taxonomy): domain Eukaryota; kingdom Metazoa; phylum Chordata; class Mammalia; order Rodentia; family Sciuridae; genus Spermophilus; species Spermophilus citellus. Next base: position 137,474,131 of record NC_138189.1, read on the forward strand.
TATATATGATATTCAATAAACTTTTATTGAATTATTGGATAAATTAATGAATGTGTGCCTAAAAATAATTTAAAATACCATTTTGTTAATTTTACTTTGCTTTGCTTGAATAGAACACAACACACACACACACACACACACACACACAGAGAATTTTCACATGCTGTAAGATAGAATCAACAATCAGAATAAAACAGCTCATGGAAAAAATCTTGTAATAATATTTCAAAGTCATTGCAAAATAGACAAGTATTTTGGGGGGTATCTATTTCAGCTTTATAACTGGACTATGATCTTTTGGGTAGTCTGAATAAATTCATCTTTAATATATTTGAGGCAAAAACTCATGTCTGCATCTCAAATTTCAACTAAAAATCTCCATGTAACCAACAAGCAGATTTTATTTGGTAGCTTTTTTTTTTCTTTTAGAACTAATGTAGAAAGAAATAGATGACAAAGTGCTAATTTTGACTTAAAAGGAAAGCCCAGCAGAGATTCAACTCTGGATTTACCATTTAATTTCTGTGTGATCCTGGACACGTCCATTTTATATCAGCTGTTTCCACATGTAGAAAGTGATGAAAAGCATATGACATTGTGGACTGGATCTAAGACAATCTGTGTGATAACGCTTTTATTGGTGTGAACAAATAGAAACTAGGCTGTCATCAAGAGGACCGCTATTGGGTTGTGTTGAGGCCTTGCCATGTTAAACATAGCAAATTTCAATTAATCCAGTTGCTTGGTCCAGGATGGTGTCATCTGAATGTTGAGCAGCGTCAGGATGCTACACTACCAGGTGTCCCGTTTCTGAATAACCAAGTCAAGTCACCATGATATTTTATCAGGACACTCTTCTCAGGCAGTGAGTGAATGAATGGACGCCATCCCGCCAACGTGTTCTTTCCTGTCCTGTTTCTTTACCCATCTTCTTTACCCAGATATTTTATTATAAAGGGTTTTAGTTATTAAACAGCTTTCTCTTAGCAGACTTTTGTTTCCTTCCTAATGGTAATGAATGGCTATCAAATACAGCCGTGGTCTGGATAACCCTCTTTTCTCTCTCTCCTCTCCCTCACTCACTACCTATTTGAATTGAATATAGAAATATATAAAGAAGGACCTGGAAATAACTTGTGTTCTTGGTACTAAAGGATGAGCAATGTGAGGTGCAGCATTAACTTCTTCTTCTGAAGCGATTATAGTATATAGGCAGGGTCATTCCAAGAATTATTTTAAAGTTGTATTTTTTACAGTATAGAAACAATATGCATATGTAGATCCTTCCTACTCAACATACAAACATTCTACATGCAAACATTTGACATCCTTCAAAATTTTAAAAGATTTAATGAGCATATAGTACAGTATTTTAATTAAGATTCTCCTTTAATTAGACATTTAGAAATATTGTTCTTTTTAATTTTATAGACTTAAGATCATAGTAATCATCTTTGTCATATGTTATTTTTGTTTCTAGCTATTTTGACGACAGACTCCCAGTAGTTAGCAATCACATGATCTTAATTAATATTGCTAACTAAAAAAGTAAATGTTCCCCTATGTGATATAATATGAGAGCACCAATTTCCCCACACCATGGCAATGTTCAGAAATATTAAACAGTCTAATTTGCTAAGTTAAACATTCTTGGATTTTACAATATGTACAATGTGTAATCAGACCATCTGTATATAATTATAGTTTAGCTTACCTCCCAAAATTATATTTGTTAACAATTTCTTAATATACTTATATAATGGGCTATAATTTCAGAATAATATTAAACATTAATAGTCTTCCTTCCTTATTTACAATGATTCTGGGGTTTTAATCTCAAATGTAGTTTTGGCCATTAATTAGGAAAGTATTCTTGTTATACGAAAGAAGTAAACTTATTTACATTTAATAAGATATTTTATTATAAAGGGTTTTAGTTATCAAATGTCTTTAAATTGCAACTTAAATTACCTTGTAATTGAACTCCTTCTGTTTGTATAAATATGTTATAATATATATAAATTTGACATGTTTAAATTATTATCTATATTCTAATAACAAACTATTCATGTAGTTTTGGTAAAATCTTTGTTGACTTTGTGGCTTATTCGTTTGCAATTTTGATGAATTTAATAACTGTCAACTTGATTTTGAAGATCTTGCTTTCACATTCATGAAATATATAGGTGTCTGTATCTGTTTTCTCCTTAGATCTATATGACACACGCACATGCACTCACACACATATTTCTATGCTGTATTTTTTGAAGTATAAAGTTTTAACATTCTTTTCCATGCTGATAATTTGTCTACGAATGCAAAATGACTTCCTTTATACATAGTAGGTTAACTTGAAGTTTATTTCGCTTGATATCGTTATTGAAAAAGATAAATTGTTCAAACATTTGCAACAGAAAAACCTAGGTTCAAATTCCAGCTGTGGTCTTTAGCAACCTCTTCAGGGCTTAATATTCTCTTTTGTAATTGTGGCAATAATGTGAACCTCACGTTGGTGTAGTAGTAAATAAGATGATGATGTGTTAGTTTTGGCCCCCGGCCTGCAAACAGGAGGCACTCAATAAACATGCTGTGACTATTCTAATTTTTTTCCCCCCACAGCTGTCTCTGACGTGTTCCTCTGCTCCTTATTTTTCATGCTGATTGGACTGTCATCATTTTCATCACCTTATTATTCTATTTTGCATTCTCAAAGAGCTGGGAAACTTTTTGTCAATAAACAAGGGCACTTTTCTACATCCAGTTTTCAGCAGGGCCTTGCTGTGATGGCTGCCTTATTGTCCAGTGACTGCTCCTCCCATCTCCCTTTGCTTCCTAGCTCTGTATTCTGGCTTAGCATCCCTCTGTCTCCTCAACTTGCTCTTTGCATATGACTGATGCTCCTATTGCACACGAACCACTATTTAAGCCCTGTTGTGGAAACACTTGTCTACCACAGTTTGTCCAAACAGTTGTCTAAAATTTTCTTTTGCTTTATTTTACAAATTATTTACAGAGATTTTATTTTCACTGACTTTTAGGGATAATATTCACCTATTTCTTTTATGCTAAAATATTTTTTCCACAGGGACCATATGATGATTTTCATCTATTTTCAAAATTATGAAGCATTTGGTACCCATATGAACATATGTAACATAACATGTATTAAAAAACTATACAGTGAAATAGGATGTTATGCAGACTGTTGAAGCTCCCTGTCGGCCCTCTGCACTTGCCTCCCTGTTTGCCTTATTTCTTTATGTAGCTCATAACTTCCTTCTAGAATCTTCCTAATCTTTTTTAAAGTGCATTCTTGTTAAAATGTATGCTAAGATGTTCCCACAGGACAATCTGCTAGTGGTAAAGTTCTAATTTCTGAAAATGTCTTCAAATTGCCTTTCTTGGAAGATGTTTTTACTGGGTAGATGATTCTAGGTTGAAAGAACTTTCGACCCTTGAAGATATTTTTTTTCTGGTGATTTCTGTCTTTCATTGAGAAGTCAAGACTAGTAATTTTATGTAAATAAAATATGGGATGAAAACATTAGAATGAAATGTGTATCAAAGATAAGCAGGCATAAATGAGAAAAAGCAAAATTGAGCTTTTAGAATTGAAAAAAATATACATACAGTCAGTGAATTAAAGATCACTGGAGTTAACAATGAAGAAGTTCTGGATAATGTTCTGTTTTTACTGGACTTCTCTGTGGAGAAGTCATCTGTTAATGTAGCTGTCACTATTTTCTTCACAATCCAATTTTTCTCTCTGCTTTTTGTAAAACCCTAGTCTCTTATTTGGTGCTTTTCATACACACACACACACACACACACACACACACACAAAAGTGTGTGTGTGTAATTATGGTAATTTAACCTACCTGAGATTTGTTGGTATGCCTGAGTTCATCAATTCTGGGTAATTCTTAACCATTGTCCATTCAAACATTGTCTCTCTTCAGTCTATTATTTTGTCTAGAATTTTGACTGTGTGTCTGTTGGACTAGCTCATTCTATGTCCCACATTTCTCACGCTCTCTTTTATACATTTCCATTACTTTTCCTCTCTGGGCCCCAATTGTGTGATTTCTTCATTTATATCTTCTGTGTCATTAATTCCCTTTTAAGCTATAAATGTAACTTTAATTCACTGACTTTATTTTTCATTTCTAAAAGCTTGATTTTGCTTTTTCTCAACTATGCCTGTTTATCTTTGATAGATATTTGATCTTAGTGTTTTCATTCCATATTTTATTTATAAAAAATTACTAGTCATTATATTTCTAATGATTCCCACACATTTACTTTCATCTGTTACCTGTTTGGTTCTCCCTCATTTACAATGCCTAGTTGATTTGTTCAGTGATTTTTTTATTTTGAGCACATGTTTATTAAAACTCTGTGAATTTATTGAGACTTGATGTGACAGTGTGTTTACTTGAAAGCATTTGTCTACTTTCTCTGAGTTCTAGAAAGCTATAAACCCAGATCTTTAAATTAAAAGTCTTTAATTGTGGATAATGTGAATTCAAGTCCCAAACATATATAAAAGCATATCTATGACCCAAAATATTTTTGGGAAGCTACTGCATTCCTCTATAACTAAAGTAAATCCTACTCAAAGAAGTCCACTATTTTATCCTTTCCTAGACTTAGGCCTTCTGGGATTTTTACAAGGGTTTCCAGTCTAATTACTCATTATTCAATGGCCCTAGTCTAACTGCTTGACTAGCTCTTATGCAGTCATTAAAGCCAAGGTTTTAAGCTACCAGAAATCATGTCCTGGGACAGTGGGAAACCTCTTAGATTTGGGTTCACTCTTTATCCTGACTTTAAAGAATTCCCCTTGATTTCTTAGGTCCCATGAATTTGTGTAGTTGCTATTTTTAAATCTTATTCAGCATTTAAAAAAGACTTTTGACTTTTCTTATAGAATTTTCAGAATATCCTACCGGTGACCTGGTATGAAGATTTTAAAATCATGAGGGGCTTCACACCATAAAGGCTCAGCAATAAAAAAGTGTCCAGCAGTTTCTGTTTATTTCTACTTTGTACATGATAGAGGCTTTGTACATGTCTTCACTCCCACCTAATGTGGGCACGTTAAAGTCTGGGATCACTGTGGAAGTCTGAAGTAGGCAATGGACCACTGGGAAGGTCTCCTCTGTCATACTGCTCAATGTGGGATCTCTATAATATCTTCTACCCTTACCTCTTGGCTCATTTCTTCCTTACATTTCTATCTGCCTTCTCTTTCCCTAAGCCCCAATTATGCTTAGCTTCTATAGCAAAAATGAAGATACTCTGCAAGGACACATGATAAATCTTTCTAGGCCAGTTGCTCCTCTGGGTAATTGTTTTTGCTTCTGTCTTGACCCATGATGGAGATGGAGAGATAACAAGGAAAAATCTCTCTTTAGAGTACCTATGAGAGAACAAAGGTGGAGGAAAATGCACAGAAAGTGTGTAAATAAATTTTCCAAGATTTTAGGCAAAGATTCTTAAATTCTTGTTGGGATTGGTTCCCAATGATACAAGTTTTATAGATAAGCCTTTCAGAAGTTGATTGGATCAGGAGAGTTCTGATCTCATCAATGGCAGAATCAATTGGCAGGTACAAAATTGAATGGACTATTGGGAAGTGGAGAAATCTATAGGAGGTAGGCCCTAGTTGGAGCAAGTATGTCACTGGGGCATGGCCCGGCATGGCATATCTTGTCCCCTGTCACGTCCTTACTTTCTCTGCTTTCTGACTGCCATGAGGTGACAGCTTTGCCTGGCCACACTCTTCTGCCATGATGTTTCTGCCTCATCACAGCCCACAAACAATGCAACCCGCTGACTATGGACTGAAAACTCTGAAATCATAAGCTGAAATAAATCTTTTCTCCTATAAGTTGATTTTCTTAGGTACTTGTCACAGTGACAGAAAGCTGACGAGCCTAGTTGCCATTGCTTTCCCTTAAGGTGTAGAGGTAGCTTTTGTTTTTCTCTTGGATTTTATGTCAATGATTTCATGTCAAAAATATTTGTGTCTTCTGGTTCATTACTATTATTTTTCAGTTTCCTGTGAAGAAGCATATGGAGTTATTTCAGTTAGTCCTACAGAGTGTTTTCTGACGCCCTGTTGGAGGTGATCTGTTCACTGCAGCCTTGTGGCTATTCTACAATCTCTGACTCATGAGACTAATGGAGTGCTGTTGCCTAACAGGCCTGATTTGTTGGTAACTGGCTATGCTCCAGCACTTTGCCGTTACCCTTAACATTCACTAAAGTCAGAGTTCACGGGAACAATACTGCTCAAGAAATACCATGTGGTAACTTCACTTCATCTAGGGATGTGACCTTCATCCGATTCTTTCAGTCAGATCTGAGGTTTGCTTTACAGTCATGAGTTGACTGAAAACATTTTTTTAAAAAAACGAATATTTAAATCAACTCTTGAAGCAGGGCCCAACTCTTACAAATGCTTTGCAAACTGATAAGAATGAGAAAAGCAAGTATAACAAGTCTTCTCTTTTACTCCTGAAAATGTGTCTGTAACATCCATATAGGTTTATTTCCTTTCTCTCACTTTTCTCCCCACCCTCAGGTACCTTTTTATGGGTAGAGAGATGACAAACATAGGGTAGAAAGTCCAGAAACTGCAATAAGTTTAAATGGGAATCAGTTATTTAATTTGATAGCATAGGTTTTAAAAACTGTTAAAAACAATTTACAAGTTTTCCAATGTGATTAATAATTTCCTAGGACCATGCCGTTTTTTTAATAGCCTGGAAACTCTGAGAAAAGAATAAGTATGGTTATTGAATTATATCTATGTAAAATAAATTTGAAAATAGTTCATGGCTCATTAAAGTTTTAAGTCATTCCTAAC